>NC_133456.1:120114176-120418899 GCF_048565385.1 Saimiri boliviensis | reverse complement strand
ACACCATAACAATTCAATAAATGTTGGCTATTATTAGCATTGATTATTCACTGCTTGAACTCTTTTTTCAGACTGACTTCTAGGATATCCTACACCCCAGATTTTTCTGGCAACTTCTCAGTCTCCCTTGCTGGCTTTTCCTTCTACTGTCTAAACAGCACAAGGTTCTAGGATTACTTAGCACTTTCTTATTATCACTCTATTTATAGATATATTATCCCCTTGGTGATCTATATGTCTCGTGTCTATGGCTTTAAATTTCATCTCTGTGCTAATAATCCTCAAATATATATTTCCAGGTCTCCACTCTCTCCTGAGCCCCAGACTCTTATATTCAAATCTCTACTCAGAATTTCCACTTAGATATCCAACAGGCAACTTAAATTTAATATGTCCAAAATAATTTTTCAGGAAGTTTTCAGTAAATAATTTTTCAGTAAATTTTCAGGAAGTTCCCCGAAAAGACAACTGACTTGGTAGGGAGTATGCTCTTTCATCTTCCTCTCCTCTTTTTCCTGCTGCCTAAAATATGGATGTGATAAACAGAGCTCTCCTACACTGCAGCCACATTGGACCATGAGGTAGTCTTGAGGATGGATAGAAATGGCCAATAGAGTCACCCTTAGCAGTGCTGAGGGATCATTTTTGGACTTCTCTGGTATAAGAAAATAAACACTTGCACATTTAAACAATTATTATTTTGAATTTTCAGTTTATATACATCCAAACCTCATCCTAAATAATACAACTCCTGTTTTTCCTCAGTCAAGCTAGTTTACATACGCATCACTTCATGTACTTATTTTTCTGCAGTGAGAACTTTTTATTGGTACATAATTTTTGTATGTACTTATGGAATACAGGTGATATTTTCACATACGTATAAAATGTGCAATAATCAAGTTATTTGATTATTCAGGCTACCCATCACCTCAAGCATTTATCATTTCTTTGTTGTGAGAATATTCAAAATCCACTCTTCTAGCTATCTTGAAATACACAATATAGTGTTAACTATAGTCACCCTATTGTGCTATTGAACGTTAGAAATTTCTTCTTCTATTTGTATTTTTGTAGCCCTTAACCAACTTCTTTTCATCCTCCTGCCTGCCTTCCCTTTCCAGCCTCTGGTAGCTATCATTCTACTCTCTACCTCCATCCAAATACTGAATGTTCCCATTCATCTGTGGATTTTTAGTTCCCACATATGAGTGAGAACATTCAGTATTTGTCTTTCTGTGCGTGGCTTATTTCGCTTAACATGATAACCTCCCTTTCCAACCATGTTACTGCAAATGATTTATATATCTATTTGTTATTATACTTTAAGTTCTGGGGCACATGTGCAGATCATGCAGGATTGTTTCATTCTTTTTTATGGCCTAATAGTATTCCTCTTTCTTTTTTTTTTTTTTTTTTTTTTTTTTTTTTTTTTTTTTGAGACGGAGTTTCGCGCTTGTTACCCAGGCTGGAGTGCAATGGCGCGATCTCGGCTCCCCGCAACCTCCGCCTCCTGGGTTCAGGCAATTCTCCTGCCTCAGCCTCCTGAGTAGCTGGGATTACAGGCACGTGCCACCATGCCCAGCTAATTTTTTGTATTTTTAGGAGAGACGGGGTTTCACCATGTTGACCAGAATGGTCTCAATCTCTCCACCTCGTGATCCACCCGCCTCGGCCTCCCAAAGTGCTGGGATTACAGGCTTGAGCCACCGCGCCCGGCTCCTCTTTCTTTATACATTCATCCACTGATAGACACTTATGTTGATTCCACATTTTGGCTATTGTGACTAGTGCTGCAATAAACATGGGAATGCAGATATCCCTTTCATAGACTGATTTCTTTTATCTTGAATAAATACCCAGTAGTGGAACTGCTGAATCAAATGGTAGTTCTATTTTTAGTTTAGTTTTGTTTTGTTTTGTTTTAAGAACTCTCCATTCCATGGTGGCTGTACTAATTTACACCCTCACCAACAGTGTAGAAGAGTTCCCTTTTCTCTGCATTCTCACCGGCATTTATGTCTGTTTGATAATTGCCATTCTAAAAGGTATGAAATAATATCTGATTGTGGTTTTGGTTTGGATTTCCCTGATGATTAGTGATGTGGAACATTTCTTTTTCATGTATCTATTGGCCATTTCTATGTCTTCTTTTGAGAAGTTTATTCAGAGCTTTTGCTCACTTTTTATAGGATCATTTGTTTTGCTGCTGAAACTTCTGTATTTAAAGCTCTCCACTGGCTTCCCATCACAGTCAGCATAACATCCAAACTCCACCAGGATCTACAAAGTCTTAAATGGTCTGACTCCTGCTTCCTTCTAACACCTTCCTGCTCACTTTCTGTGCTACACAAACATTGGCCTTGTTATTCCCTGAACTCACCAAGCAGCATCTGCTCAGGCCCTTTCACACTTGCCAGTCCCTCTCCAGTAAACTCTCTTCTCCCACACATATGCGTATGTGTAACAACATCTTTTCTTGTTGACTAGAGTCTCTGCTCAAATGTCACTAGCCCAGAGAGGACTTGCTTAAGACTGATACGGTTTTTATCCAGTTAGTCTATTTTCTTCCCACTCTTATTTCAAAATCATGTAATTTATTTGTTTACTCTGTTTTCCATCCTACTACATAAACTAACATGAGGATATTGACTCTGAGTTATTCACTACTCTATCCCTAGGACTTAGAAACTGTGTCTGGCAAATAGGAGATCTGAAGTAAATCTTTTCTGAATAAATCAACAAGTTATGGAATTTCTTTTCAGGGGAGAAAAGATTTACTAAATTGTGTTGGCATAGTTTGCTACCTGACTGGAAGAAAATAAACATCATAAAAACACCATAAACACAAATAAATTCCAGATGGATTACATAATAAAATATAAAGACAAATAAGCAAACAACAAAACTATGAAAATAGCAGGAAAAAAATGTTTGAGAATGGCTGTATAACCTTGGGATGGGGTTGCCTTCTTAACCAAAAGGAAAATATGCAAGCCATAAAGGATTAATAACACCATCAGCACAAAAGTGAAATAATTACCTTTAAGAGTTAAAAAACAAATGATCGGCCAGGTGCAGTGGCTCACACCTGTAATCCTAGCACTGTGGGAGGCCAAAACAGGGGATCACTCAGGAACCCAAGACCAGCCTGGGCAACACAGTGAAAACATCATCTCTACAAAACAAAACCAAAAAAACCAAATGACTGCTCTGACTTGAGAGTACACCCAAGGACATGAGTTGGTTCTTATGCCCTCCCTGAGAACACGTTAAAAATATTTTTTGAAGATTAAAGAAAAGAACAAATCTCTGTTGTTGTTTTTGAGACAGAGTCTTGCTCTGTCACCCAGGCTGTAGCGCAGTGGTGCGATCTCAGCTCACTGCAACCTCCGCTTCCTGAGTTCAAGCAATTCTCCCACCTCCGGAATGGCTGGAACTACAAGCAACCACCACCATGCTTGGCCAATTTTTGCATTTTCAGTAGAGATGGGGCTTCACCATGTAGGTCAGGCTTCTGACCTCAAGTGAACCGCTGCCTTGGCCTCCCAAAGTGCTGGGATTACAGGCGTGAACCACCACACTTGACCAAGAACAAATCTTAATAGTAAAGGACTTAGGGAGAAGGATCACCTGAGCCCAGGAGGTCAAGACCAGTTTGGACAACATAGAGACCCTATCTGTCCAAAAAGCAGAAACATTTGCAGGGCCTGGTAGTGTCCACCTGTAGTCACCACTATTGGGAGGCTGAGATGGGATGACTGCATGAGCCCGGTGAGCTATGATGGCAGCACTGCACTCCAGCCTGGGCAACAGGGTGAGATACTAAAAATGAAACAAAATAGTGAGGGCAGTGAAGAATATCATTCTATGAGATATTTCTACAGATTTATGCAAGATGGAGGCCTCTAATAAAGGAAGAGAAAAAGGAAGTCTAGAACATGCAGGTGGAGACTTCAAAGTGATGAGAGCCAGCTTGCCTAGGGGTGGCCAGGAAAGCCCTGATCAGTGTCAGGTATAGTAGAGGTGGGAGGGAGGAGACCAACATAATACACAAGGAAACTTTCTGGAATACGAATATTCTGTATTTTAACTGATAGCAGTTTAGGGGGGATGAGGAGGCAAGAAGGGTCTCACTCTGTAGCCTAGGCTGGAGTGCAGTGGCACAATCACAACTCACTGCAGCCTTGACCTGGACTGCTCAAATGATCCTCCCACCTCAGCCTCTGGAATAGTGGGGACCATAGCTGCACCACATTACACCTGGCTATACTTTCTAAGTTCTGTGGTAAAAACGAGGTCCCACTATGTTGCCCTGACTTCTCTGGAACTCTTGTGCTCAAGCGATCTTTCTGCCTTAGCCTACCAAAGTGCTGGGATTACAGTCGTGAGCTACCACCCCTGGCCTTGACTATGATAGTATTTATAGAAGTGCATATATTTATTAAAGCTCATCAAGACATAGCCTTATGTAATCAAAGTAGATTACAGTACTTATGGGAAGTTCATCTAAGGCAATAAAAACTAAAAAATTACAAATTATATTTTTGCTATTTTGCCTAGAAAATGAAAGAAACCCTAGTTAAACCAAAGTACCAAATTAAAGAAATTAATTAGGTGACTCAATAAACTCAGCAAAGTCTATAGCTTTTCTTTATTAGTGACAACTACATAGAATTCTGAAATGAAGAAAACGTATGTTTTATTCACACTGACAAATGAAATTCATAGGGAGAATTTTAATAAAGAAGGTATAGGTCCTATGTGAAGAAAACTATAAACTACTAAAAATGGTATAGAATATGAATACAGAAAGATACTCATGTATCCTCATGGCAAGTCTTGTCACTAAATTATCAGTTTTCTCAAAATCAATGCAGGAATATCGTGTGATTCCAATTAGAATTTTTAAAAATTAATTAAAAATTAAATTTTGGTTTTTAGAACTTTTAAGGATGCAAAATTTTAAACAAATTCAAAAGACAAGTCACTGGGTGAAGATGTCAGCAATACATATTACTGGCAAAAGATTAGTAACCATATTCCATTAAAAGAAATAAACCCCCTTCATATGAATATTTTTTAAAGGACCCACCAAAAGAAAAAATGGGTGAGGGATCTACTTTAAGATTCATAGATTCACATGTGGCTGGACACATTGGCTCACACCTGTAATCCCAGTACTTTGGGAGGCTGAGGGGATCACGAAGTCAGGAGATCGAGACCATCCTAACATGGTGCAGCCCCATCTCTACTAAAAATACAAAAAATTAGCTGGGCTTGGTGGCACACACCTGTAGTCCCAGCTACTCTCGAGGCTGAGGCAGAATTGCTTGAACTCAGTAGGCAGAAGTTGCAGTGAGCAGAAATCGTGCCATTGCACTTCAGCCTGGGCGACAGACTCTGCTTAAAAAAAAATTCTTATTCTGAAAAAAAACAAAATGATGCACATGGAAGGATTTGCCTTACAAGACATACACTATGTCTTCTGTTATCTAAAGCCACCATTATCAAGACTTTTGCTTTAAGGATTTGCCTTACAAGACATACACTATGTCTTCTATTATCTAAAGCCACCATTATCAAGACTTTTGCTTTACCAAGCCCCTGTGGCAGTCTGATGAAACCTGCAGAGCTATTCTAAGAATGTTTTTTAAAACACAAAATATACAGGATTAAAGAAAAACCAATTATACTAAAATACATTACTTTCCCAGGTTAAAAGCCCCTAAAATAGAAGGTCAAAGTGGATTACAGTACTTATGGGAATTTCATCTAGGGCAATAGCATTACTTTGGCTCAGTAGGAACAAGCAGGCTTATTTCATGTTTTGTGCAGAATAACAGGATACCTGTATGAGGAATGAGATGGCTCCTTACCTTGTGCCATAAACAAGTGAATTCCAAGTTATTCAAGATTTTAAAAGAAAAAAATGAAACAGAAATCTCAGAAGAGGTTAAGGAGCCTGTATGTCAAATCTAAGAGTTGAAGAGCCCACCAGAAGAGATAAAAATGCTTTTTTAAAAATTGTAAAGAATACATAAAATTTTAAAAGGGTTAGATTAGAAAAAATGCTTATAACATACATACATAAATATCTGTAGCATACAAAGAGCTCATATAATAAAACCACAAAGAACTGAACGGAAAAATTGGCAAAGGATACAAATAATCATTTCAAAAAAAAAAAAAAGCCTACAAACATGAAAACGACTGCAGAAAATGCAAACTAAGTTACATCTCAAAAGATACATCTGGCCAGGCATGGTGGCTCACGCCTATAATCCCAGCACTTTGGGAGGCCAAGACAGGTGGATCACTTGAGGTCAGGAGTTCAAGACCAGCCTGGCCAAGGCAAAACCCTGTCTCTACTAAAAATAGAAAAATTAGTTGAGCATGGTGGCACCCCAACTACTCAGGAGGCTGGGGCAGAAGAATAGCTTGAACCTGGGATGCAGAGGTTGCAGTGAGCTGAGATTGCACCACTGGGGCGACAGAGTGAGACTCTCTCTCTCTCTCTCTCTCTCTATATATATATATATACACACACACACACACACACACACACACACACACACACACACATATATATAAAGTATGTATATATACTTACTATCTGGGCAAGATTCATTTGTATTCCAAACCTCAGCATTACACAATATACCTTTGTAGCAAACATGCAGATGTACTCCCAACTCTAAAATAAAAGCTGAAAAAAAATTACACCTTATAAATATCAAAGTGATAACACCTCAGGGCTGATGGGGAATGCAGGGAAAATGATACGTCCACATGTGCTACATTAGTGGAAGTGTAAAAGGTTATAGACTTTTGGAAGCTATTGACAATATATATCAAAAGTTTAAAAATGCATTGTCTGACCTATGGATCCAACTCATAGACATCCAACAAAATGATACGTGTACAAGGATATTTATCATGGTACTATCTACAGTAGCAAAAAAATACAAACAAGGTAATTGCCCATTATTAGAGAAACAGTTGAATAAATTGTGGCATCTGACACACTAGAATTTCAATATTGTACAATCATTGAAATAGATCTTAGCTGTACAAAAATTGGCTTGGGGGGATTTTCACAATCTACTGTTAGGAAAGCAAAGCAGCCAGGCGTGGTGACTCATGCCTGTAATCCCAGCATACTGGGAAGCCAAGGCAGGACAGCTTGAGCCCAGGAGCTTGCGACCAGCCTGGGAAACATAGGGAGACCTTGTCTTTACAAAAAATGTTTAAGAAAATATAGTCCAGCTACTTGGGAAGCTGAGGTAAGATCACCTGGATCCAGAAGGTTATGACTGCAGTGAGCTGTGATCGCGCCACTGCACTCCTGCCTGGATGACAGAGCGAACACCTGTCTCTAAAAAATAAAGAAAAAAAAACAAAGAAAAGCAACATGCAGAGATGAATATACTGATGGTTCCAATTTATAATATATACTGCATGGCCGGGCATGGTGGTTCACGCCTGTAGTCCCAGCACTTTGGGAGGCAGAGGCAGGTGGATCACCTGAGGTCAGGAGTTTGAGACTAGCCTAACCAACATAGTGAAACCTTGTCTCTACTAAAAATACAAAAAATTAGTTGGGCGTGGTAGCAGGCGCCTGTAATCCCAACTACCTGGGAGGCTGAGGCAGGAGAATCACTTGAACCCAGGAGACAGAGGTTGCAATGAGCGGAGATTGCACCATTGCACTCCAGCCTGGGCAGTAAGAGCGAGACTCCATCTCAAAAATAATAATAATATATACTGTTTAAATATAAAGCAAATTATAACTATATATAAAATATGTATCTGTACATATTTGCATATAATTATAAACATCAAGAAATGCAGAAAGAGCACATGTGCTAGGATGTAACACTGATACCCCAGGGAGGAGAGGGATGAGAGGGCGTGCTCAGGTGACAGAGGAAATGAAAAGAAACCAGATCCTATAAATCAAGGGGTCCTTAAAACAGCATGTATGAAGTTAACTCATTTATAGTTTTCTATGTTTATATCCATAAAGAAGTATGTAAAACTAATCTAAAATGTTAATAGCTATTCAAAAGTAGTGGCTTTTCAAGTGGTTTACTTTCTTCTTCCTTATGCAAATAATCTATTATTGATGTAACTAACTTGATGTACAAGCACCTCTGTAAGAAAAACACACACATTCTCACATAACATATATTTGGTTGCAAGAAAAAAAAAAAAAGTCAAATTACCTTCAACAAAAAAAGGAATTTATTGGCTCACACAAGTGAAAATTGAGAAACAGATCTCACTCACTTCAGGTCCAGTTTGATCCAGAGGTTCCCAAGGGCTCCAATAGACTCGCTCTCATTCTCCTGGTACTGCTTCAAGTTGGTTCCTTTATATTAGAAAAATGAGCTGCAGCAAGTTCAGAATGTGACTCCTCCCAGCACACTATCTCCAAGAAGCTGTCTTCAATCGCTCCTCAAAAAGCCTGGGCAAACATCTTTATCTCAGTAGTCTGATCTGGGTCAGGAGCCTACCCCTGAACCACTGCTACTGGGGAAGTGGCGCACTGCTTAAAGGTAACTGAGTTAATCTAGAAAGCCGAGGGTGTGACAATACCATCCAAACCACGTGTGATTATTTGCAGGGGTGAGGGCAGGGGGTGGTATGGTGAGAGAAGGAAGTAGACGCTGGATTGCACAGACAGTCACACATATATCCAATAAAATATTAAAAGTAGTCAAGCTTACTAGTAATCAAAGAAACACAAATAAAACTACATAATTTGTTGCTTCTCTGGTTAAAAAAAAAAGAAAAAGAAAAAAAAAAAGAAAGAGCCTGTATGTGTATGAGAAACGTGTAAAGGGGGCAAGACTGAGAACAGGCACTCACACAACTGTTCAAAGTATGTGTGTATGTGCTTGCATACATGGAACAGCTTTAATTAAGGGGCACTTAAGCAAACTTTATACCACAATCAGAAACATAATTGATTTCTAAATATGAAACAATAAGCTAGCAACAAACAGTAAAAAGTAAAACCCCATCATAGTAGTCCTCCAGCATGATAGATGTTCCCATTTGTGGAGAGGGAAAAAAAAAAAAAAAAAAGACTTGGGTGATTCTATATTCCTTAGCTCCTAGTCTTGACTTAGCCTATTTATTCTCTTGTTTCAACATTTTAGGCAAAACCCAGGGTGAAGTCTATATAGTTGGGTATACAGGGCAAGATTGGAGACAGAACAATGGCTCCTGAAAACTGAAT
This sequence comes from Saimiri boliviensis, assembly GCF_048565385.1. Lineage (NCBI taxonomy): Eukaryota > Metazoa > Chordata > Mammalia > Primates > Cebidae > Saimiri > Saimiri boliviensis. The sequence goes on along the minus strand of NC_133456.1, from coordinate 120,409,652 downwards.
AACATTTTTACCCCATGCCTAACTAAAGAAATACAGGAAAGACAAAACACTTCCTAAGTATTACTGGTGAAATGTACTCCCAAGGAATATATAATACTTCACTATGGAGAGGATCTCTGATCTATAAAACCTGAAGATAATGTTGTTCATCTGAAAAAAAATACATGTTAAGTTGTACTTAAAGATACTATGAATGTAAGTCTGTGTCAACTCACAGGCAGAACAAGTACTAGTGTAATAATTCTTTTATGAGCTATGGCGCTAGTCCCACCCTTAGTAAAGAATCATGTCTATTTCTTGAATATGCAAACTACGATAAATCAAAATCAAGTCTATCTCCAAAACATTCAACTAGAGTGTCAACACCAAGTATGAGCTTGTGGATGGCAATCAAATACATGAAATCAAAACATTCCCCTCAGATTTCAATTTTGAGCAAGTGACTATTTCCATACTTAATTTCCACTCTCACACAGGAAGTGAAGGTATCCTAAGTCCCCTAACTTTGTACCTTTTCTAAGTCAGGATTTTCATTCCACTCTGAACAGGTAGAAGAACTAAAACCACCTACTCCACTACCTTAACCTTTATGTCACATGACTCATGAAGTAGGTTTACATCATGGGATTTACTCTATAACCAGACAGTCTGAAATATTTCTATTACATACAACAAAAGAATGACAAAGAAATAGTGGAACTGCCTTAACTCGATTGTGTAACAAACAGCTAGTAACCAGACATTGTAAAAGGAGTGATGGTGAAGCGTATGGGCTCAGGAGTAAAAATGCCATGACTGGAACCCACCTCAATGACTGAGTAGCTATGTCATCTTTGGCTGTTAACTAACACACCTACACTTTATTGTCCTCATCTTTAAAATGGGCATAATAGGAGTACTAATCTCTTAAGGTTGCTGTGAGGTTTAATAAGATAATTTAGCACTTATAACGGTACCTGGCACCAAGGAAGCTTTCAATAAATGTTAACTATTTCTCAAAAATTGAATAGTTCTTTATTTGTGTGGGTCAATCTCAGTAGTCCTAGAACTCAAAATACTGTATTCTAATTGTTCTTAATTTGTATCATCTGCAAAAGACCCTTTAAGACTGCTTCAATGATTCTGAAAAGAATTAACAAAACCCTGCTACATAGGTGCCTGACTGGATACTACAATTGTTTCACTTACAAAACCTCCACTACAAAACACTAAGGTTGCAACAAAACAGTAAAATGAAAGCCACATAATATAATTTGAATAACACGTATTAAATATCCTTCAGCTGATTAGAGTAATGGGAAATGTATATACTTCCTGCACAAATGCATCTAGGGAAAGCAGGCTATATTTATTCAAGAACTAGAAAAAGGTTACAATATAAATCTATCAAACAAAATTCATTTTTGTTATATTCAAGTAATTTGTATGTATTCAAATTTAGACCAAATCAAGACAACAGTCTAATACACAGATTATTATATAGCTCAAGGAGCAAAAAACCATAAACATAAAAGTCTTGTTAATAGAGACCACATAAATACACAAATCTCAAGTTTTAATGTAACATGAGCAAATCGCAAGTATATGTGTTAGTGTTCTTTCTCCAAATTTCTAGTAGTAAATATTGTATATTTAGCAAAAGCATACAGAATGTATAAAACCTTCAACCACATGTAATGTAGACTAAGAAGTGTAAAATCAAGTAGAATGTGAGGTTTTTATATGTGAAGATGTACATTTCAGAAAAAAATCCAACACGAAGTAAATTCATTAACAAACATATTGCAAAGGTGGTCACTCACAAAAATGCTTATCATTTGCAATTGTATACAGAGAACAAACTGCCCAGAAATTAAGTATTATAGTAACCAATCTTAAAGGACAAATAACTTATTTGGGGAGTTAAAATAGCAGAAATCAATGTAAATTAAGTAACAAATGAGTGAGCAAATATACAATATACAATAGCAAGAGGTGAGAAAACTGAATACTGTGAAAAAGATTTATTAATCTGTACCAGTTGGTTTTGGTAAACTATTGGTTACTTGTTACAGTAAATTGTCAAGATTTTCATTGTGACAGTATTTTCCCTCACACATCAGAACCTAGAAGCAATATGCCTTTTTTTCCCCCACCCCTCAAAACACAGAAATAGGGTTTAGAATACCAACTAGCCATTATAGAAGCCATAAGATACAGATATTCATCAACACTATACAAGCTACAATTGAGGTACCTGGACAAACACTACCAACACTTACGGGGGAAAAAAAAGGTTGGTTTTAAAAGTGGTTAGTACTAGGAGTTACAATAAACACACTATTAATGTCCTCCTGAAACCAAAACGGGCGAAAACCTTGTTGCCATTCTGCCAAACACCATATAACTAAAAATTGAGTCATGAATCCAATATATATATCACAGGATTAAAACTCCAGTTAAGCAACTGAGCTAATCATTGAAGTAAGTTAAAAATACCTAGTGTCTTTAAGCTATCAATGCTGTTTAGAAGCATCATCCGAACAAATAGAGATTTAGTTATAAATTGGCCTGGGCTACATTCTGTAATGAAAATTTTGCTTAGTACTAAAAAAGAATCTCAAACATCCTAGAAAAGTTGTGGAATCATGCTCTTTATTATTCCTGAAAGAAAATTTGCCATGTTTGATGATACCTCTATTCTTCCCTGTGGTTCTAGGAGTTCTACATACCAAGTAATTCGGAAATTAATAGAAGTATTTAAGCAAAAAGAATACCAAAAGCAGACTTTGTATCGACATATAGTAGATAGATGGATTTTTTTAAATTACATGATAAATGTAAATCATAAAATTGAATGTACTTATAAAGGTACACCTATTTTGTGCTACATAAAAAACCACAGACTGCAAACTGTGCATGCTTACCATAACATTTTACTTGGGGCCGATGAGTGGGATATCTTGCAAATATTTACTGCTATGATATAAAATAACTATGTGCAAACTGCAAGGTCCCTAAAATAGCAGTTAAAGAGTTTATATACAGAAAGATGTAACTATCTGATCAAATATGCAAGAGACGGAATTTCCCAGAGTTTATAACACAGAACAATAACCACCACAGGCTCCTCCTCCTTGGCCTTCTTCTCTGTGTGACAGTTTGACTCCTTTATTCTGGTTCTCACTTTCCCACAGTCCAGGGGTCTGAATGATCTTTTCAACAAGTTCTTCAAAGGCACATTGTACACCATCACAGGTTTTTGCACTTGCCTCTGAAATTCAAGGAAAAATGTCATTCGTAGTATATCCCTTTCTGGCCATATCCTCATGTTTTTCTGGTAAACTAACAGAGCATAAATATCACCCTGCAATACATTAATATCCAAAACAGCAATTTTTCCCCACAGGTCAATAATTAGTGAATTTCTAACTCTCAAAATTGAGCAACTTAAATTCTATCCGTAAGAATATTAGTATATAAATTTATACCCCAAAAAATGCTGGTTTATAATATTAAAACTGTGATAGTATTAAAATTTTAAAGCCCTATTACTTAAATAGTATGTGAAAGTTTTTTCCTTAAGCTTTCAGTTAATTCTTAAAACTAGCTCCCAAGGCAGAAATACGGAAATTCATGCAAGTTAAAAAATTAACTTGATTATTCTGTGCCTTCAACCAAGCAGCTCCAGGTAGCTGGATAAAATGACAAACCACCATGAACACTGGTCCCACTCTAAATGTTTGCTCATGAAACTCAACTGGACACTCAGCACTGCTTCCAACCCTGTATTTCCTTAGTGATGACCTTTCTCACTGTCTGAGATGACTACTTTATTCCTTCCTCTCAACACTCTTCCGCAGCTAATAATCTAGCTAGCATTATGCTGAGAAAATCAGAAGCAATATGTCAAGAACTACCTCATCTTCCCACAAATAAATTTACCAAGCTACCTATGTATGTGTCCTCATGCTCTGCCTTACCTCCTGTGAGAATGAATTAACTATCCCTGCTGCCTCCAAGCCATCACCTTCTCTTGTTCCTGGAGTCCCATCCCTTCTCATTTACTGAAGGATCACACACACTCTCTCTCTATTGGATCATACCAATCAGATGAAAAGTCTGCCAAATTATCTTCCATCTTATTAAAAAACAAACTTGCTCTCTAGGCCATATATCCTTCTTGTAGCCACCCATTTCTCTACCCTCTTTGAAAGCTCTTCTAAAGAGTTATCCACATAAGCTCCTTCCACCTTCTTATCTCACATTCTTTCTTCGAACTATTCTAATTAGGCTTTTGTTCCCACCACTCCATTAAAATCATTCTTTTCCAAGACTACCAACAATCTTTATCCTGTCAAATTCAACATCCTAATTATATCTGACATCTTTGGTATCTGATACTGCTAATCATTTCCTCTTCTTTTAAATAAGCTGTTCCCATGACTTCCAGGACTCTGAACATGCCTGGAAATCCTCTTATCTCGCTGCATGTCATACATAGCTTTATTTGCTGGCACTTCCTCTTTCTGCTGACTTCTAGTTGCTGGAATCCCCCAGGATTCAATCTTTTTTGTTTTGTTTTTGAGACAGGGTCTCACCCTGTCACCTAGGCTGGAGTGCAGTGGCATGATCATAGCTCCACTGCAGCCCTGACCTCCCAGGCTCAAAGTGATCCTCCCACCTGAGCCTCCAGAGCAGCTGGAATCACAGGCACTTGCCACCACACAGAACTGATTTTATTTGGGGATGAGGTCTCATTATATTGCCCAGGTTTCTTCAGCCCTTTTCTATCCATATTCTTTCCTGAAGTCACCATTCTAATAACATGACCTTAAATGCCCGCAAACGCCAATGACCAGCACTTATACCGCTTATCTGAAAAATGTCTCATTCTTATGTCAAAACGAAATTCTTGATTCCTCATTTCCCTACACTAAACCTACTCTTATCTCAATCTTTCACATCCCAATTACTGGGAGCACAATTTACCTCACTGCTCATGCCAAAAACCCGGAGTTATCTCTGATTGCTCTCTTTTCTTGTCCTCCATACCAAATCTACCTACAAATCCTATCGGCTGTACCTTCACTGTACCTCCCAGAACGACCCATTTTCCACCACCCTCTACTACTGCACAGTCAAACCACTGCTTCCTTCATCTGGGCGACTGCAAGAGAAGAAATAGTCTCTTGCTTGTTTCCCCTAGTCCATTTTCTTTGCAACAGGATCTTTTTACAAAGTATCAGGTCACACCACTGCTTCCCTGCTTTCTACCACAATTAGAACGTGATCCACCTCCTCACCATTTGAATGGCATTTTTCCATCAGCCTTCTCAACACACACTATGCTCCAGTACACATGCTTTCTTCCTGTTCCTTTAACACACTAGCCTGGTTCCTACCTCAGGAAATACTCACTCTTCTCTCAGCCTGAGATCTCCCTCTAGACTAGGCGTGTCCAGTCTTTCGGCCTCTCTGGACCACGGTGTAAGAAAAGCTCCCCAGGTTATTCTGCTTTTGTTTTTTTTTTTTTGGGGGGGGGGTTGTGTTTTTTTTTTTGTTTTTTTTTTTTTTTTTGAGACAGAGTCTTGCTCTGTTGCCAGGTGCCAGGCTGTAGCACAGTGGCACAATCTCGGCTCACTGCAATCTCCACCTCCTGGGTTCAAGCAATTCTCCTGCCTCAGCCTCCCTAGTAGCTGGGACTACAGGCGCACGCCACCACACCCAGCTAATTTTTGTATTTTTTAGTAGAGATGGGGTTTCACCATGTTGGCCAGGATGGTCTCGATCTCTTAACCTTCTGATCCGCCCACCTCAGCCTCCCAAAGTGCTGGGATTACAGGTGTGAGCCATCGTGCCTGGCCTCCCCTCGTTATTCTGATATAGCTCATCCAATTTTCTAGATCAGGGGTTGGCAAACTCTTTCTGTAAAGGGCTAGATAGTAAATATTTAGACTTTGTGGGCCATATGGCCTCTGTTGTAACTACTAAACTCTGCCATATGGCACAAAAGCAGCCACAAACAACATGTAAATGCATGGACATGGCTATGTACCAATACAAATGGTGGGGCCAGATTTGGACCAGGCTGTAGTTTGGCAACCCCTACTGGACCATGTTTCTCAAAAATTAATGTGCATACAAACCATACGAAGAGCTTGTTAAAATGCAGATTCTAATTCAGAAAATCTGGGGTAGGGCCTGAGCTGAAGCACTGCTAACAAGCTCCCAGGTGGTGCTGATGATATTAGCATATGGACCAGCAAGGCACAACTTTAGCACTGGGTGCCAAACTTTACTGAATGTCATTACATCCTGAGAGAAATGATTTGACTGTTTTTTATATGATTTCACATAATATGATCATACGTTTTACAGAAAAAAGAATAAAGAACCTTGTTACATAGTTACGATTTTGTAGCATAAGGCAACTATGAACAATACTATAAATACATTTTATGGTTCATAAAGAAATAAACTTGGCAAAAACTCCATTTAAAAATTCCTCATTAATAATGAAAGTATAGATATTCATTCACACACCTACCTATAAACAACATGGAATGCTTTCGTGCAAATTTCAGGCCTTCATTTCTATCGACTTCACGATTTTCCTAAAAGATAAATGCAATGATTAAGAAAGGCTACCAAAATACAGAACCAAGAGGCCAAGTGTCTGCCTTCTTACCTTATCAATTTTATTTCCAACTAGCATGTTTACTATGTCATTTCTTGTACAGTATGTTTCCAATTCATTTAACCAATTATCCAGTTTAACAAATGTGTCTCTTCTTGTGACATCATAAACTGAAATAAAAGGAGTCACAATAAGCATTAAAGATAAGAAGCATTAAAGATAAGGCATATTTCTGATACGTAGCTAGGAGTTAGCATTAGTAAGCAATATTGGCAAGTCTGTTTTTTATTGTGTTTAGCGATTAACAGTGTCTACTGATCCAAATGGAAGAAACAAGTGTTTTTTTTAAAACACATTTCAATCCTATTAATACATACTGTCACAGAAATGAAATTATATCCTGTGTAATAAGTGAAAACCCATTTAATACCCATTAAAGCAAAACACCAGCTGTTCCCACTGATAACGATGAACGAGGTCTATCCAAAAACCAGAGTGTTTAGATTCAAATTTGTGGCAAAATATCAAAAAAAATTATGAATGTAAACATCTATGACCCCATTAATTTGTTTCTTACAAGAACCAGAATTTACAGCTTTGAAAAAATTACAGCACAGTTAGTGGATGGGTTCCTAATGTTCTTCTTGTTATCATTTTCATCTTATGTCATTGTGCATTATAATAAAGAGCTTATTAAAGTGTTTTCTAAACTCAAGAGATGCTGAACCTAAAGGCTAAGTGTCACTATCAAGCCACAATATTAAGAGAATTCTACCTATTAATACAATTGAACAATACTCATTTTAAACAGTTTTCCAGGAATATCAGGAACCAACAAATTACACTGAGAATCCACATTTGGTTTCTTTTCTTTTTTTTTGAGACAGAGTTTCGCTCTTTGTTACCCATGTTGGAGTGCAATGGCGCAATCTCGGCTCACCGCAACCTCCGCCTCCTGGGTTCAGGCAATTCTCCTGCCTCAGCCTCCTGAGTAGCTGGGATTACAGGCACGCGCCACTATGCCCAGCTAATTTTTTGTATTTTTAGTAGAGATGGGGTTTCACCATGTTGACCAGGATGGTCTCGATCTCTTGACCTCGTGATCTACCCGCCTTGGCCTCCCAAAGTGCTGGGATTACAGGTGTGAGCCACCACGCCTGGCCTCACATTTGGTTTCTAAATTTTGCTTGATTATAAATCAATAGTGTTAAGTGCTTAGTGATTTTTTAGGACTAATAAAGCGGATTCTACTAAGCAACAAAAACTTTTCCTCCTTTATAAACTGTAGCAAATATTAATATGCTGATGACTGAAGCCCAGGTTCTGTATACTCCAAGACAGTCTGACATATGCTAATTAATCTTCAATTATGTTCTCATTGACATGTGCTTTCAAACCAAGTCAGTCCTGTCTTTATTTTTTAAGTACTAAACAAAAGACTAAAATCAAAAGTTTTAATATTCATTAATATTACATGAAGTTAATACAACTGTAAGGTACCTAAAAGTAGCTCTAACGAGAAGTAAAACAAAAATGTATTAACTTTCACAGACTAGGACAATCAGAAACTCCAATAAATATTTTTAAATAGTACATTAATTAAAGCAAACACTTACCTAATATAACACCCTGTGCACCTCTGTAATAGCTGGGAGTTAATGTTCTAAACCTCTCTTGACCAGCAGTATCCTAAAAATGATCATTATTAGTAAATAAAGTATAAATAATAGACCTTCAATATACTAGTTTAAGAGCAGAAAGTAAAAGAGCATTACTAAAAATAATATTAATGCATGAGCTCATTAAAAAATGGGAATTTAAATAAGAAGTGTTCACTTAACTGACAAGTGTCACAAAATAAAATTGTTTATAAATACTGATCTCTAGAGAAATGCAACAACAATGTGAAGGTTTTCTGCCATTTTGAATTTAAGATTTTTATATACGAAAGCCATGGTTCTAAACTTCAGCTGCACAATGAAATTTTCTGGGAATCTTGAGTCTAACCTCCAAAAAATTCCTGTTCAACTGGTCGAAGGTAATGACAGTTATTTTAAAAAAACAAAAAAACAAAACAAAAAAAAACTTTCCAGGTGCTTTTCATGTAGAATCAAGGCTAAAAACCACTGATTTACTGATTTGAAGAGAACTATGGGAACGTCTTATTTTAGATAACGGATTTTTAGGTTGGGCTCTTTTAAGTGTTTTCTATGTATCTCCTTTTGAGAAAATGTATATAACCAAGCCACTCTTTATTACATGTTGTCTCTGACTCAAATTAGGGTAAATGAACAATGTACACTAGGTAGAAAATGTAAATTGCATAATGCAAGGACTCATCTGTTTAATCACCAGTTTAACCATCAGGCTGAAAGCAATTCTTCAAAAAAGACAGTTGCTCAGAATTTGTTGAGTAAAAATAATAATAATAATAATAATGAACCTATTTAACAAGCCTTTACTTCCAGGCCCAATTCCTTCTCTCTATTTATTGTCTTTCTACCGTCCCTAGAATATGGCTTCAAGGTACGGAAGGTTATACAAAGCAGGTCAGCCCACCACCTGTTTTATTAAATAAAGTTTTATTGAAACATAGTAGGCCTATTTGCTTACAGATTGCCATATGGGCCACTTCAGGTCTGGACTAAATCCTATCTGGCCCTTTAAGAAAAAGTTTTCAGTCTGCCAATGTAAAGTAACCTGAAAAAAAGTAGAAGTAAAAAATGTATCAACCCTCAACTTGGCTACCAGTCCCACTGCCGGAAGTGAGAGTTTGCTATGGGAAAAGCTGAAGCTCCTCTAGATGATATAAAAAGTGTTAGAATAACCTCTAAGAGGTGTAAAAGATTGCAGAGGAATTTAAACCAGCAATGGGGGGCTTGAGGGGCTTTAGCAAGATACTAAGGAGTATCTTTTGGGGTCCTTTGTAACCCCAAAAGAGAAACTAAGAGGAAAATAACTTTTCAATGTAAATCACTTTGAACATTCACCACTCTTCCACAGACATACTTACATAAATCTGAATGCCTTTCCTTCCAAATTCTCACCACCACAGAAACTAATCCCCACCCTGCCATGTTTAAGTAGAAAAGTAACAGATTTAAAGTAAATGTTCTAAACAAATAAATGTATAAAATAAATGGTTTTTCTCTTTACAAAATTTTCTCTGCCTTAAAGTTTCTTACAAAACCTGCCTTGGATTTTAAAATTATTTAACTTGCATATTTACTCAACTTCTCAAAAACAATAATATAAATTAAAAGCTGCTTAAAGCAAAGTGAACTTGCTATCTACCTAAAGCAGATTATAATTTTGATAACATGAGACAAGTCAATACGGTTGTTTGATAATCATTAACAAAACAGCACATGGATGACCAGTGATCTTTTTTGATCACTATGCTCAAGTAATGAAAACCCAAATTTGCAGGGAAAAAAAAGAATCAACTAGAAGCCAAATGCTATAACTACTATGTATATCATAGTAAAATTATTACTATGTGTATCAGTGAAAGTGTCACCACTTTTACTGCCACCACTTTTAGGAGGCAATTGATGATATACCTAAGAAACTAGAAATGCTCTTCATAGCCTTGCACTAGTACCTATTTCAGAAAATCTTAATTCATAAAGACTCAATAAAAATGTATATTTTAAAATGACAAATCATTAGGAGACTGTGTCCTAGCTATTTGCTTACATGCAAAAAAATGACAAATTAGCAACATTCAAATTATTCGGTATCCAGATACATTACAACTTTTAGAATTGCACCATGTTAAGCATTTAACTTTTAGTAATACAGACTATCTTTTTTTGAGAGGAAAAAAAAAAAAGAAGGAAAGTCATTATTTAAAAGACAAAACTCAGTTTTGGAACGGTGAATTTGGAAATTTAAGAAGTATTTTCCATACATGCAATACTGTTCCATTTTCATAACAAACAGCTTGGAGCAAGCATTTTAGCCCCAAGACTTTGTGATAACAGGAAAAAAAGTTTATTCTATTTGCATAAGGAAACTGTATCCATAACTTCCAAAGCTGGCAGAAAACAAGTGAACATGAACTTTGTTCTCTCTGGTCTTCATTGAGATCAACTTCAAAAACTGCCTTAATGAAACACAACATAAAAATCAGAACTGCAATTCCAGTTAAAATATCCATAAATCCCAATGTTTTAAAAGTAAAGACCATAGCAAGAAAGTTTTAATGTTGAAATATTATACTTGACTTTGACACTTTACTTGTGAATATTAGTAATTAGGCCAAATGTTCAGAGCCTTGTCATTTTTGGATTCAATTATAAAAATGTTTAAATAGGTGTTATAATTTAGGAGGTGGAGGGAACCCTGTGCAATAGCATTGGATCAGGATTTATAATAACTAGAAAGTGTATATGCTTAAACAGAAGTTTGATTTTTGCTTGTGTTTGTTTTCCAAACAGTAATATGTGGTAGGTATAATAACACCTTTGTAAGATAAAAGAAGCACAGCTTTTTGTCTCTGTCCTGTGGTTTTATTTTCTGATGGCGGAAGAAAAGAAGAAATTACCAAAGATATATAGAAAAATTCAGGGATAGGAAAGATCTAGAAAGGCTTAATAATAGAATGTAAGTATAATAGAATAAAGTGAAAGTGAAGCAAGGACATAGCAAAAGGCAGTAGAAGGAATGCCATTTAGGTCTCAGATGCCATTTAGGTCATGAGTATGCACTTTCAGGAAGCAAGAGGGGCAGGACTATGCTTAATTATTCTATTTCATCCTAAAAGAAGCTTGCGAGTAGGAGAGAAACTCATTTTATAAATAAAACTACAGAAGAATTAGGCAACTATAGATTCATATATTTCTAATAGAGTAGAAGGGCCTTCGTAATACAACATTACACCCAAATGTCATGATAAAAACAGCTGATCCTACCATATAAATATTAAAACCTTGGTATGACAAGAACACACTTTACCTCCTGTTCACCTCTCCACCCCCATTATTCATCCTTAAAAATATTTGAAGGTACACGACAAAATGGAAAAAAAATCTGTAGCATACAGCAGAGTATTACACACAAACAAGAACACAAATGTACATTCAACTGAAACATGATTTTAAAGGCAAATGACAGATTAGAAAATTGTACCACATGACAAACACCTAATACTTTTTTTTTCACTTGCCAACAGCATGAAGACCTAATACTTTTATTATATAAAGACTTTAGTGATGAAAAAGATGAATGAGAATATATAAAATAGATAAAATATGTAAAAAGAAAATTTATTTTTTAAAATGACCAATTGAACAGGCAAAAATCTCTTATCAAAAGAAATGCAAATTTAAGTAAAACAGCAACACTCAGAGGCAAAAACAGAAAGAATGATAACAGTACAGATTAGCATGTGGAAGAATGAATATGAAAATATAATTGGTGGTAGTATAAGCTGAAAAAAAGGCTTTTTGGTATACATTAATGTTAATACTTCATATTCATTTCTACTTCCAGCTACACATTCTAAAGTAACTGGACAAGTACACACAGAAGTATAAATCAGGATGCTCAAGAAGCTCTAATTTTTGTGAAAAGCTGGAAAAAATATAAGTATTTTTCACTGAAGGTTGACTAAATTAAAGTACAGCTATGAAATGGAAAACTAGGTGGCCATATAAACGGATATAGCACATACTGTGGGGTGGGGGGTGCCAGGAGGAGGGCAGGAAGGACAAACAGGTTTAAAAATGTAAGATATAATCCCTTTCTTTTGGAAAACTGCACATACCCGTATGTGTAGCGTATGTACACACATCCGTAGATACTTTCAAGAATGCTCACTGAAATGAATTCAGTGGTACACATTTATGGACAGTCTTCTCTACTAATGTCTTATTGTCTCAATTATCGACCCTGTATTATTCTTACAAACCTCTCTTCTTTAAAAAACATTTACAGGTCTATGGTAAAGACGTCTCTTCAATAATATCTGCCAACCTTTTTGTTAGGCAAAAACTAGAAAGTAAATTTAAAACAAAACTATAAGAGAAAAATATTAATGCAACCAGCAACCCTCAGAACCTACTCTTATCTATATATTTCACAAAACCGCAGTAAGGGGGGAAAGGGATAATAAATTAACCATGAAAAGTATATGGAAATCAGGCCCCCACTGTAGTACAGAAAAAGCCAGCATTCTTACATCGTTCAACATATTTTACCATAGTCTAGTCCAATGTTTCCCAAATAGTTTTGTTAGACATTACTGTTCTGATTGATATTAAATATATTTGGGGGAAAGAGGCAAACAGGCTAACAAATTTAAAGTACTGTACATGAGGAAAAACTGACAAAAACATTAAACACACTTACATAGTTACTTGTTATCTGGGTATAAATGTGTATTAGAAACAGTGTGCCATTCAGAGAATGCCAAGAAAATGAATGACATCACACAATGCATGAACACTTGCTGTTTTCAATCTGTGACAGATGTACAAACAGCATTTACCACTTCACCACCATGTGGTTGTATGCCTCAATTTGATGACTGCTGATCAGTTCCGATTTGATTTCTTATGTTATAAACATATATCTTTAATCAAAGTAAATATGGAAATCAGAAATATAAAACAGTATATATATTTGGAATATATGTATATATATATTACCGATCACATTTAGATATAGATATAGATAGACTGGTATGTAGGTAGGTAAATAGATTGAGGAAAGGGAGACACAGAGAGACAAACATAGACACTGAACATCTTGGATATTTTTGACAGTTAATGCTACCTTATTTGGCACTAGCATGAAGAGATCTAGCTAGTACAGCAATGGGGATCAGAATGGCTGGATTCACAGGAAAAAGAAAAGAAGTCAGTAAGGAAAAATGAGGCATTAAAAATAAACCCAAAGTTTGAAACCTCAAATTTTACAAATATTTATACTAACAAACAAAAATAAAATTTTTTCCTAAATATCACATCATTCCTCTTCCACTTAACAATTGTCTTTAGTGTTAGTTCAGTCTAAATGGTCTTTTTAACACATCCAGTTATGATTCTCTTTGGCAGATGAGATTTTTTTTAATATTCTGTTCTGTTTTGAAATATTCATAAAAAATTATGCATTTTAAAATTTAAACAAAACATAGCTGCTTACTCAATAAGCTATACCTCTTTGATTTTCCTGTAATCAGTATCAAATCTCCCAAAAGTTATTTAATATAAATTGTTCATTAACCACCTCTAGAACACTATACAAATCAATTTGGGTCCCTAAAAAGTAAAGTTTAATATTTTAAAAATACATTTTAAAAACTCTTACCCATATTGCAAGTTTAGCCTTATTTCCATCCACTGAAATTGTTTTCACCTTAAAGTCAACACCTTAAAGAAACAAAAATTTGGGTAAGTCTCCCAGCAAACAGACTTTTAAACTTCATTACCAAAAAAAAAAAAACAGAAAACAGAAAAGTCACCTTCAGCAAATGCCCAATTAACACCCCAAATTCTTAGAATTCTGGATGTGAAGATAAAAAGTATCATTAAAATCCAAGATCTTAGGATTTAATCAGGATAAATAAAAATCAAATGCTTGCAGAATTCACTCACTCACCTACCTTCCATTCTTCCAAAAAGGAAAAATAAAATTCAATTTAAGGTGATAACTCACTATACATGTTACAAGTCAAGAGCTGCAATTACAGTGCTCACATAAAGAAGACTATCCATGGCTGACTCTGGATCATGGCAGATTCCAGGGGCTACCTAAGCATCCACATGCCGTTGTTAAGAGTGCTATACACTGCCAGCCAACCACTTACTGAGATCTTGAGTGTAAGCAGCTTGGAGAACTGGTAAGAGACACTCACTGCTTGTCTTAAAATCTCTTTATTTTGTTTTTATCCTAAAAAACATACTATTTTTATATAATAGCCAATCAATGATAACTTGCTACAGCACAATTTTAATAAAAGAATTTATACATAAAAACATTTATACACAATCATCTAAGAATTTTCCTAAGTGAAAGAAAGGAGTGCCCAAAGTTCTATGAAAAGCTTCTATAAGTACTAATTTATGTAAAGAAAAAAGTTTCGTAAGAAGTCACACGAGGCTTTATTATAGCAGCCAAAGAAGAAACCTCTCCCTTTCCAGGAAAAAGAGTTGACACATGCCATCTGGCTTAAATGAACAGCAACTGCCCACATGTCTTTAAAGAGTATCAAAAACATAATGTGCAGTCTACCCCACTGGCCAGAGGGAAAACATTAGCTCAAGAAGCTTGGAAAGAAACTTTCAAAAGATCTTATTAGCTTGTCACAATTAATTCAGAACAGCCCCAACTAAGATGAACAGCACCCTTACATACTAAATGCTTAATGGAACACCTGTCACCAATATGGAAATATATTCGTAATTCTTGGAAGACTTGTGGTGATCCATTACCTATACAAATTCAGTAATAAAAATGCATATTCAAAATGTGAACAATGCCAGGTCTTTCTGTATGCCAAATATTTTTTAAGTTTGGTGTTTTGAGCTGGGGTGATAAAGGAGTTGATAAAGCCTAGGATGCTGGGCAACCATTCATAAAAGGACAGTGCTGATTATATAGCCCAAGAAAAACCTAAGTATAAAATTTCTTCACAGCCAAACAGACAAAAAAATCCCACATACTAAATAATCTTGTATTTACCAGGTCCAGATAAAGAAGTTACCGTGCCATTTTAAAAGTGGAACCATCTACATAAACATGAAATTATCTACATTCTCTTCCTATTGCAAAAAAAAAAAAAAAAAAAAAAAAAAAAAAAAAAAAAAGGGCACAAACCCTGGGAAAATTCATAGAGGAAAATGGTTGTGACTTGATGCAGGTACTAAATGACAGCGACTAGTAGACATCACACAGAAATGGCCTCTGTCATGCACACTCCACAGTTAAATTCTCAAGGTTTTTCAGGGAGCATACAAAGAATTATTTTTTCTTCTTAATAATCCCAGATACATGTTAAAGAGCAGACAAGCATCTTTTCTATCAGCTAATTTGTTTACCCAAGAAAAAAAAAACTCACCACTTCAAGAATTCCTCCCACACCCCAACTTCTCCTTCTCTTTTATTATTTCCTGGTTTTGCATGTTTGTTGACAACAGTCTAATAACTGTCTCTGACATAAGAATAATTTGCATGTGAATAACTAACAATGTTTCTAAGTTATGCTTTTGACATATTATATCTGAAACTTACCAATAACATCCACAAGACACACTCACCACTACAGTCCTACTATCAAAACCAACAGACACGGGTAGCCTGAAGGGGCACCTCATCTCAATCCAGACCCCTAAAATCCCCAGTCACCTTCTCTTGGTTCCTCTGGTGAATCACACATGCAGCAGCAATTGAGCTCTTCAGATCTCACATGCTAAAAATGCTTCTTCACCCTGCCTGGTTTTCTCTTTTTTAAGTGGCTAATAATTTGTCTTAATTGGTAGCAGCAGTGGGAGTCTTTCTGCAAGATTTGATTTTGCCAGTTTCTTGCAAAGTTTGATTAAAACATCTTTTCAATCTTTCCCTGTGAGTGACAGGAGCCCACAACAGAAATAGAAGAACTGCCAGCTCAGCTTTTCCTTGTTCATCATTTTTAATATGATCTTTAATTCAGTTTCTTTATAAGAATCTTTTTTAGGCACACCTGTAAATTTTCATGTTGCACTCACTGCTTATTTCAAAAGCGCTATTAATTATATTACCTACTTTTAACTAAAATAACCTTCATGAAATAGGTCAAAGAAAATATGAACTCAACAATACATATATGTGAATGGGAGACCAGAAAATACCAATGGAAGCAGAAGCTTATGTCTTGTTGAAGAGGGAAAAAAATCAATCAATAGAAACTGAATTAGAACTGACACAGATGTGACAACTGCACACATGTTCAAAAAGTTAAGCAGATATGCGTGACATAAAAAAAGATCAAATAGAACTTTCTTAAGATGAAAAGGCTGGGTACAGTGGCTCACACCTGTAATTCCAACACTTTGTGAGGCTGAAGTGGTAGGATCGCTTGAGGCCAGGAGTTCAAGATCAGCCCTGGCAAAACAGTGAGACTTCATCTTGACAAAAATAAAAGTTAAAAATTAACCATGCGTGGTGGCTTGTCCCTGTAGTCCCAGCTTCTCAGGAGGCTGAGGTATGAGGATGGCTTAAGCCTGAAAGATCAAGGCTGCAATGAGCCATAGTTGTGCTACTGCACTCAGCAAGACTGTCTCAAAAAAAATTTTAAAAAAGGTGAAAATGGCAATGTCTGAGATGAAAAATACACTGAATAGGATCAACAGCAAAGTAGATGCTGCAGAAGAAAACATTAGTGAATGTGATGACACAGCAAAAGAAACTACCCAAGAGGAAGCAGGAAAAAAAGATTCAAAAAAAAAAAATGAGAGAGCATCAATCATCTATGGGACAACTTCAAGCAGCCTAATAGGCAAACAATGGAGTTGATGAAAAAGAAGAGAGAAGAAAGGCAGGGAAATATATCTGAAGAAACAATGGCTGAAAAATTTCAAATTTGATGAAAACTACAAATACACAGATCATAAAAGCTCAATAAGCCCCTAGCAAAAAAGAAAAATAAAATAAAAACTCAGAGACATCATAATGAAATTGTTCTAAGAATTTTAAAGCAAATATTTTAAATGAAGAGAAAAACACATCAAAACTTGCAGGACGCCATTAAAGCAATACTTACAGGAACATTTATAGCACTAAATGCCCATATTAGAAAAGTGATCTAAAATCAATGACCTAGGCTTCTAAACTAAGACAATAGAAAGAGCAGCAAAGTAAACCCAAAGAAGTAGAAGAAAGAAAACAAAGTTCAAACCAGAAATTAAAAACAGAAAAACAATTTTTTAAAAAAATCAATGAATCCAAAAGTTGGAACAATAAGAAAACCAATAAAACTTATAAACTTCTATTCAAACTGATCAGGAAAAAGAAGACAAAAATTATCATTATAAAGAATGAAAAGTATCACACCATTCATAGCTTGTACAAAGGTTAAAGGAATGAGAGAATGTTATGAACAAGTTTATGCCAATAAATTTGACAACTAAGATAAAAGGGATAATTTCCTCAAAAGATTAAAAGCTACCACAATTTACTGAAAAAGAAATAGATAACAAAGAAAATATCTATAGACTATAGATAAAAAAAGGAATTGTGAATGGAGTCAAAGCATATTATTATAAAAAAATCCCTAAACACATAAAAAGGCAGTAAAGGATGAATTCAGGAATAAAAACTCTTTAAGCAAATAAATAGCAAAATGGCAGAAGTCCTTCTTTATTGGTACATTAAATGCAAACAGAATAAACTCTCCTGTCAAAAGTAGACTAGCAAAATACTTTTTAATAACTCAACTACATGCTGTCTATCAGAGATTTGCTTTAGGTCTGGAAATAAATATAGGTTGAGAGTGAAAGGACAGGAAAAGATATTCCATGCAGATAGTAACCAAAAGAGAACAAGGGTGATTATGCTAAAATCAGACAAAATAGACTTTAAGTCAAAAACTGTTAGGAGACTAAAGATAAAATATTTTGATAAAAAGGCCAATTCTCAAGAAGATACAATTATAAAAATATACACCATAGAACAGAAGTCCAATATATATGAAGCAAACACTGATAGAATTAAAGGGGAAAATAGTGTTAAAACAGTTGAAGATTCTATTTATTTATTTTCCTAAACACAAGCTCTCCACTGAAAATACTGATTATTTTTATTGCCTGACTGAATTTCAAAACATCTTTCTATTTTACAAATTACATTTTATTTTGATTTCTACAATTACAGTTTTATTACAAAGGATACAATATCAGGACCAGCCAAAAAGAGAGACACATAGGGATGAGGTCTGGGAGGGTCCAAACACTTGAGTTTCCATGCCTCTCCCCACAGAACCAGAGCATATCACCCTCTTTTTTTTTTTTTTTTTTTTTTTTTTTCCAAATACTCCCATATACTTTACTCTTCTTTTTTTTTTTTTTTTTTTTTTTATTTCAACAGGTTTTTAGGAACAGGTGGTATGCGTTACATGGGTAAGTTCTTTAGTGGTCATTTCCGAGATTTTGGTGCACCCATCACCCGAGCAGTGCGCACTGTACCCAATGTGCAGTTTTTTTATCCCTCACCCCTCTCCCACCCTCCCCCCAAGTCCCCAAAGTCCACTGTATCATTCTTAAGCCTTTGCCTCTTCACAGCTTAGCTCCCACTTACGAATGAGAATTTATGATGTTTGGTTTTCCATTACTGAGTTACCTCACTTAGAATAATGTTCTCCAATTCCAGCCAGTTTGCTGCAAATCTCATTATTTTGCTCCTTTTTATGACTGAGTAGTATTCCATGGTATACATATTACACATTTTATCTACTCGTTAACTGATGGGCATATGGGCTGGTTCTGTATATTTGCAATTGTGAATTGTGCTGCTATAAACACGCTTGTGCGAGTGTCTTTTTCATATGATGAACAGCCGGAGTTTTAATACACCACTTCAATTATGAATAGTGTAATAAGATACATTAACAACAAAAAATAAAAGGCTTGAAGACCAATGAGAGCCAACAGAACACTCCATACAACAAAAAATTTTTCTCAAGTATACATGAAACATTCTCCAGGACAGACTATATGCCGGCCACAAAACAAGTCTTAATACATTTCAAAAACCCAAAATCGGGCCAGGCACAGTGGCTTATGTCTGTAATCCCAGCACTTTGGGAGGCTGAGGCGGGTGGATCACAAGGTCAAGAGGTTGAGACCATCCTGGCCAATACGGTGAAACTCCATCTCTACTGAAAATACCAAAATTGGCCAGACATGATGGCACATGCCTATAGTCCCAGCTACTTGGGAGGCTGAGGCAAGAGAATCGTCTGAACCTGGGAGGTGGCGGTTGCAGCAGGCCAAGATTGTGCCACTGTACTCCAGCCTGGTGACAGAGCGAGATTCTGTCTCAACAAAAAAAACAAACACACACCGAAATCATGCAAACCATTTTTCTGATTACAATGGAATAAACCTAGAAATTAATAACAGAAGGAATACTGGCAAATTCATAAATATATGAAAATGAAATAATACCCTTTTAAACAACCACTAAGTCAAAGAAGAAATCATAGAAAAAAAGTAGACTGCCTTGAGACAAATAAAAATACAACATATTAAAACTTAGGGAATGCAGTGAAATAATATTAAGAGATAATTTTTTTTTTTTTTTTGAGATAGAGTCTTGCTGTGTCACCTAGGCTGGAGTGCAGTGGCACAGTTTCGGCTCACTGCAATCTCCTGGAGTGATTTTCCCATCCCAGCTCCCCTAGTAGCTGGAATTACAGGTGCCCACCACCACACCTGGCTAATTTTTGTATTTCTAGTAGAGATGGGGTTTCACCATGTTGGCCCAGCAGGTCTCTACCTCCTGACCTCAGGTGATCTGCCTGCCTCAGCCTCCCAAAGAGCTGGGATTACAGATGTGAGCCACCATGCCTGGCCCAGAGATTTATAGCTGTAAATGAATATATTATAAAGAAAACAAAACTTCAAATCAATAACCTAGCTTTATACCTTAAGGAACTAAAAAAGAAGAGTAAACTATGTGCAAAGCTAGCAGGACAAAAGTAATAAATAATATGAGCAAAGATAATTAAATAGAGAATAAAACACAATAAGGAAAATCAATAACCAAAGTTGTTTTTTTTTTTAAGATCAACAAAATACACAAACTTTCAAACTAGATTGACTTTAAAAAGAAGAAAGTGAGAGAAAGACTCTAATTACAAAAATCAATTATGAAAATAGGGTCAATACCACCAATTTTACAGAAAAAAAAAAAGGATCATAAAAAAATACTGTGAACAATTGTATGTCAATGAATTGGATAATCTAAATGAAATGGGCAAATTCTTGCAAATATGCAATCTGCTAAAATTTACAAACATGAATAGTTTATTCAAGTTTTCTATACCTGAGTAAATTCTGTAAGGACATTCAATCTTACTAAATGCAAGAACAGGTGGACAAGAAAAATGAAATACATCGCATTAAGAAAATGAAGCGTTTTTAAACACATGATGATCATCTTGATGCAGAAAATGCATTTGACAAAATTCAGTTCCCTTTCATGATAAAAACACTCCACAAACTAGGAACAGAAGGGAATTTTCTCAACATAATAAACAGCATATATTAAAAAAAAAAACCCATAGCTAATGTCATACTTAATGGTGATAAAGTTTTGGTTTTATTCCAAGTTGTTTTGGCTAGTCTAGTTCCTTTGCATTTCCAAGTGAATCTTACAATCAGCTTGTTTTACAAATAAAAGGCTGCTGGGATTTTGACAGGGGTTACACGGAATCTACAGATCATTTTGGGGAGAACTGACCTCTTAGCAATATTAAATCCTATGGCTATTGAAAAAGCTGTATCTTTCCATTCACTTAGGTCTTTAAAAATTTATCTAAGTATTTTGTAATTTTCAGTGTTACAGGTTTTTGACAAATTTTGTCAGATTTAGTCCTAGGTATTTCATAGATTTTTATTTAAAATTGTATTTGATTTCTCACCTTCCTTTTTTAAATTACTAATATACAGAAACACATTTGATATTTTAAATATGGATTTTTATATTCCCATGGATTTTTGCATTCTTCTTTTCCAATCTGGATGACTTTTACTTCTTGTATTACTGCCTGGCTAAAAATTTCTAGTACAATAGAAATGGTGAGAGCTTATATTCTTATTTTGTTCCTTATATTAAGGGGAAAACATTCTTTTACCATTAAGTATGATGTTAGCTGTATGTTTTTCACAGATATCCTTTATCAGGTTTCTAATTATAGTTTACTGAGAGGTGTTACCAAGAATACATGTTGAGCCAGGTGCTCACGCCTATAATCCCAGCACTCTGGGAGGCCAAGGTGGGTAGATCACCTGAGGTCGGGAGTTCGAGACCAGCCTGAACAACATGGAGAAACCCCATCTCTACTAAAAATACAAAATTAGCCAAGTGTGGTGATACATGCCTGAAATCCCAGCTACTCGGGAGGCTGAGGCAGGAAAATGGTTTGAACCCAGGAGAAGGAGGTTGTGGTGAGCCAAGATCATGCCGTTACACTCCAGTCTGGGCAACAAGAATGAAACTCTATCTCAAAAAAAAAAATAAAAAAAAAATACATGTTGGATTATTTTCAAATGCATTTTCTGCATCTATTGAGATGATTATGATATTTGTTTTTTAGTTTAGTAGTGAAGTATGCACTAATGTTAAACCAACTTGTCCTTTGTAGGATAAACCCCACTTGGTTTTGTTGATTTATTAAATGTTGTTCTTTCATATGTTTCATTATCAACTGATACTTTTTCAAAACTGCAAAAGCTATTCAGTGTAGAAAGGACAATCTTTTCAATTGATAGTGTTAGAACAACTGGATATCCATGCACAAAAAAAAAAAGAACTTCATAACTCACACTGTATTAAAAAATTAATTCAAAAAATTATATTTAATGTAACATTTAAAACTCTAAAACTTCTAGAAGAAAATATAGGGGAAAACCACTGCAACTTTCTGTCAGGCAAAAGATACAACACTGAAATCATCATCCATAAATGAAAACATTAATAAATTAGATTTCATCAAAATTAAACAACATATGTTCTCAGAATATACTTTTATAAGAATGAAAAGAAGAGCCAGAAACTGAGAGGAAAACATTTGCAAAGCATATTCATCTAATAAGGGACTTAAATGCAGAATATATTTTTAAAACTCTCAAAACTTAACAAAAAGAAAGCAAAAAACCCACTTAAAAAATTAATAAAAGACATGACACTGCAATATACATATATATATTCCGTATATATAAATGTGTGTATAGACATAAAAAGATGCTCAACCTCATCAGTCAATAGAGAAATGCAAATTAAATGACAATGAGATCCGTACACATACCTACTTACCCATTTGAGGTTAAAATTTAAAAGGCTGCTCGTAGGAATATAATAGGTGAGAGGTATAGAAGAACAAGAATTCTCACATGATGCTAAAAGGAATGTAAAAATGATACAACCACTTCATAAAAATATGGCCAAACAGTTTTTCCAAAGTTAAATATGCATATACCACATGACCCAGCAATTCCATTACTGGGTATTATTCTAAAGAAATAAAAGTTAGTATTCATACAAAACCCTATATCTGAATGTTTACAATAGGACTATTCATAATGACTAAAAACTAGAAACAACACAAAGGTCTTATAATGGATGAATAGATAAACCAACTAAAATTGTGGTGCATCCAGCTTCTGTACGGCAAAAGAAACAGTCAGTAGAGTGAATCAGCAACCAACAGAATGGGAAAAATTTTTTGCAGTCTACCCATCTGACAAGGGGCTGATATCCAGAATTTACAAAGAACTAAAACAGATCTACAAGAAAAAAACAAACAAGCCCATTCAAAAATGGGCGAAGGATATGAACAGATACTTTACAAAAGAAGACATACAGGAGGCCAACAAACATATGAAAAAATGCTCATCATCATTGGTCATTAGAGAAATGCAAATCAAAACCACACTGAGATACCATCTCACACCAGTTAGAATGGTGATCATTAAAAAATCTGGAAACAACAGATGCTGGAGAGGATGTGGAGAAATAGGAACACTTTTACACAGTTGGTGGGGATGTAAATTAATTCAACCATTGTGGAAGACAGTGTGGCGATTCCTCAAGGACCTAAAAATAGAAATCCCATTTGACCCAGCAATCCCATTACTGGGTATATATCCAAAGGATTATAAATCATTCTACTATAAGGACACGTGCACACGAATGTTCATTGCAGCACTGTTCACAACAGCAAAGACTTGGAACCAACCCGAATGCCCAATGATGATAGACTGGATAGGGAAAATGTGGTACATATACACCATGGAATATTACACAGCCATCAAAAATGATGAGTTCACGTCCTTTGTAGGGACATGGATGAACCTGGAAACCATCATTCTCAGCAAATTGACACAAGAGCAGAAAATCAAACACCGCATGTTCTCACTCATAGGCAGGTGTTGAACAATGAGAACACATGGACACAGGGAGGGGAGCACTACACACTGGGGTCCATTGGGGGTAAATGGGGGAGGGACAGGGGGTGGGGAGGTGGGAAGAGATAGCATGGGGAGAAATGACAGATACAGGCGAGGGGACAGAAGGCAGAAAACCACACTGCCATGTGTGTACCTATGCAACAATCTTGCATGTTCTTCACATGTACCCCAAAACCTAAAATGCAATTAAAAAAAAAAAAGAAAAAAAAAGAAAAAAAAATTGTGGTGCATCTACACAATGGAATATAGCTAAGCAATAAAAAAGGAACAAACAATTCACAGAACTTGGATGAAGCTCAAAGGCATTAAGCCAAGTGTAAGCAGTCTCAAAGGTAACATATCCGATGATTCCACTTACAAGACATTCTCAAAATGATAAAACTAGAGACCAGATAAGTGGCTACTGGGGTTAGAGGCAGGATGACTAAACTAGAATAGACCAGAAAGGGATAGCACCAGGTAGTTCTGTGCATGATGGAACTATCTGATATGCCAACTGTGGTGGTAATTATATGACCATATACATTTAATACATATGTTAAAAATCAAACCGTTTATCAAAAAAATCAACTTTAATGTATAATTTTTTAAAAAATACTGCTACAAATGCATATGTAAGAAGCCAATAGATCAAAAATATTTTCTAAAAGAATAAATTATCAAGAATGTATATTGTAAAACCTCTACTTCTTTTCCATTTAGGATTTGCTTTGTTACTGTCAAGTCTGAGATTGATTCTGCATAATTGTTCCATGGGCTTTTAAAGCAATGAGGTCTTTTTTCGAAAGATTTGTTGATTGTTGTTAGTCCAACTCCCTACACCCTTATCTGTGTCTTTTGGATCTATCTACAAAAGAAGTGCAACAAATCTAATATAACTGTATTTTTATCAAATTCTTTTTTTTTTTTTTTGAGATGGAGTCTCACTCTGTCACACAAGCTAGAGTGCAGTGGTACAATCTTGGCTCACTGCAACCTCTGCCTCCTGAATTCAAGCAATTCTCCTGCCTCAGCTACCCAAATAGCTGGGACTACAGGTGTGAGCCACCACGCCTGGCTAATTGTTGTATTTTTAGTAGAGACAGCGTTTCACCACGTTGGCCAGGCTGGTCTCAAACTCCTGACGTCAGGTGATCCGCCCTCCTTGGCCTCCCAAAGTGCTGGGATTACAAGCGTGAGTCACCACACTCGGCCCTCATCAAATTCTTTTCTGGGTTCTGAAGCTTTTATATATAGCTTCTATGTTTGGTGCCTCCTTGTTTATGACTGTTATAGCTGCTTAATTAACTGGGCCTTTCATCATCACATACTATCCTACTTTATTCTGTTCAATGCATTAAATTCTACCTTAAGCTATATTTTACCACACTACCTTTGCATTTTTACATTTGCCTGGTTCTTCTATTTTCAATCTTAAGTGCTTTTTCAACACTAACTAATAGTCAATTATTAAGAGAAGTGGACCCAGGCACATTTAATTAATCAACGTATTTAATTTTACTGCTTCTCTCTTAATTATACTTAGCATTCTTTGACATTCAGGTCAAATCTGTGGTTGATGTACTGTGAAATAATTAGAAGAACTCCAAATTAGAAGTTGAGAGGCCGGATTTAGCCCCAGCCTTCTGACGAAGGTACAGCCTAAGGTATATAGAAGAAGGTATAGAAATATATTAATAAATAAAAGATTTCTCTTTTTCTTTCTTTCTTTTTTTTTTTTTTCTTTGAGATGGAGTCTTTCTCTGTCACCTAGGCTGGAGTGCAGTGGTGCAGCGTTCCCTCACTGCAACCTCCATCTCCTGGGTTCAAGCAATTCTTCTGCCTCAGCCTCCCGCAAACCTGGAATTACATGCACCTGCCACCACGCCTGGCTAATTTTTGTATTTTTAGTGGAGATAGAGGTTTCACCATGTTGACCAGGCTGGTCTTGAACTCCTGACCTTCAGTGATCCACCTGCCTTGGCCTCCCAAAGTGCTGAGATTACAGGCATGAGCCACTGCACCCGGCCCAAAGATTTCAAATGTTCAAAAGGGAAAGCAAAACTGAAAATTCAAAGTATCCAGAGCAATGACAAAGAAATACTCCAAACCAAAACCTGTGGAACACAGAATTGGTTCTTAGAGAACATCTTTAACAAACAATAAGGATTAAAAATAAGGGAACTTAATACTTATCTTAACCAACAAAATATGCCAGAAGTAGGAAGAACAGAGAGGGAAAAAAAGTAAAGCAATCCTCAAAAAAATAAAACAGATACATTTGTCAGGAAAAGAAAACAATAATAGACAATTTTAGAAATGACAAAGAGCCACAATCACAGATAATGAAAAGTTTAAAAGAATACTATTTGCAACTAACTTAAGAGAAAATGAATACTTTCGCAGTTATACTCCCAAGACTATTCTAAGAATAGAAAACTTGAAGAGGTTGGAATAGTAAAGAAGGAAGCAGAATCAGATTGATTCAACAGCTGAAATGTAACCTTTAAAGAACAGATAATTCCAGTATTATTTAAGTTTATCATGACAATTTTTTTCCCATCTTTGGAGACAGGTCTTACACTGTCACCCAGGCTAGAATACAGTCATAGGATCACAGCTCACTGCAGCCTCGACCTGCCAGGCTCAAGTGATCCTCCTGCCTTGGCCTCACAAAATGCTGGGATTATAGGAATGAGCCACTGTGCCCAGCAGAAGTCATGGGTATTTTTGAAAGCTCACTAAGGGAATGACATCAACTGATAACAACCAAAATTTGTCTAAGTGTAGTTGAAATATACCAACCCTCAAAAGACATTTTCACATATTTTAACAATTATATCTTAAAATAGATTAAGAAACATGTTGTGAGCCAGTCTGAAGTAGAAAAATGGTTTTACATTCATTTTCTAGGCTTTTATTTGAAAATAGTTTTTTAAAGCACCCTTTTTATATTCAAAAGTTACCAAAAATGGGGTAAATAAAAAAATTTAAAAATCAAAGTGAATTATGCCTATCAGATTATATAAAATTAGTGTGACTAACTTCTACAAGATCTAATATCCATGCTTACCAATTCCATCTATACCACCAATTACTTAGGTACGTACCTGATTAAGGACTATCCTGTGACCTTGTCATAGCAGACAAAGAAACCTAATACCATACCAACTTTTATCAAACACTCCCGTGTAATAAGAAAAAAAAAAAAAAAAAAACAGTCAAGATGTTTTTGCAGGCTGAGAACAGTGGCTCACATCTGCAATCCCAGCACTTTGGGAGGCCAAGGTAGTAGGACTGCTTGAACCCAGGAGTTCAAGACCAGCCTGGGCAACATGGTGAAACCCCATCACCAAAAAAAAACACAAAAATCATCTGGGCATGGTGGCACATGTCTGTAGTTCCAGTTCAGGAGACTGAGGTGGATCACTTAAGCCCAGGTGGTCGAGGCTGGAGTGAGCTGTGTTTGTGCCACTGCATTACAGCCTGGGCGACGGAAAAAGACCCTGTATCAAAAAAATTTTTTAAATGCTTGCAATTTTGTGTGTATGAGTGTTTATCTTTATGTCATAAATGTTATCCTATACTACATTTTAAAATATTTGTTGTGTTTCATTATATTTTCTTCTGAGTCTCAAATATGCATATGTTAGGTTTCCTTTTCTGATTTCCATATCTATCATAATTTAACATTTGTTTTAACATTTTCATTAATTTTGATAAACTCACCTGCTTTTCCCATTTCTAGACTCTGTCTCTTACAGTATTTTCCACAGTTCTCTATCATCTACGTGATCCTTTCTATTTCAACTTCATTTCAGTAATGGCCTTATTTTCTAATTTCATTTATTTTTCTTTCCACTTTCCAATCAGCTTACCTTGCATTTTCTCATGCAACCACAATTATTTCTTCCCTGGCCTCTTATATCAACTGCTTTGTGCTCTCAGCAGTAAATACTTCATTAAGCTTTCCAAACTCATGGCAAAGTGTTTGATCACAATGCTCATCTTCTTTATGGCAATATTTTAGGTGATTGTTGTTCACCTGTCCGTTGTTTCTCTGTTTCTTTCTTCCTTTTTGATTTCCAAACATCTGTGGCAGTCGAGCTTAACTGTTTCAATTATTCATCTTTGAAGAAGTGCTGGTTGTCCAGACCCTGCTATTTGTAGGAGGTGCGTACAGAAGGCCAGAGTGCCTCCAGTTCTGGACTGACACAACTTTTTCGTGATTCAGAGATTCACCTAAGAGATAGTTTTGTGTTTTACCTCTCAACAGCCAATGCAGACAGGCAGTCTGGAGGTTTTTCACAAGGCAAAGTCATCTCTTCCCCAACTGCTATAGAGATAGACACATATTACTTCCTGCAAAAATGGCTTATGAGGCTCCTTGTTTGGCTTCATCTCCCCAACTTCTTAGAATCAAATCAGGTGCAGGAAAGCTCCTGCCATGAGAGGAAGAAACCCCCTTCACTTTTGTAAACAAGAGGTTTTGTACCTCAGGGAGGCCTGCAGTTTCGTGGATGTTTCTTGCTGGCTTTGAGCTACACAGCTGTGGCATCCTCTCTACTTCTTCCCACATGCAGCCGGCCTCATCGCCACTGCTCCTGGCAACAATCTCACCTATTTTGTGGCTTGGGTTTTTAACCGTCTTCTAGTTTAGTGGGATGCTGGGTTTGTGTTTCAGTTTTTCCCTCTCTTTGTTGTTTTTAGCTAATTGCCAAAAAAACAAAAGAAAAATTCTAACTTTATAGTACCATCTGCAAATCCCAAATCCAACAATTATCTTAAAGGAGTTTTATACAAGACAAAAACTTAAGTGTCTGACTAAATTACTGAGAGATAATGGTACATTTTCCTTACTACTATTTTACTGTGGGGTAAAATACCAATTTTCCATAAAACACTAATTTTCACAAGGCCGTTAAGTAATTGTTTTTATTTTTTTAAAAATCATGTGTGGGCTGGGCGTGGTGGCTCACACTTGTAATCCTAGCACTTTGGGAGGCTGAGCCAACTGGATCATTTGAGGTCATGAGCTCAAGACTAGCCTGGCCAATATGGTGAAACACTATCTCTACTAAAAATACAAAAATTAGCCAGGCATGGTGACATGCACCTGTAATCCCAGCTTCTTGGGAGGCTGAGGCAGGAGAATCGCTTGAACCTGGGAGGCAGAGCTTGCAGTGAGCCAAGATCTCACTCCACTGCACTCCAACCTGGGCAACAGAGCGAGACTCTATCTCAAAAAAAAAAAAAACAAAAAAAAAAACTCTACATACTGGTTATTACCTAAGGCAGAAAGTAATCTCATGTTTAACTGTAAAAGATACTTTGTTCAACGGATTCAAGATCCAGGGCCTGTTTGGGGAACAAATTATATATATTTTCACCAGCATGCTATAATCTTAGTATTTGTCTTTGCAGAAGACAAAGGCTTTTTAGTAATAAAGAAAACTCATAATTTATGATGCTACAAACCCCCAAATTCCATTTGGGTTTGTAATGAAGACAGTTAACATTATCTATACATATGCTCATTCCTTCAGTAAAATTTTAACTTTAGGCAAGTTAATTTTCCTGCCAGTTGCTACTGCTCTCCTCCTTGCTAGCCATTACCAATATGTACTCAGGCAGGTTCTGACCAAAATAAGGTTTTACCACTAAGCAATTTTTATAGGAGTAAATAATACACCAGGCTGGGCACAGTGGCTCATACCTGTAATCCCAACACTCTGGGAGGCCGAGGCGGGTAGATCATTTGAGGCCAGGAGTTTAAGACAAGCCTGACCAACATACCAAAATGCTGTCTCTACTAAAAATACAATAATTAGCCAGGTGTAGTGGTGAATGCCTGTAGTCCCAGCCACTCAGGAGGATGAGGCACAAGAATTGCTTTAACAGGGAGGTGGAGGCAGCAGTGAGCCGAGGTTGTGCCATTTCACTCCAGCCTGGCCAAGACAGCAAGACTCTCTCTCAAAATAAGCAAATTAATTAAATTTAATAATAATTATTATTATACAACAAAACCAAATTACAATGGAGTTTGAATTACAGTGTTTCAAATTATTCCCTTTCCTATGACCAAATAAGAGTAAATCCATAAATGCTAATGTCATGCAAAAGCTAAGTAAAGACTAATATAATTTATTTAAAATTTAGAGGCACCATGAGTTCATATGAAGTAAAAGAAACAAACAAACATGAGCTCCTTGTGAGCTGGTCATGGTGTTGCATGGCTGCAGTTCCAGCTACTTTGGAGGCTGAGGTAGGAGGATCAGTTGAGCCCAGGAATCTGAGGCCAGCCTGAGCAACACAGTGAGATACTGCCTTACATAAAAAGAAACAAAAAGGGCTCTTACTTACAGAATTCCAAACAAAATATGCAGACAGAGTGATAGCATTTGAAAAAAATCAACATCTGATAACCATCACAGTTGGAGTGACAAGATCATATACTGTCCTTATCACTTGTCACAGGCAAAAATTATCAGTGGGTGCTACAACAAGGGGGCAGAAAGTATAAGGAGGATACCTATACAGTCTCAATGCATCTCTCCACAAGAAATATATTAGTTATGAAGGGAAAAACAGTAACTTCACAGAGAAGTAAGTTGGCATATATCACCTTAAGTAACTGAAGTCCCACCACCAGTAAATGGGATAACAGACATCATATGCCTCCTGACACTGTGCTCTGAAAAATATTTCTGCAGAATTCTTGCCAAAAATGCATAACCTGAATCTAACTGTAAGGACACACTGGACATATACAAATTGAGGGAC
Organism: Saimiri boliviensis; assembly: GCF_048565385.1. Lineage (NCBI taxonomy): Eukaryota > Metazoa > Chordata > Mammalia > Primates > Cebidae > Saimiri > Saimiri boliviensis. Next base: position 120,379,100 of record NC_133456.1, on the reverse strand, counting down.
ATCCTATAAAATAATTATTTACTCTTCAAAAATGTCAAGGCCCTAAAAAGGCAAAGAAAGACTGAAGAACTGCTGATTAAAAGAGACTGAAGAGGCTCGACGCAGTGGCTCACAACTGAAATGCCAGCACTTTGGAAGGCCGAGGCAGGAGGATCACTTGAGGTCAGGAGCTCAAGACCAGCCTGCCTAACATGCTAAACCCCGTCTCCATCAAAATTACAAAAAAGTTAGCCAGGCATGGTGGCATAAGCCAGCAGTCCCAGCTACTCAGGTGGCTGAGGCAGGAGGATCACTTGAACCTGGGAGGTGGAGGTGGCACTGGGCTGAGATGGTGGCATGTACTCCAGCCTGGGTGAAAGAGCAATAGTCTCTTTCTCAAAAATAAATAAATTAGTTAATTAAATGAAATAAAAGAGGCTAAAGATAAATAACTAAATTCAATGCATGATCCTGGACCCAAAACAATTATTTGTCTTTCGCTTTATAGGACACTAATGGGACAACTGATAAAATCTGTGTATAGACAATAAAACTGTATCTATGTTCATTTAAAAAATACACATTAAAGTATGTAGACATTAAAGACATCATGTCTACAATCTACTCTCAAACTATTCATTTTTTAAAAAAAGAATACTGTGTGTATGTAGAGAGAGAATGATAAAGCAAATGTGACAAACATTAACATTTGGAGTAATTTAGTAGGATACACAAGAATTATTTGTGCTATTTTTACAAATCTGTGAGTCTGAAATTTTTTCACAATAAAAAGTTAAAAATAGACATATAATAAATGAAAACAAATAAAGGCAGTTAAGAGAAACTCTTTATATTCCCTAACAATAATGCTAGGATCATCTTTACTATATTCTCCTCATATCATGAAATTTTAAAGCTCAAAAAAAAAAAAGCATTCTCTCTCCCCAAAACCTCCCAATTTACAGATGAAGTCAGTAAGTCAAGTGACTTCATCAAGATTACACCTAATTCAAGGCAAAGCTAAGACTAGCTCTGACTCAGCTCAGCTACCTTTCAACTATTCCAATTAGTCTCTTCAAACCTTTACGTTGTTGTCTACAGTGTAAACACGTGATATCAAAATACTTACCTCTATCTTCTCACATATTTTCATAAATTAGTGTGACTACCACTTTCAGGCAATCTAAATTTTATCTTTAAAAGGCATTTATGTATCATTGCTCCTAACAATCCTTAATAACTAATATCAATACAAATATGAAGATAAGAATACATGCCAAACAAAGTAGCACATGCTGAATATACAAAATTAACACACTTTTTTAGGTCCATGATGACAGAGACCAAGTTTGTTATTCAATATTATCACCCTGCCTCTTAGTAGCAGTGCCTGGCACACAATAAGTATTCAAATAACTGTTGTACAATGCAAAATAAAAGACAATCCATAGTACAGGAAAGAAATGTGTGTACAGATAATCACATTATCAGTAGTTTTAATAAAGTGGCATGAGACAACAGATGAAGTTATTTTATCTTGGTAAGATCTGGAAAAGCTTCAGAGATTTAATGATACCAATATTAAGTTTTGAAGGACAAGTAAGATTTCAACAGACAAGGAGGCAGTGGGGTGGTGAGAGGAAGGTGGAAGGGTTTAGATTTAAAAGGCCAAAGGCAAGAAAATACTGGCCATTTTTATAGGATTTTTAAATATACACTTACCTATTGTTGCTGCAAGTTCTGGATCAAACGTATCATCTGTGAACCTCAAGAGCAGGCTGAAAGAAATATTAAAAAGACAAGTTAGGAATCTGAATTTTCTAATCATATGATAAATGTGTTCATGAATATTTGGTCACAAATTATTAGATGCAGATAAAAATAGGCCTGCTCCTAGGAATACTGCCTCAGAGCAGGTACACACAGAAGAGTTAAATTACTAGAAAGGCAATTTAAAAATCCCAAGAGCAAAGTAGTTTACAATTAAATATATTCCCCATGCTCTCCTACACAATCCTCCAAGTACAAAAGGTGGGGGTTGTTGGTTTTTTTTTAACTGTTCTGGTATGTCCTTTTGAGAAAATGATATTAGCAGCATGTCATGCTTTAACTGACATAGATGAAAAGGGAAAAAATAGTCTCTTAGAATGCAACAAACTAACTTTAAGAAATCTCATTGTGTAACCCACTCTGAATTCAGGCAAAAACAGAAATACATCAAAGCCTAGCATTCTGTAACATGCAGTATGGCTACTACCTAAGTGAGAAGAAAAGATGCAGTAAAAAGAGAGGTAAAAAGAAAGATCCTAAAACAGAGTAGGAATACTGGGCAAACACTAGGTAGGGTGTATAAAACCAAGTAGGCAACTGGAGCTATTGAAGGCTTTTAAAGAAAGTTATGACAAGAACTGCTCTTTGTTTGGAAAAGTTCATGCCAACAAAAAAATGAAAGAAAATCAATGGAAGACAACTGCCACAGTTATGGCAAGAGAGAACAAAGGACTGAACCTAGGATATGGTAAGAAAATAGAAAGGAAGGAGAAAAGCAAAAGACACCAGATTAGAAGAGTACTCTAAGATTTTGCATCTTCCAGAATTATTTTACTTACTACAAAGGAGAAGCGTCATTTATTAAAAGCTCTTCAAATGTAAAATCTAAGTTTTTGTTAAAGCCCTTGGTTTTAAAGTCATTCAGTCTTCCCTCATATTATCTTCTAAAGTATAAGACTATCCTAATTGACCTGTTTGCATGAATAAAATCAAAGAAATTGCATCAGATGTCTAAATTACAGAAAAATCTTAGCACTATTTTTATAGATTGTGATTATTGCAGATCGAGGTATGTTTTGTCCACAGAGTTTTTGCAAAACATAATGGTCTCCTGGTAGTTTTCAAATCCAGTGTCATTAATTATATTTGAAGGATTAACTCTCCCTTACTTGGTTTTGTTTTCTTGTGTTTACCATAAAACCAGAACCACAGAATCAAAGTAAAACAGAAGAGTCAAATTCTACATTTCACTAGTTAACATCTTGACTATATTTACTTACTTCGAACATAGGTAACAATACAAACAAGACTTTTAAAGACTACCTACAAAAATGTTCTTCTCTCCCAACATACTTAGTTACCCATAATTTAAGAATAGAAAAGATACATATCTATATGTGGTCACCACAGAAAATATTATTACAAAAACATAAGTTAACATAACCTTGTAGACTAGTTGTAATAATATAATAATATAATAATGATGACATTGGGTATTATTTATTGAACATATGGCAATGTGCAGACACAAAGCCAGAGGTTTTTCTTCCATAATTGCTCATCCTTAAATGGCCCTTGTTATTAATGTTACTTTGTCAGGAGAGGCAAGGAATTGGTGGGATGGTGTGAAACAACAAATTTTAATGCAAGCTAAGGGTACACATCAGATCTTAACGAGGGGTATTCTGGTATCCCAAAATGTTATTCTAAATTCTATGCATGCATTTTTCTAAGCAGATAATCTATTTCTCTATTAGACTTTGAAAAGGGCAGAGAGTCCATTTCTCTATTAGATTTTGAAAGGAACTGACAATGTCAAAATAATTAAGAAGCACCCTTTGCTTTGCTTTGCTTTTTAAGAGACAGGGTCTTACATCTGTCGTGCCAGTTACTTGGGAGGCTAAGGTGGGCAGTGGCATAATCACAGCTCACTAATCCTCCCACCTTAGCCTCCCAAGTAACTGGCACGACAGGTGTGCATCACCAAGGCCGGCTAATTTTTTTATTTTTATTTTTATTACAAGCATGGTCTCGTTATGTTGCCCAAGCTGGTCTGGAACTCCTGGCTTCAAGTGATTCTCCTGTCTCAACCTCCTGAGTAGCTAGTATTACAGGATGAGGCATTGCACCTGGTAAAAGCATCATTTTTTTTCACCTGGGTGCAGGTGGGCTAAGGACAAAAAGGGCATTAGTCAAGCACCATTCTTATATTATTGCATATTTACACCCTCATACTCTCAAAGTTAAAGGAGCAAAATGTTTTCCATTCGGAAGTAGAGATGGAAGGAGTAACTACCACCAGGGCCTTAGATACACCAAATTTATAATAAACAGAACGTGATTATGACTAATCCGCATTTTTTAAACTTGCAAATGAAATTCACCAGAAAGAATGGGAAGGCAAGGGGCATAAGAGGGACAGCAATTTTGATGACAGGTCTCTCTAATCCCTTCCAGTTCTTGATACACTCAGCTACTCTTTAGCTCACTAGGCCTAGCCACAGAATCGGAGTCTTATACATTTAGGTCTGAGAGGTTTCTATTCCAACCCCCTCACTTTTGAAATGAAGGCCTACAGCATTCAAGTATCACACACAAGGTCACACAAATGGCAGCAGTTTCATAATCCTGATATCCTGACTACTATCACATACCCTTTAGACTCTAACACTATGAAATACACTAGAAAGTAATCCACTAATTCGGATTAAAGATATCCTTTTTCCCCCAACAACACAAGTGCTATCTCACTTCCACTAGCTTCAACTCTGTAATGAAACAGAAAGAAACTTGGTTAAAATAAGACTTTTAAGATCATAACCATGACAAATATTTCTGCACTGATTCACTTTTAAAGGCATATACTTCTATTTTAGTAGAGTCATTTATTCTCATCTTATCCAGAAATGTAAGTGTTTAAGGTTGTTTTCCACAGCATATCACATAGGCCAATAATGTACACCTAGCTAGACAAATAAGACAACTTTCTCACTAAGTGCAATCCTTTCCAGAAAGAGGTAAAGTATCAAAACTTTGCATGAGCAGTTGATAATCCATCGCTATGTATCGAGGAAAAAGTTTAAAACAGACTAGGCCCACATAAGTTTGTTTTGGGGGCATGAACTAGGAGACTGATAAATCCACTTAACAGATCTCACTCTACAAGGAGAATCTCAGTTGGGTGTCATGGCTCTTGTCTGTAATCTCAACACTTTAGGAGGATGAGGCGGGAGGTTGACTTGAGCCCATAAGTTTGAGACCAGCCTAGGCAACATAAGAAAATCCCAACTAGGAAAAAAATTTTAGAAATAGGGCTGGTCATGGTGGCTCATGCCTACATTCCTAGCACTTTGGGAGGTTAAGGCAGGAGGATCTGATGAACTCAGGAGTTCAAGACCAGCCTGGGCAACTCAGTGAGACCTCCTCCCTATAAAAAATAAAAAACACTAGCCAAGCATGGTGACTCGTGCCTATAGTCCCAGCTACTAAGAAGGCTGAGGTGGGAGGATCGCTTGAATCCAGGAGATTGAGACTGCAATGAACTATATGATCATGCCACTGCACTCCAGTATGGGTGACAGAACAAGACCCTGTCTCAAAAAAAAAAAAAGCAGAGGAATTTTGTTTATATACTCCAGTTAACCTTCCAGAAAATTTTAACACACCCTAACTTGTCACCCATGCAATACATTTAGAAAAAGTGCTAACGGACCATGTATTGGGTTGAACTACATGAAATGACAACCAGCCATTCTGACTTCAAAGACACTAATTTGCTAAGTGTGAACTTAGAACCATATCTCAAGGAAAAAAGGAGAAAAGAAAAAGAAAGATCACAAGGCTATGAAATTCCTATGAAAACAATGTTTACTACATTACTGTTTAACCCTTAAATATGTATGTGCAATAATAGATGATTATTGTAAACAATTTTATTCATCCCTTTTACACACACACACACATACTCACACACAAATTATACTTGTTTACTAACCCATAGTATTTCATTATTCTATTCCTTGGTATGTGCAACTCCTTCATTCCAGTAGACACACAGTACATTAAATGAGGAACACTATGAAAATGTATTGTCAAACTTCAAAAATACAGAAAATTTCAGAATATATTGCATAAGCTTTCAAATTCTGAAGTAGCTTTTTAAAAATTAAGGCTTTATGAAGTAATTTTTAAAAGTTATTTGAGGAGAGCTTTCATTCTATTTTGTAGAATGAAGGCTACTTCAACTTATAAAATATAAAAAAGTATTTGAAAGATCTGTGTATCAGAAGGTATAGCTAAAACATGAAACGGACTATAGGCCCTGGAGTGTATATGTGGTTTAAGGATTAGGACGCCCTTGAACATAACCTAATCAGATGGCAAGAATGACTTCACCTGGAGAACTTTGTTCCAAGATCTAGATGAAATCACAACCCTCTAGAAACATCCACCTAGATCCATGTCTTACCTTATACTCAACTCCACTATCATTATTTTCCCTAAGGAAAAAGTCAAAAATGAAAAAACAATACTAATTTTTGGTCTCCATAGGATGTGGCAAAATGAGAAATACCAATTACACTTCATTTTCAAAGGTGGTCCACAGCGGCAACACTCGGACCTCACACTAAAGGGAAATTTTCCGGCAGTCACAAGACCCAGGAGTTCTTTCACAGCCAACTAATCAAAAAGGAAGAGAAGCGACATGAAGCTGCGCCCAGACAGGCCAGGAAAGGGACCTAAGACGTCACGAAACTTCCCGAGGACATTATGGATTTAGAGAAGGCCCCACAGAAAGCCTCAAGCGGGAAAGTTACGTCTCCCGGGTCTCGGGGTGTCAGGCATCCTCCTGAACCCCGAGGGGCTCGAGGCGAGGTGCCCCCGGCCGGATTTGGGACCAAACCCACCCGCCACGCCCTGAGCTCCGCGCAGCAAACCCGCCGGCCGATCGGCGGCCCTCGAAACTGTGTTTTCTCGCCGCCACAGGAGGAACAGCGACGCTGAGAACTTAGGCCGGGCAGAGGCCGGGAACCACGCAGGCGCAGGTGGGCGAGGGGCGCAGACGCCGCAGGAGAGCGCGGCCCAGAGGCCCAGGAGGGCGCGAGCTGAGCCGGCCCGAGCCCGGCCCGCGCCTGCCACCGCCGTTTACAGTTCCCGTCGCGGCCCAGGAGACAGCAGCCACCGAGGCAGAAAGAGCCCAGCCACCCTCGTCACGGCCCGCACGCCCGCCTCACCTGGACTTGCCCACCCCACTCTCGCCGATGATGAGGATTTTCAGAGTGGTCAGCACGTCCTCGTCCATCCTCACCCGACTCCGCTCCTAGCCCAGCTGGCGGCCCCGGTGCGCCTCTCAGCCCTTCAGCAGGGGGAGCTGCTGCGCATGCGCGCCGCTCCACGGCTGCCACCTTCCTTTCACACCGGGTGTTCAGGCTGCCGAAGCCCTGGACGCCCCAGTTCCGCCTTGAGGTAGCTCCACGGCTGCGCAGGCCGGAATTTCCGGCGTCTTTCCGGACTGCGTGTTCCTCCCCTGCGCAAGCGCAGGTGGGGAACGCTGCGTGTGACTTTGTTGACTTCTCCATGGTGTCTAGCTCCGCCCCAACCTCAACCTAAGCCTCCTTTCGAGTCAGTGGGAGAACTGTCAGGAAGGTATGAAGCTGTTTTATTTCAGCAGCTGCTCTTAACAGCTGCACTGCGGTGGGAAAAGCAGTGTGCTTGAAGCAGATTATCTTACATTTAGGTCCAACTCTACCTTATAACTGCCTTGTCATACTAGTCCAGCCTTCTGAGCCTTTCTTAATCTCAGAAAGACACAGTAACGCTTCTTAGAACATCTGCTTTTTATCGTTATGAAGATTAAATGAGTTAATTTGCGAAGACAGATTGTTAACCGAAGTGCTCTATAAAAGGTGTGATCAGGTATTAATTTGCTGGCTTCCCCTCTGTTGGAGTGGAGAGCACCCGCCACATACTAATTATCTTGAAAGGAAGGTGTAGACTTCAGATAGGTCAGGTGCGTATAAACTTCTGGTGGTACAACTTCAAGCCAGCTCTCTTCGTAGGAACTGCTACATCCAGACTGCAGAAAGTGTATGTCTACACCTTTCCTCCTGCATTAAGTTGTAAATCTTAGTGAAGTTACCAAACCTCATTCACAATACTTAGCACAGTACCTGGTACATGCCAGGCACTCAATAAACATCAGGTCTCTTATTTCCTTATACCTGCAGCTAATGTCATATACAATAGATATTTGATTAAATAATACATATAAATTAAATTTTGAATGTTAGGAAATTAATTTGTTAAATAGCTGGAAACGCTCTTTCAAAAGTTATCCAAATGGCCTCACTTCCTTCAGGTCTTTGTTCAAATGTTGCATTCTTAACAAGGTCTTCCCTGTCCATTCTACTGAAATATGCAAATCCCTCCAGCGTCTCTAGATGTCTTTACATTGTTTTTCTGCATAGGACTTAACCACCCTCTGATACACTATATATTTTACTACTTTGTTAGAAGTCCCACGAAGGCAAGGAATTTTTGTTTTGTCTACTGGTATGTCCTCAATATCTAGAGTACTTCCTGGAACATAATATGTGCTAAGTAAATATATGCTGAATGAATTAATTGAATGAATGTTGTAGAGTTCATTCCTAACCTTAGAGAGTAATGTCACTGAAACAACCTCCACTTCTCATTAAATAGCGCTAGAAACTTTAGTCAAGTCTATCTAGCTTACTTTTCATTATGATAGCAAGACCTTGTTTATGAGGTTTACATTATTGTCAAACTCTCCTGCTGTGGGGTTCCCAGAGCCCTAGAAATCCCTGAAAACCTTTCAGGAGGTTTCAAGATCAAACTATTTTCATAATACGTTTTTTCATGCACTTCTCTCATTATAATATAATGGAGTTTTCCAGAGGATATATATTAATAACGTGTACTAGCAAAACAGATTGAAGGAAGAACGAGTTATGTGAACTTACTGGTTTTCTATTATATTAAGCCAGATATTAAAGGGATTTCCTAAAATGTAAAACATTGCCACTGTTATCAATTTTTTTAACCTAGTTATTTTCATAAACATTTCTATTAACTGGTAATAGGTTTACTATTGTTTTTAAGCAAACTAACATATGTTTAAAAATTTCTCAGTTTTAATTTCTAGTAGGATGAATGAGAGATATAACCTTGTATCTCTTTGGGGTTCTTACAATCAAAAGCTCTTTCTGGTCCTCAATAATTTGTAAGAGTATACAATAATTTGTACAACCAAAAAGTTTGAGAACCATAGCACTGCACTATTCACACCAAGATAAATACAAAAACAAAAACTTCATCAATAAATCCAGGGCTGTCTCTTGCAACCTGTAACACTGTTGATGAACTTTAGCAATATCATTTTCTCTTGGATATTTTCCATCTCTTGGCCATTTCCTCTCTTACTTTTTTTTATTTTTTTTTTTTAAGAGTTGGAATATTACTGTGTTTCCCAGGCTGGAGTCAAACTCCTGGGCTCAAGGGAACTTCTTGCCTTAGCTTCCCAAGTGGCTGGGACTACAGTCACATTCCACCATGCCTGGTTTAAGGAGGAGTTCATTTCATTATTTAGTTATTTGGGTGAAAACTTGGGGATTTGAGAGAGAAGGGTTAGAAGTAAAGTCTGTGGGAGAGGTAGCTGAAATGTCATTTTGACCACTTGGGTGGGATTTTAGCCTACGATTAGAGGGCTCACAGTCAAGAGCTGGAGTAGCCACTTTAGGCTTTGCAGTTTGACACAAGCAGTGCTGTCTGAGGGCCCATGGGACAGTATAGCCGGGCTGAGAAGGTGGTCATTGTTCTGTTATCTCCATTTGACTTCAGACCCATTTTCTCACCTTCTCTATTATAATCCACACAATATCACCTTCTACCAAGGAACTTATTTTACAGCAGAAGTGTGGCCATGGGCTCATGCATGCTTTTGGACTTCACTGGTGTTATCACCAGACCACAGCACGGGAAATAGCTAGTCTGATAGACAGTGGGATGGCCCAATGCCCACTCAGTTAAGGTTCCAGCAGGGAGATAATACTCTATAAGGTGGCACTGTTGCTCTATAAGCTGTAGTAAAAACTTCAAACCTGCAACCTACATTTACAAAACACAACATGGTCAATGCGTTGTTCCCCATTGACAGCACGTAAGTTAAAGTGATATGTTTTCGATCAGGTTTTGGAAATTTCTCCATATGCCATGTTTCTGAGGCTTATTATAAGTAGTTATTGAATTTGTTCAAAGGCTTTTTCTGTATCAATTGAAATGAACATGTGGCCTGTTAATATGGTGAATTTTACTGTATTGATTTTTGACTATTGAACCAGCATTACATTCCTAGATAAACCCTAGTTCGTTTTGTGTACTATTCTTTATATGTATTACAGGATTCAACTTGCTAATATTTTCTTTTTTCTTTTTTTTTTTTTTTGTTTTTGCTTTTTCTTTTCTTATTATTTTTTTTTATTGCATTTTAGGTTTTGGGGTACATGTGATGAACATGCAAGATTGTTGCATAGGTACACACTTGGCAGTGTGGTTTGCTGCCTTCCGTCCCCTCACCTGTATCTGTCATTTCTCCCCATGCTATCTCTTCCCACCTCCCCACCCCCAACTTGCTAATATTTTCTTAAAGATTTTTATGTCTATGTTTATAGGAATTATTGATCTGCACTTTTGTCTATATTTTCTTTTTTCTTCTTCTTCTTCTTTTTTTTTTTTTTTTTTTTTTAGATAGGGTCTGACTCTGTTGCTCACGCTAGATTGCTATAGCGCAGTCACAGTTCACTGCAGTCTTGACCTCCTGGTCTCAAGCGATCCTCCCACCTCAGCCTTTCCAGTAGCTAAGACCACAGGCCTGCACCACCACACCTAGCTAATTTGTTTGTTTGTTTGTTTGTTTGTTTGTTTTTGTAGAGACAGGGTCTTATTATGTTGCCCAGACTGGTCTCTTGCTCCTGGCCCCAAGTGATCCTCCTACCTGCGCCTCCCAAAGTGCTGGGACTACAGGCATGAGTCACCACGCCCAGCCTACTGTCCATTGTCTTTGTCTAGTTTTGGTATCGGTGCAATGATGACCTCATAAAGTTAGTCAGGGAGTCTTTTCTTTTCTATTTTCTAAAAGAGATTTTGGAGAATTGACCTAAACTCAAACTTAACTCTTCCTTAAATGTTTGTAAAATTTACCAGTGAAAGCATCTGGATCTGGTGCTTTATTTTTTGGAAAGTTGTTATTGATTTAATTTCTTTAGAAGTTGCATGGAATTGGCCTTATTCCTTCTTTGTATGTTTTGTAGAATTTACTGCCAAAACTGTTTGAGCCTGGAGATTTCCTTCTCAGAAAATTTTCAACTGAGAATTGATAATTTACAATAGTCACAGGACTATTGGATTATCTATTTTAACTTGGTCAGTTTTGGTAGATTGTGTTTTTTAGAAATTATTCTTGTTCAACTAAGCTGTCAAGTTTATGTGAGTGAAGTTGTTTATTATCCTTTTAATGTATGCAGGGTATGTAGTGATTTCCCGTGTTTCTTCCCTGATGTTGATAATTTGGACTTCACAGTTTTTTTGTGTGTTGCTCTTGCTAGACAGGGATTTATCAAATTTATTGATCTTTTCAAAGAACCAACTTTTAGTTTTATTTACTTTTCTCATTATTCTGTTTTCAATTTTATTGATATCTATTCTTATCTTTTTTATTTCCTTCTCACTGCTTGCTTTTGGTTCTTCCAGTCTTACATAAGGAAGTTTGGTTGATTTGGCATCTTTCTTCTAATAAAAGTATTTAATAACAAGATTTCCACTAAGCACTGATTTAGCTGCATCCTACAAATTTAAATATGATATATTTTTATTTATTTCATAGATTCCTGTAACTTCCCCCTCTTCCATTATGGCTGTCTTATACATTACATCTACAGTCATTGAAATCCCCACCAGACATTGAAACCATCCAATGGATTCACCTTGCCTGCTGCCTAGACAGAGCCAATTTATCAGGACAGGGGAATTGCAATGCAGAAAGAGTCATTCACGCAGAGCTGGCTGCTCCTGAGTCCAAGCAATCCTCCTGTCTCAGCCTCCAGGGTAGCTGAGACTACAGGCATCTACCACCATACCTGGCAATAATTTCTGTTAAATAAAAATGATAGGAGGTCACTTTTTTGAACTAAGCTTTTGCTCTAGGACCCAAAAGACCAGACTAAAAATCAAAATGGAGTCATCTGTGCTACAGTTCCATGTCACCAAACCCAAACTAAATTGTTATCTGACCTTCAGAGAAATCACAAGAGACATAACAGCAACCTTCAATCCATATAATAATGAAGTTTCCTCTGCTTAAATCCTTACACGAAACAAGTAGCCTAAGAAATCTTATACTGTTTTCCATAGTGGCTGTGCTAATTTATGTTTCCACCAACAATAAGAGTTCCCTTTTCTCCACATCCTTGCCAGTGTCCGGGTTTTATTTTGTTTTTTTGTCTTAATAGCCATTTAAGTGGGGTAAGATAATATCTCCTTGTGGTTTTGATTTGCATTTCCCTGATGATTTGTGATGCTGAGCATTTTTTCAGGTACCTGTTAGTCATTTGTATGCCTTCTTTTGAGAAATACCATTCGTGTCTTTTTCCCACTTCTTAAGGAGATTATTTTTTTTTTACTACTGAGTTGTTTGAGTTCCTTGTACATTCTGGACATTAGTCCCTTGTTGGATGAATAGTTTGTAAATATTTTCTTTCATTCATCAGGTTCTCTTGATTGTTTCCTTTGCTGTGCAGAAACCTTTTAATTTAATATTACCGTATTTATTTATTTTGTGTTTTATGCCTGTGCTTTTGAGGTCTTTACCATAAAATCTTTCCCTACACCAATGTCCTGCAATATTTCTCCCATGTTTTCTTGTAGTAGTTTCATAGTTTTGGGTCTTGAATTAATCTTTAATCCATCTTGAGTTGATATTTGTATACGGTGAGAGATGGTTCCAGTTTCATTCCTCTGCACATGGATATACAATTTCCATAGCACGATTTATTGAAGAGGGTGTCTTTTCCATAATATATATTCTTGGCACTTTGGTTAAAATTCAGTTGGTTATAAATACATGAATTTATTTCTGGGTTCTCTATTTTGTTCCATTGATGTAAGTGTCTGTTTTTATGCCAATACCATGCTGTTTTGGTTACTATAATCTTGTAATGTATTTTTAAGTCTGGTAGTGTGCTTCTAGCTTTATTCTTTTTGCTCAGAATAGCTTTGGCTATTCAGGTTCTTTTTTGATTGCACATAAACGTTAAGATTTTTTTTTATTTCTGTGAAAAAATGATACTGGTATTTTGATAGGGAATGCATTGAATCTATAGATTGCTTTGGTCAGTATGATGATTTAAACAATATTAATTCTTCCAATCCATGTGCATCACATGTCTTTGTGTCCTTTTCAATTTCTTTCATCAGTATTTGGCAGGTTTTCTTATAGAGCCCTTTCACTTCCTTGGTTAAATTTATTCCTATGTATTTATTTTATTCTGCAGTTATTGGAAATGAGATTGTTTTCTTTATTGCTTTCTTAGCTAGTTCATAATTGGTGTATAGAAATACTACTGATTTGTGTATGTTCATTTTTTTAACCTGTAATTTTAGTGAATTTTTTTTTACCAGATCTCAGAGTTTTTGGGTGGAAAAACTGAAACTCGAACTTCCTAATGCTCCTGCAATCCCACTACTGGGTATTTATTCAAAGGAAAAGAAGTCAATTTATCAAAGGGATGCCTTCACTCTTGTATTTATTGCAGCACTATTCACAATAGCAAAGACACAGAATCAACCTACATGTCCATCAACAGATAAATGGATAAAGAAAACATGTTACACGTACACAATAGACTATTACCAGCCATAAAAAATAATGAAATTCTGTCATTTGCAGCAACATGGATTGAACTGGAGCTAATTATGTTGAGTGAAATACACAAGGCTCAAAAAGGCAACTATCAAATGTTCTCACTCATATGTGGGAGCTAAAACAGTTGATCCCAAGGATGTAGAGTATAATGATAGATACCAGAGGCAAGGAAGGCTATGTGCTGGGAGTAAGGGAATAAACAGAGATTAGTTAATGGAACAAACATATATTTAGATAAAAGGAATAAGGTCTAATGATCGATAGTGGAGTAGGGTGACTATAGTTAACAACTATGTATCATATATTTCAAAGCAGCTAGAAGAGACAATTTGAAATGTTCTCAAAATATGGAAATGATAACTACTCAAAATGATGAAGACCTGAAATGCCCTGACTTAATTATTATACATTCTGTGCATGTAACAAAATATCATACATACCCAATAAATACAAATATTATATATCAATAAAAAATTTTAAAACGTATTCAAAGTAGCCTGAAGTATCCTGATATTAACTAATCAGTTATTTTTCTGTTGTTCTCTCTCCGTGTCCCAGGCTAACAACAAAAACCAATAGCTTTGCAATGACTAATGTGCTCTTTGTTCTTTGCTTCTGTTTTCTGCAGCTCTTCTCTGTCTGTAAAGCCAACCTCTTCTTCTCAGCTCATCAGAACATTTATTCTGTTTTATGGAATGAAGTATTGCCCTATTCTAGAATTGCAATGAAGCTAATTGAAATCTTTAAAGTTGTCATAATTTTGATCTTCGATATTTCAAAATCTGCATCATCTCAGCACTGGAATCTACTTATTGTCTTTTTAAGTTGTCCCTCATTCTTTGTAAACTGAATAATTTTTTATTACATTCTGAACAGTTTATATATTGTGTTATGAGAGTTTGAATCTTATTTAAACCCTATGCAGAATGTTGACATTTTGTTTAAGCAAGGAGCCTACCTGACTGGGTTCAGGAAACAAATTTCAACCTACCTATTTCAAGTTTCAACAGTTTTGCAGGGCTATTTGATCTCTCCAATGTATGCACTACCCAGTGGCCAATTCGGCATAAGAGCAGTCATCTTTGGTATGCTGAATAGGATCGGACCCAATTGTGTGAGCTTGGTAATTAATCCTTGATAGTTACCCCTGCTCTGCCATGAATGTTTATAACCGAGCCCATGTCCATGGGCTCAGTCATGATAGAGTCAGGAGGCAGACAAATCCAAGACAGACAGGGGCAGGTCCTAGTGGAAACCCAGCCTTCAAGCCAACGACAGTATTGGGTAAATCCTCAGACCAGATTGAAAACTTCTCTTCCCATTTGGCACACTTTCCTCTGATTGATCTCCATCCTTCACCTGTTTTAGATAAACCTACCCTTTCCTAATTGGTTTTCTACACTGCTGTGGCCACCTTTGAGTGGTGCCTTTGTTTTAGTCTTTTTTTGCATACTCACAAATCTCCCCATTCTGAGTCCATAAAAGCCCCAGACCCAGCCACACTGAGAGAGAGACCACCCAACTTTGGATGAAGGATCACTCTCACATTCCCTATCTGCTGAGAACTGTTTCATTGCTCAGTAAAATTATTCTCCACCCTTCTCACCCTTCAATTGTCAGGGTAACCTCATTCTTCTTGGATATGGATCAAGAACTCAGGACCCAACAGAGGTACAAAGAAGGCTGTAATATTGTGGCCCTCTGCCCTCCACCATCAACTCAATTATATTTTCAAAGGAGTATCTATCTATTTAGGAATAGGCTACCTCTCCCTCCCCCAAACCAACAATGAGCCAACCCAGCACCATATCAAAATCCCTTGCCCTGCTGTTCTCATGTAAGGGTACTCATGGCAAGCATGCCTATGGCTCCAGTGCACAAGGAGGTGTTGGCAAATACATACCATGGGAAGTCTAGGCCCCTACCTAACTCTCCTATCTACAGCATCTGGAGAGTCGGGGCTTCTCTATTCACAGTGCCACGGTTTCTCAGTGCATTATAGATCAGGCCAGCTGGCTGGAATCTGCTTCCGGCTTCACCCCTGCCAGCCCCATTGCCTGGGGGCTGTGTCCTGTTCTTTTTCTCTAGTTTTGGGATAATTCTTAGAACAACCTGGCTCTGTTTCTAATATTCCCACTGCTCCTGTTTCAAAGCATGCTTCTATCCTTGTCTTTTAGATTAGCTTCTCCTTGCTGATAAACTGAACTGAATCTGTCCACATCTGTTTTGGTCTTTTGTTGATAGGACAATTCTCCCACTTTCTATTTATGATACTTTTGTATCTGCCTTTTTCCTTAATGCATTGACTAGCATATTAGAAAAAGTAAAATATTAGTGACAATAACATGCATCACTTTTTTTCCTCTAATTTTAATGAGAATATCTGCAGAGCTTCACCTATGGTTTGTCATTTCTGATAAGTTATTAATCCAATATATTATGTTGGATTTTGAAATGGATTTGTTATATTATTCTATCCTAAGATTCATCTTGATTCATCTTGGTAAGTCATTCCTTTATATACTGT
The DNA here is from genome assembly GCF_048565385.1 of Saimiri boliviensis. NCBI lineage: Eukaryota > Metazoa > Chordata > Mammalia > Primates > Cebidae > Saimiri > Saimiri boliviensis. The sequence goes on along the minus strand of NC_133456.1, from coordinate 120,362,886 downwards.
TAAATTGTATTTTCTGACATTTTACTTATGAGTTTGCATATGCAGACATTGTTTTAAGATAATCATTGATATAGTGTACACACAATTCTTTATGGAAGGCTAAGTAGCTATTGTTTCCTATTACCCCAAATCTATTTATCCTGGTTCAGTTAACACACTCCTATTTTCCTTGGGAAACCTCTCTCTTAATATCCATTGAAAGAAGCTGATCTCCTATCTCACCAATTCCAGAGGGTGCCCATCAAAAATGTCCAGCCAGATGATTCTTATCAATGGGAAAATAAATGTCCATATTGAATTCTGCCACTTACAGAGCTTGGGAGGAGTTACACAAGGAAAGGATTACAGAAGAAAGAAGGAAATTGCAAAGTGTTTGCCAGTTCTTCAGTACTACCAGGGGTAAACAAGTGGTCTAGCAAAGTGATGAATGTGTTTTCAAACATGCAGAAGGTGGACAGACCTCAACATGAGGAAGGAGCAGACAACTCATAGCTCTACCCTATAACTAAATAAGATCTAATTTAGGAGAGAGCTAAAGGTGAAGGGACTGGAAATTCAGGGAATAAGAGGGGATACTGAGAGAGAGGATTGCTTAGGCTGTGTGATGACAAATTGCAGCTTGGGAAAAGATGCCCATACAGATTGGGAACACATTCTGAAGATGTTATGGCTAGAAGACTTTTAAGAAAAGAGGAATCTAATATGTAATTTCGAATTTGTTTATGTGGCTGCAGTAAAAACCCCATTCATTGATTCAGACCCTTGGTAACATCTGCTATTTTAGCTACCCTGCTACCCACCTGTTTGATTGATTGATTGATTTTATTGATTTATTTTGAGACAGGGCCTCACTCTGTCACCCAGGCTGGAATGCAGTGGTGTGATCTCAGCTCACTGCAGCCTCTGCCTTCTGGGTTCAAGCGACACTTCTGCCTCAGCCTCCTGAGTAGCTGGAATTACAGGTAGGCACCACCACGCCCAACTAATTTTTGAATTTTTAGTAGTGACAGTGCTTCACCATGTTGCCCAGGATGGTCTTGGACTTCTGACCGCAGGTGATCCACCTACCCTGGCCTCCTAGAGTGCTGGGATTATAGGCACGAGCCATTGCACCTGGCCCCCACCTGCTTTACAATGTGCCTAGGTACAAACCAAACAGAGGTGAAAGGATACCATCGCTTAGTAAGCCAAAGACACTAAGTTGATTCAGTTATTTTAGCTTCAGTTTTCTTTTAATGATGATACATGTCTTGCTGATTTGGGGCCAGACACTTAAACTGTAAAATGGAAAAATGTGACACTCCTGTAAAAAATGACCATGGCTCTTCTGATATGGCTAACTCTGACACATAAATCATAATTGCTACTTGTCCCAGCTGTGATGTGGGTTAAAGAGTAGTAAAACTTGAAGTCAGATGATAGGCTGTATTCTCAAGAAAACTACTGAACTTTTTTTTTTTTTTTTTTTTTTTTTGAGACAGAGTCTCGCTCTGTTGCCCAGGTTGGAGTGCAGTGGCTCTATCTTAGCTTGTTGCAACCTACACCTCCCAGGTTGAAGCTATTCTCTTGCCTCAGCCTTCCGAGTAGCTGCAATTACAGGCGCCCATCACCACATCTGGTTAATTTTAAAAATATATTTTTAGTAGGGACAGGATTTCACCATGTTGACCAGGCTGGTCTTGAACTCCTGACCTCAAGTGATCAGCCCACCTTGGCCTCCCAATATGTTTGGATGACAGGCTTGAGCCACCGTGCTTGGCTACTTAACATTTCTTAGTTTGTTTTCTCTTGTGTAAAATTTGGGAAAATAACTTTCGCACAGAGATTCTGTGAGACCTAAATGAAAGGATGTATTTGAAGCCAGTCCTTTATCAGACAGCATATAGTAAATAGTCAACAAATATTAACTCTTTTTCTTTTTTATCATCCATATTAAGGTATATAGAAATCTTTTATAAATTACAAAGTGGCATACAAATAATTGTTTTAAAAAAAATAGTAATAAATAATATTTGTTGACTGATTATTTGCAAAGCAGATTCCTTCCTAACAATTAATTTCAAGAAGTAGGAAGTATTTTTGCACTATAAGTTAAATTAATGGTTTTAGTGCAGTGATTTTTTAACTGGGAGCAATTCGGCCTCCCGAGGGTCATTTGGCAATGTCTGGGGACATTTCAATAATCATATGTTGGGGAATTCTAATGTCCTCTAATAAGGACAGGACAGAAATGCTGTTAAATATCCTACAATACACAGGACAGGCTCCCACAACAAAGAATTATCCAGCTCAAAATGTGAGTGGCCCCACTGTTGAGAAACAGTTTTGGTGGCAAGGCAAGATAATCCGGTTAGTCTTGATATCAATATTGTTGAGTGCCTACACACACATCAACATCTCTTAACCTTAAAGTTCCCCTCCTTAGCCTGTGAACCCTTAAAAAGAATGAGAAAATTCACTTCTAAGGTGACCCTGTTCTTAGATGTTCAGGAATATCAACCATGAGCCTGTAATACCAATGCAAAGCTTGTGTACTGCCCCAGGAAAGTCAAGAGAACTCTCTCACTAGAACTCTCCTACACACCCCATTAAAAGGTGCATTATATTTTGTACAGTGTTACCACCTTTAAAACCTGTACAGTCCTGCCTGTCTTAAGCAGTTAATGAAATTCCACAGTACTGAGCTCATTTTATGATTCAACAATGTGGATGGAGCTCTTTCCGGTAGAGAAGGTAATTGCTTCAGAGTAAGAACCTGCCTTCCCAGCAATCCTGAATCTTAATTTTAGAAATCAGAATGAGATGATTCAGGGCTAGTGAAAAGATTGTTCAGAATCATTTCTGTTATTGCTAAGTAAATGTTCTTCCTGGCTATGAATCTAACAGAGGGTGGAACTAGTAACCTGGGGCAACGAAGCTATTGGTATTGTGCTGTTCAGCTTCTTCATCTCCCACTGTCCATGCTACTCCTGCTGCGGTCTTATCCCTGGCTTCATGATAGAACCCAGAGGTCCTACAACAAAGTTAGAGCGGGTCAAGGGCAAAGGAGGCTGGGAAAGCTGTGTGTAACAAGCAGCAGAGTTGCTCTAGAATGCGGTGATAATTATTCTATAATTTACTTTGTATTTTCACAACACATTACTTTTGGAATTTTTTGTTTTTGTTTGTGTGTGTGTGTGTGTGTGTGTGTGTGTGTGTGTGTGTATTTGGAGAAAAAGTCTCACTCCGTGGCCCAGGCATAAGTATAGTGGCATGATCTAGGCTCAGGGCAACCTCTGCCTCCTGGGTTCAAGCAATTCTCCTGCCTCAGCCTCCCTAGTAGCTGGAACTACATGGATGCACCACCACATCCGGCTGATTGTTGTATTTTTCATAGAGACAAGGTTTCACCATGTTGACCAGGCTGGTCTCAAACTCTTGACCTCAGGTGATCCACCTGCCTTGGCCTCCCAAATTGCTGGGATTATAGGCTTGAGCCAATGCACTCAGCCCAACACATAACTTATTTGATCTTTCCATCAACCCAACAATGTAAATAAAATAAATATCTTTATCCCTAATTTACAGATTAAAAGAAAAAAACCCTATAAAGGTTAAATGTCTTACTTTAAATCCTACAACTATTAAGTATCTAGAGAGCCAGATGCGGTGGCTCATACCTGTAATCCCAACTTTTTGGGAGGCTGAGATGGGAGGATCACTTGAGCCCAGGAGTTCGAGGCCAGCCTGAGCAATGTTGGAAGATCCTGCCTTTACAAAAAAAAAAAAAAAAAAAAAAAAAAAAAAAAAAAAAAAAATTAATTAGGTCAACCTGGTTCCAGTTACTCAAGAGGCTGATATAGAAATCTCGCTTGAACCCTGGAGTTTGAGGCTGCCATGAGCTATATGATTACACCACTGCTCTCCAGCTTGGGCAGTAGAACAAGACCCTGTCTCAAAAAAAAAAAAAAAAAAAAAAAAAAAAGTATCTAGGATCCAAGCCTTCTGTGATAGTAAATACCGAGTGTCAACTTGATTGTATTGAAGGATACAAAGTACTGTTCTTCAGTGTATCTTTCAGGGTGTTGCCAAAGGAAATTAACATTTGAGTCAGTGGACTGGGAGAGGCAGACCCACCCTCAGTCTTGGTGGGCACCATCTAATCAGCTGCCAGCATGGCTAGAATAAAGCAGGCAAGAGGAGATGGAAGAGCAGACTTTGTAAGTCTTACGGCCTTCATCTTCCTCCCATGCTGAATACTTCCTGCCCTCAAACACCAACTCCAAGTTCTTCAGCTTTTGGACTCTTGGACCTACACCAGTGGTTTACCAGGGACTCTTGGGCCTTTGGCCACAGACTGAAAGCTGCATTGTTAGTGTCCCTACTTTTGAGGTTTTGGGATTCAGACTGATCCGCTACTGGCATCCTTGCTCTTCAACTTGCAGATGGCCTATCATAGGTCTTTACCGTGCGATCGTGTGAATCAAACCTCCTGAATAAACTCCCTTTCATACAGATATCCTATTAGTTCTCTCCCTCTAAAGAACACTGACTAATACACCTTCCAACTCCTAAGAGTTCTTTACACTTAGAGTACACGAAAATATAGTTTGTGGTCCTTTCCTTCCAGTTCTCTGCATTTGCTTCCCTTTTCTCTGTTGCAGGAATGCAAAAGAAAACTGGAGATACTGACCTGTTATAACCCGACCTGCAGACTCCAGAAAAGGTGCAGAAATCCTTGACTTAGCCTGCTGGTATTCTCCAAATCAAAAAGTATCTGCCCTGCAGAAATGCCTATGGAAAATCATTCATTTCCTAAAAACTTATTTTCATAACGTAATTAATCATCCTGGACAGATTTTTCAAAATTAGCCATTATTTGTTCTTGCCTAATTTCACCTATTACTCTAATTTAAATCATATTACTGTGATTTAATGTGCTTTTCTTCAGGATTATTATTTTAAACATTTGAAGTCAGCCTGTTCCAAATTAGCAATGTCATGACCTGAATGAAGGTACTTATTTCCTCTGTTAACTCTCTTAGCTATTCATTCTTCCTTGAAAGGATCTTTCGGTTCCCTCAACTTCCTTTTATTTGAATACTCACTGTAATTGTGTTCATAGAGAACATAAGGATCTTTTTTCCCTTTCTGAGAAGGTAGAGCCATCCTTGTTCCAGTTACAGGAAGTTTTAATGAGAGTTTTAGTGTGTGTATGTAAGGAGGTAATTTTATTTTTATTTTTTATTCTTAGAGGAGTTAAAAATTTGACAACCAATTCTTAGTATTACTAAAACTTAGACCTCTTTTTAAAAATCAGTCTCCCTCGATCACACACAAACATACATATATAGCTACAAAATTGTAGCTTGTCTCTAGAACTGTGAAGGATGAAACCAAGAATGAAGTATTCATATAGCAGAAGATGGGCCCTGAATTCAGAATATATACCTTGTAACTTCTGTAAACAAAACCCAAAATTATACTGTTATTCCTTTTTTGCTACTGTACTTTGAAAATTCATAACTTCAAAGGCATAGTAAAACTCTGAGTGAGTAGATGTGATTCATTCATTTCTCCATAACAAAGGAGGCTTCAGCTGGGAAAACAGAAATATTCTGTTCTGGTATCTTCTATCTCTAGGAGAAAACTTTAAAATTATTTTGAAGTCATTATGAATGTAGGAAAATTCAGCACAGATAAAGAAGGGCGAGGATGTCACCAGAAAAGACAGGTAGTGCTTGAGCTCACTAGCCCTTTTGTATGTCAATCCATATCTACTTTGAACTATACCATCCTGACTTCTCTTCTTGTAACTGAATGTTGTTTCTCATCTTCAATTCCTTTTCTTTAAGCAGTAAAAACTTTATCATTACGTGTAATTCCTGCGTCAGTGAGCAAATTTACTGGGACCACACATGCCAAACCAAAAATCAGTCTATCTTGATCACATACAAACATACATTTTTTTATTGTGAAATATTATTCACATATAAAATGTACATGTATAGTTTAACAATTAGTTGAAGAAACATCAGCTGGTGCAACCATCATGTAGGTCACATAATGGACATTTTCTAGCACTGCAGCAACTGACCAGTGCAGTCCTTCCTACTCCCAACCCATCTACCCATTTAAGGTCAAGTTGCTATCCCAATTTAAACACGAATCATTTCCTGCTTTTTTAAATATATAGTTTTACCATATGTACTTTTTTTTCTAAAAATTTTAATAAGATGCATCCATATTTTGTGCAACTTTAATGCATCCAAATTCATCGCTGTATTAGATTCTACTTTATAAAAATACCACCATTTGTCCTTTCTGCTGATAATAACCATGTGCATTGTTTTCAGTTTGAGGCAATTTTATCAGCACTAGTGTGAACATGCTTGTACATGTATCTAGGTTATACCTTGAAGTAAAGCTTCTGAATCATAGGGTAGGCATACCTTAAACTTTACCCATATAGCATTAAACCATCTCCCAAAGCAGTGGCACCAGTTTAAACTGTTATCCATTATACATGTGGGTTCTTGTAGTCCCACATTCCGGCCAACTCTTGGTATGGTGACGTCTCACATTTTTTCAGTCAAATGGTTTAAAGAAAGGTACCATGCCACTTCTCTGTCAATACGAAATTATTTTCCGAAATGTCTTTGATGGTCAGTCTCTACTACCATTTTCAACAAGTAAGCTCCACATACCAAATGTCTAGATATTTAAAGAGTATTCCAAGCCAATAAACAGTGAAATTCAAAAGTCACCTATATGATGATATTGTAAGAGTATCTCACTGTGATTTTAATTTGCGTTTTTCTGATCACTAATGAGATCACTAATGAGCCCCTTTCGTGCCTAGTGACCATTTAGATTTCCCCTTTTGTGAAGTGCCTCTCCAGGGTTTTTTGCCCCATTCTCTATGTTTTTTCCATCATAGAAGTTCTCTAAATGTTCTGAATACCATTCCTCTGTCAGTTATACAGTCGAAGACGTCTTCTCCAATACTTTTCCCATATTTTCACTTATTTTACGATGCATTTAGAAATTCTTAATTTCAATGTAAAAAGTAATGAAATGTGGCCGATGGTCGAACAAAGAAATAGTCTATAAAAGCAAACCCAGAGATGGTTCAGATACTGAATTTATCAGACAAGGATTTTAAAATTACTTTAATAGGCCAGGCACAGTAGCCCACACCTGTAATCCCAGCACTTTGGGAGGCCAAGGTGGGTAGATCACAAGGTCAGGAGTTCAAGACCAGCCTGGCCAAGTTGGTGAAACCCCATCTCTATAAAAATAAAAATAAATAAATAATAACTATAATAAATAAGTCAAAGGCTCTAGTTGGTAAAAATGGACACCCAGAATAAAACAGGTGGGCAATATACACAGGGAGTTGGAAATGATTTCAAAAAATTGAAATGTAGAAATAATAAGTACAATAACAGCCATGAGAATCATTCAGTGGACTTAGCAGACTGGACACACAGAAGTAAAAAAAGTTGGTGAGCCTATAGACAAGTACATTGAAATTATCCAAATTAACCTAAACAGAGGTGGGGGGGTGGGGGAAGAAGGTTAAAGAAAGACAGTCTGTGCTCTGTGGGACGATAACAATAGTGGCCTAAAATTGTACATGTCATTAGAGTTTCAGAAGGAAAAGCCAGAGAGTGGAACATGGGAAAAATTGGAAGCAATAATGATTAAGAAATTTCTTTTCTTTTTTTTTTTTTTTTTTTTGAGACAGAGTCTCACTCCATTGCCCAGGCTAAAGTTCAGTAATGTGATCTCAGCTCACTGTAACCTCTGCCTCCTGGGTTCAAGCAATTCTCCTGCCTCAGCCTCCCAAGTAGCTGGGATTATAGGCATGTGCCATGACGTCCAGCCTATTTTTGTATTTTTAGTAGAGATGGGGTTTCACATGTGGCCAGGTTGGTCTCGAACTTCTGACCTCAAGTGATCTGCCTGCCTAAGCCTCCCTAAGTACTGGGATTACAGGCATGAGCCACTGCACCCAGCGGTATCAGGAGTTTTAGAATTGGAATAGACACAGAGAAGAGCAGTTACAGAGGGGCCAGGGTTGGGTCAGTGGAGAAGGAGCTTGACTCTGGCCAGCTTATAAGGGAGCCATATATGGCAAGAAGATGGCTGAATGCCTCTTTGAGGCTGTAGGTCAGAATGCTACTTGTTCTGTGTGGCCAGGCTAGGTGAGTCAAAGCCTTTTTCTTTCTTTATCCATGTTATTCTTGCTGTTCTCGTTTATAATTCGCAGCACATATAGTCCTAGAACATATCCCTTTGCCCCCTTCCAATGATAGCACAGTGGAAACTGTGGGAACTGTCTTCAGTTTTGCAGACGTTTCTCCCCCTTAGTTTCCAGTTTTGTTTCCAGTTTTTGTCCTTTTGTATATCTTCTTGGGTTATCTAATGGGAAAGTTGGAGAGGTCCCATCAGGCACATCTAGCCTGGTTTTCTTCACAACTTTTTATTATGGAAATTTTCATGTAGACAGGGATGTGGGAAGAATTTTACAGGGAACATTCATATATCCACCAAATAATTCAACCTAAAGTATTCTTTTAACTTATTAACAATAAATTTTAACTTGTATACATGCTTTATAATAAATTTTAGTTTAATTCAAGCAGATTCTTATCATGCACATTCTCAGGACCTATAAGCCTTAGATAGACTTTAAAATATTAATCATAAAAAAATTCACTAGAGAAACACAACTAGACTATAGGTCATTGGACTATAAATGATATATCTGCTTTATATTAATATGTAGAGAATTGAAGCAATCATTTCAATCACTCCTGTTTTAAAAAATGTTGTGGTTTGCTTAATAATTTTTTACAACTATTCACTTCATTCCATAGATAAAAACTGGTCATAAGAGTTGAAAAGAGAAATAAAGTGATCTTCACATCAGTTTGGACCCATATTTTTCCATGTAAAAATTTACCTAAAAATCAGTCAGCTGTAGTGGCTCATACCTGTAATCCCAGCACTTTGGGAGGTCGAGGCGGGAGGATTGTTTGAGCCCAAGAGTTTGAGACCAGATTAGCCTCGGCAACATGGCAAAACCTTGTCTCTACAAAAAATACAAATAGTTGGGCATAGTGGCATGCACCTGTGATTCCAGCTTCTCAGAAAGCCGAGGTGAAAGGATTGATTGACCCCAGGAGGTCAAGGCTGCAGTGAGCTATGATCATACCATTGCACTCCAGCCTGGGTTACAGAACAAGACCCTGTTTCAAAAAAAAAAAACAAAAACAAACAAACAAAAGACAAATAAAATATAAATCAATCTTGCAATTCATGGGATCTCCTTTGGTAGATTTTTTTTTTCAGACGGAGTCTCACTCTGTCACCCAGACTGGAGTGCAAAGGTACAATCTCAGCTCACTGCAAATTCTGTGTCCCAGGTCCAAGCCATTCTCCTGTCTCAGCCTCCTGAGGAGCTGGGATTACAGGCACATGCCGCCATGCTTGGCTGTATATATTTTTTTTTTTTGTATTTTATTAGAGATGGGGTTTCACAGTGTTGCCCAGGCCGGTCTCCCAAAGTGCTAGGATTATAGGCATGAGCCACTGCACCCAGCCAATAATTTTTAAGGATTCTGTATAGTCACATACTCTCATGGCAGATGATGAAGACAACAATGAGAAGATTCTTCTTGGTTTGTGATTCATCATTTTCCAGTCCTTTCATGACTTGAGGGAAAAAAGCAGTAGCAGCAGCAAGTGGATTTACTTCTTGTGAAGCCCAAGGATGGCTTCAAAATTCTTTAAAAGGAGTGCTTAAATCCCATTCTTCTTAAGAACAGTATGTGTTAGCAAAACCTTGGATGTAATGTTCCTAAACTTTACATGATTTCCCTTGTAATATAGCATTTGAAACATCCCAGCTAAGGGACCACAAAGCAATCTTACTCCTATATGACAATTCCTCACATATTGTTATATAAAAAACAAAAATACATGTCCCTGGCACACTTTACAAAAAAAAAGTTTTCCTACAAATCAAAGCCAAAAGTTTGGACTGAGCCAAAGTGAGTTTCAACTTGAATCACCACCCACCTGGGCCTGCCTCAGGCTGGCAGTCCAAAGGGAAAATACTGCCTAAGTGTATTACCAGCCTCTGGATCTGTCCCCTTCTCAGGTGTAGAGATCTGAGAGTAATCAGGAGAGGTGACAAGGCAAATTTGACTGGAGATGAATTCTGGGAGGCAGCAGCGTTTAGAGTAGCCCAGCCATTTGGCAAGGAGTAAGCAGAAATGACTTTTGAATGGAACAGTTTGAGAAAGAACAAGGTTGTTCATGACTCCAAACTGTTGCCAGAACTTGCTGAAGCCTTTTTAGCTAGAAATGCTTTCAAGACAAGCCTTTTCCTACTGGAGAAGCTTAAGAACTGAAAGCGAGCCATGTTTTGCTATGATGAAACTTCACAATATGTAAAATGTTAAAACATAGACTCAGGTTCAAAAATGTACTTAAAACAAAAAGAAACCAGAATTGATCTGTTGTTGATGCCAGAGATCCCTTTCAAATCTAGTTTTTATATATTAAAAGTTCAATCCTTTTCCAAATTAATTTTCAGTAAAAGCAAGGTTAGTTTTATTAGACAATTATTGTTCTTTCCTTTTGCCCATCAACCAGATTTTGCCAGGTAAGTAAATGGTGTTAGTTGGCTGAGTCTTTCTAGCTTTAAATATCTTTAACTCTCAAGCCTCTAGGATACTGTTCATTAAGAGAAAGTATTAATTATTCTCCACCCACAGACCTAGCAGTGTGGTGGGTCTCCTAAAGTTGGTGAAGAGAAGGTGCTGGTGCTGTACACCTTTTTGGGTTGACTCATGAACCCAGAAGCCTGGGAGACTGTGTTGGCTGCTCTTGGGGGTTTTATAGATGTGACTGTTTGCAGAACCATGATAGAGTTTCCATCTGCTGCACTTAGTAGCTGGGTAGATTGGGACAAATTACCTAATCTCTAAGGCCCATTTCCTCATCTGTAAAATGGGGCTAATAGTAATGCCTACATCACTGAGCCATTTTTAGGATTAAGTGCTAAAAATACAGAGTGCAAAGTAAATGCTAAACATATGTTAGCCATTTTTATCAGATGTGTGTGTGTGTGCATGTCTGTGTGTCTGTGTATGACTCAAATAACTCCACAAAGACTCATTTTTCTTTTTGCCAGCAGGATTTCATTGTCTGCTTGAGTCAGGAATACCATGTTTTTAAACTTCTCTCATGATTTTGAAAAGTTCACAAAAAAGAAGCAGCAAACTGGCCAAGCGCGGTGGCTCATGTTTGTAATCCCAGCACTGTGCGAGACCGAGACAGGCAGACAACTTGAGGTCAGGAGTCTGAGACCAGCCTGGGCAACAAGGTGAAACTCTGTCTCTACTAAAAATACAAAACTAAGTGGGGCAGATGGTGGGCACCTGTAGTCTCAGCTGCTCTGGAGACTGAGGCAGGAGAACTGCTTGAACCCGGGAGGTAGAAGTTGCAGTGAGTCAGGATCACTTCACTGCACTCCAGCCTGGGTGACAAAGCAAGACTTCGTCTCAAAAACAAAAACAAACAAACAACAAAAAAAAGCAGCAAAATGATAACTAAGGCAGAGGAAGACTAGGAATCCCTGGGAATTGCCACTCCCAATGTCTTTTTCAGATCCTATCACCAGTGGCTTTATCAGACCAGGAGAAAGCACTTTTGGGAGGCCTCTATGAAGCAGGCTTTGTGTGTTTTCCTGCCGTTGCTCAACAAATATACCATGCTCTGCTTTGGGAATACATGCCATAAATCCAGAAAAAGAAATCTGTCAAAAACCATATTATGGATGTAAAAAACATCGTAGGGACTTCACTATTGCACAGCTACTTACACAGTATTTATGTTTATGAAAAGAACCTTGAAATTTCCCAAAATATTGACTCAAATAGGCACAACTTAAACGTGCTTGTAATCTCACTGGTGTCCATATGATACTGAGCTGCAATTTCATTTCAAATAAATTAGCAATAAATGAAATTACAAAATGTGGTTTCTGTCCCCAAGTGGTGGTTTTTACTGCTTTTACAATTTTGCCAAGTACATTTTCAAGACAGAGACCTGTGTGCCCAGTGACAGTAAACAAGGTAATTTGACATTAGGAAATTAGGTTCAGTGAAGGATATCAAGATCCTTGGAAATTTTAATTTTTGCTTTTTCTGGTTTTTTTTTTCTGTTAAAAGAATGTAATTAGTTCCTTGCTTCTGTCACCAGAGAAACATGAAAGAAGTCTTCATTTCACTGCCATTTAGAAGATGATGTAATCCACACTTTGGATTCTGATATTTGTGCAGACATTCTGAGCCACAGGGGAACCCAGCTCACAAACTTTCAAATTCACAATGTGCCCACTGACATCATAGGCAATTATTTTATTGTTCCTTTGGCCAAATAATAGGAGAAATCTCAGACATTCAATATGACTTTACTAAATATTAACAACATCTCTAAGTATTTATAACATATTATATTCTGGTATCACTTAAGATGCTGAAAGAGAAGGGTTTCTTTTCTAGTTTACATAAATTCTTGATTTTCATCTTTGGAGACCTTGCAGTGAACACAGATGTCTCATAACGTCATAGTCAGACAATGGCATGAAACTAAAAGGATTTGGGTCCAGCTACTCTCATAAATTTATTTCTATGTAAGTCCCCAAATCTAATATTAGAGTAATGTTTTGATTCTGCTGTAATGTAGATACTTCAGGGAAATAATAAAACCAGAACACTTGACTTCAACAGCATAGTCAAAGAAAGATCATTAATTTCTTAAAGGTGGAAATGCTCCAATATATTTTAGACAAGTTTTACCAAGAGATTTCTATAAACATGAATATGTTTCCTACTCATGCTCTACAGCACAAATTTACTCTCTTAAAATATTTACAGAATAGTAAAACTTTTAAAATTAAGGGACCAACCTTACCAACCATTTGTTAATTGAGGATATTTAAAATAACAACAAAAAATCTACTGTTTACTACCCCAACATCATTTCACCTCAAACATCAACATGTCCAAAAACTAAATACTTGATCTCCTCCTGCCAACACAAACCTTTTCTCTGTTGTCATTCAACTTAATAAATGGCACCCCCCGTTTACCCAGAAATATTTGCTTAAGACAAAGCCTTAGGAGACAGCCCTACACCTTTATTTTTCCCAAATCCACCATCCAATTTAAAAGCAAATTCCTTTGGCTTTGCTTCGTCTAATTAGCTCCAATGCAACCACTTCCCACCACCTGGATCTGCTAATACCTTTAGTTTAAACCACCATTCTTTCTAGCCTGTTTAGAGCAGTAGGTTTCTAACTGATCCCCTGCCAAATCTGACTGGCAGACTCTGCCTGAGCAATGGATGACAGAAATATGCAGACACAGATGTTTTGTCTATGTGAGTGTGGCTAGGGGACCCAAGAGGTCACAGACCCCAAAGAAACTGGAGTCTGGCTGGGGAGCCCTGATATGCCAGAGACACTCTACATTTATATAGGACAGATTAAATGACAAATTCTCGAGTAAACACCATTAGTGGGTAATTAACATTGCCGACCGCCCCCCCCACCCCCCCAAGTAGAGAGCAGTTTTGTGTGCAGATGATCAAAGGTCGATCTTAGGACAACATGAGTAAACACGCTATTTAGATAAACTACTTTATATTCTTTTGTACCTACTCTTCACCTATTTGCCCCTGAATAAGGACAGCCACCTTCAGCTCATTCCTTTCTGAAGCTTTGCAAAACCTCCCAAAGTTTTACAAAACCTCTCAGCCTTCCAAGAAGATTTGCATCTTTCTTATAATTTTCCCACCACCCTGGCCCATCTCCTACAATCCCCTACATATCTTGCACCTGATATTTGGTCTATATTCCATACATCTGAGTATGTAGAGTAATCCTTCAAAATATAGATTAGATTATTTCCCCTCCCAGCTCAAAATCTCCCTATGGTTTCTTATCACATGAGAATAAACCTGAGTTCTTTCCATGCCTTACAGGGTTCCAAATGACCTGGCTCTTGTCTACCTCTCCAATCTAATGCTAAGTCATTCTTTAACCTCACTCATTCTGCACCACCCAAACTTACCTCCCTCCTCTTTTCAGGGCAAGCCAAGCATCCACTCACTCCAGGACTTGTCTGTGTAGTGCACCTAGCTGAATGCACTTCAGATATGCTCTTGGCTCATTCTCTCTCTTCGTTCATGCCTCTCTTCATGTTAGTCTGTCAAAGAGGCATTCTCTACCTTCCCACCTAAAATAGCATGTTTTGTATTCTATAACCTGGTGGTTCTCAGTACTGGCTGTACATCTGAATCACCCAAAGTGCTTTAAAATCCACATTCCCAAGCTGTTTTCCAAACCAACTGGAATAGAATCCCTCCAAGTAGAACCAAGGTGTCAGGATGTTTTAAAGCTCTTGAGTATTGACAGCACTGGGCCCAGGTTGAGTCCCACTGCTTGAGTTCCTGGTTCTGCTTCATGTCTCTTATAGCACTTACTACTATTGGTATGGCATTATATATTTGCCTTTTTTTTTTTTTTTTTGTATTCTGGAATTTGCTCTTGTGCTTTGAGCTAAGTCATATGCTAGGAGCATGGGCAGCCTCCCTCCAGCATCAGCCCCACCAACCCCTCACTGAGGGCCTGGGTTCCCCTATCTGGTACTAGAAGGATCCCTGAACTATACACCCAAGTGCTATTGTATTTTGGCTTGGTGCATATGCTTTTCGTTGCATAAAATGTCTGTTCTTTTGAGAGTTCAAGTAACTATTTCATTAAATATACCTTTGAAAACAAAAAATTGTGAGAAAATATTCCAATGACTATGCTCTGGTTGCAGACTTTATTACCAAGGTGCTAACATCTTCCTTTTGCCTGTCATTTTGAGAAGGTATTTGATTCCTCCTCCTCCTCCCCTAATGGGCTGTCGTTTTCTGAAACTATGAATTTGCTCTACATGTTTATAGAGATGTTCTGTGTCTTGTTCACTGCCAACTCCTTAGGACCAGAACAGTTCTTGCAAATTTCATGTTTCTTATGAAATTAATTTCATAAGAAGGACATTCCTCCCCACAAAAGAGAAAGAATATGAGTAAGAATAAAAGTGACAGTTTTTTCTAAGAAATAAAAATTAGCAACTTTATACTGAATTTATTTTAATTGTGATTGCTGGGAAAAAATATTGTATGCTATTATGTTGTGAGTTGTGTGATCATTTGTCCCCTAAATCTGTGTTTCTAAATTAGGAGTCTTTATTCAACATTGCAAGAGAAGTGGAACTCAAATGTCCAGCTTGTTCAAGTACTCAATTTTTAACACTATACCAAAAACGGAAGCAACACTCACTGCTCTTTTAATCAGCTTGAGGTGGTCCCCCAAGGTACCAAGTAGATTCCTAGCAGAGCTCAGGAAGACCAGCCCTCCGCACCCCTCCAGAGCTGAGGGCTGGGAGCTGCCCTCGTGCATGAGTGATGGCTGAGTATGAATGGGCCCTGCCATCCCTTTCCAGCCTTCAGTAGCCAAACCCCTGGGGCTGTTCTTTGCCTCAGTCACTTGCAGGGAAGACAAGAGAAAATGGATATGATCCTTCTGAGGGCATGAAGATGCCAGGACTGCATGTCTTTCCCCATCTCAAAAGGGAAACGCTGGTTTCCTTAATCTTTTCATCAGAGGAGAAACTTCCTATTTCATCTCTAAGAGCAGAAAGTGAAAAGATAAGAAGCTGTTTGTGAAGGGTTTCATCCTCTGAAGGGGATGAATATCTTTATGTCAAAGGGAAACCCAGGGCCCTTGTGTAACTCTGAAAAGAATGAAGGTGCTTTCCACTCCTGATTAAGTTGGGTTCATTCTAAACAGAGGAACTGGGCATTTTTTTGGTGGCTGGATAATCTTCTTTCCCTCTAGGCACCATCTTGGGAAAATGTATTATTAAATAATCTATCTCTTCTCAATACCTAAGACACTTAAAATTGAGAGTTAAGCCACTTTACCTCAAAAAGGGAAAAACAGGCCACAGAGTTCTTTTCACCAGATTATATGAGTTTCTGAAAACAGCATTACAAAGACTACAACCTTATTTAAAATTTCAAACAGCATAGAATTAAAATGTAGATATCTCCCAATTCCTCATTATCCATTTCACTCCTCAAGGGCAAATACTATTTGCAGTTTAGGATGAAACTTTCTAGACATTTTCTATGTATATAACACCCCCCCAACACACATGCATGTGCAGTGATTTCTTCCATTCTATGACATCCAATGTAAAGCCTGGGAGTGAATTGGTGTCCCTCCTCCAGGCTACTGTCCCCTCCCATTGTGTCCCTTCCCATTGCACCCCAAGTATAGTCGCTGGCCAATCCTCTTCTCCACAGAAAGACTGATCAAGTAAGTGATGGTTTGCATAACGATACTGATATTTTTCAGGGATAACTGGCAGGAGTTACATCACATAACAGGACAGAAAATGAAACTAGATTATTTACCTGGAATTGGACAGCCTACGTTCGTATCCCAGCTTTTCTACTCACTAATCACCTGACTTTGAGAAAATTACCAAGGTGTCTCAATTTTCTCATTTGTGAAATGAAGATAATAATAATACCTGCCTTATAGGATTGTTCACAGAATTATATTACATACATGAGAAGAACTTATAGCCATGCTGGGCAAGAATGAGAGTTCAGCAAATGTTAAATTCATTTTACTCTTCCAAAAATCCATGCATTATACTACAAAACAGGGGCCAGCAAATGTTTTCAGTAAAGGATCACATAATAAATATTTTAGGCTTTGGGAGCCGTATGGTCTCTGTCAAACTACTCAACTCTGAACAGGGGAAAGCAGCCCTAGACAATATATAAGTGCATGGTTCTGGCATGTTCCGATAAAGTTTTCTTTATGGACACTGACATTTGAATTTCATATGATGTTCACAAGTCACAAAATACTCTTTTTAAAAACTTTCTCAACCATTTTATGTAAAAAACCATTCTTCACTCCTGAGCCATGCAAAATCAGGTGGTGGGCTGGATTTGCCTGCAGGTTGTAGCTCACCAACAAATCCCCCCCCAACATCACACGGTGTCCCCACCTGGCCACTTCTGCACCCTCTCTTTTCCAGGTCCCTATCTCCCTGTGTTTGCTCATCTTTCCTCTATAGGAGAAAACAAAACTCGGTAACCACCTTTCAACTCAAGGAGAACGCTTTCCCGTTAGGACACAGGTAGCATGGTCTCTCTGTGTCAGCCTCTACACTGCAGGTTGAACTATGCCCTAACCTTTCTACTCAAGAAGAACCCTTTCCCATTAGGACACAGGGATCATGGTCCCTCTCTGTCTCAGGCTCTACATTCCAGGTTGAGCTCTGCTCTCACCTTTGCAAACTGGGACCAGGGAAAATGGTCATATGTGTTGTAGGAGGAAGCCCACCTTCTGTTGGGGACATATATTTTGGGTGCACAGCAGTTAACTGCTTGAGTACACCAACTGCTTTAACTTGTCACTTGGTAATTGATGTGGTCTGGCTGTATGTCCCTGCCTCTATTACCAGACCCCACCTCCAATACTGGGGATTACAGTTCAACATGAGGTTTGATTACAATTCAAATCTCATGTTGAGCTGTAATCCCCAGTATTGGAGGTGGGGTCTGGTAAGAGATGACTGGATCATGGTGGGATGGATTTCTCATGAATGGCTTAGCATCACCCTCTTGGTGCTTTCTTGCAACAATGAGTGATTTCTTGCAAGATCTGGCTGTTTAAAAGCATGGCATCTCTCTCTCTCTCTCTCTCTCTCTCTCTCTCTCTCTCTCTCTGTCTCTCTCTCTCTCTCTCTCTCCTGTTACCACCATGTAAGATGCCACCTCTTCACCATCTACCACGATTATAAGCTTCCTGAGGCCCCCCCAGATGCTTCCTGCACAGCCTGTAGAATCATGAGCCAATTAAACTTCTTTTCTTTATAAATTATCCAGTCTCAGGTATTTCTTTACAGCAATGTACAAACCAGCCTAATACAGTAATGAATGTCTGTATTTATGTTGTCTCTAGCTTCCAGGTTTGCACTAATACAAAGAATGCTGCATGTTCTCAAAAAAAATTCCTCAAAGAACTCTATGAAAGGGAAACAATTCAACCCCATTTTACAGATGAAGGAATGGAGGCACATAAATTTTTTAATGATTTGGCTAATCTCACACATGGTTATGATGGAAGCTGCTATGACCCCACTTCCTGGATACAACTGACTGACCTCCAAGAGTGGTCACACGAGCCAAGATGTTGTTGCTGTAGTAATTCATTTCCTTCACCAGCTGACTGGTCTACAAGCAGGCATGTAGCCCATGCTAAGCCACTGTCTTTTTCCTAGAATTTTAGAACTGGACTTGTGAAACTCTTATGATTCAAACTCAGGTCTATTCGCAGATATTTGGAGAAAAAATTCACCTGTTTTCAAAAAGAAGAAAGTCAAGCCAGGCAGAAAAAAATGGATAAACCATGAAGATCTTGTGGGCAAACAGGGCTTGGTTCCAGGTGTTCCTGAGGCCAGCTATCCCCCAGATCTTCCCGAAGTTAAGTTGTTTAATAAGAGTCCACAGTATATATTTAATAAATTACTAATGTGGTTTGACTCTGTGTCTCCACTCAAATCTCACCTTGAATTGTGATCTCCATAATCCCCACACATCAATGACAGGACCAGGTGGAGATAATTGGTTCATGGGGGTGGTTTCCTCACACTGCTCTCATGATACTGAGTCTCACAAAAGCTGATGGTTTTATAAGCTTCTAGCATTTCCCCTGCTTGCATTCACTCAGTCCTGCCACCCTGAGAAGGTGGTACCTCTTTCTCCTCTGCCTTCTGCAGTAATTTTAAGTTTCCTGAGGCCTTCCCAGCAATGCAGAACTGTGAGTCCCTAAAACCTTTTCCTTTATAAATTACCCAGTCTTGAGCAGTTCATTACAGCAACGTGATAACTGACTAATACAGGTACTAGTACAATTATTTAAAGTAATTTTATTTTAAAAAGATTTTTCTTCACTTTACCTGAGAGAACTCTAATCACTTTAAGTAAATTAATCAGCCGGTGGTACTGCAAACATTATAAGAAGATAGCCATAAGGATAAGGACTGTTTCTCTGACGGGCACTGAAAGTTTAATATGTTTGTAGAAAAAAATAACTTTCTAAGCCCCCCAACTGACTAAATGGATCCCTTCTTGGCCAAGGGACCTGAAAAACTGAATTCCTAGCTATGACATGAAAGAAGGTTGGACATGCCTCCTATACCTCCTCCCTTTTGGAGTTTAGACACAACTGACTAGCATTAAAATAAAGTAAAATAAAATTAATCAAATAAAAGTAATAACTTTTATTAATAAAATTTGATTAAAATAAATTTAAAATTAAATAAAATTAAAACAGAGATTATAAGACTGAAAAAATGGACTCTTTGTGGCAATTAGCTACCAAATGCCAACCTGACTCTGGTATAGGACTGTGTGACACATAGCAGATCCTGAGAGAAATCAAGATATTTTAATCCTAAATACATTTATTTGACATATTATGAAATTGCCCCACAAAGTTGTCTTTGTGGAGGAAATTGACACCTATAGAGAATTCCAGTTAGTGTAGAGAAGGCTTCCCTTTCCAGCCCTTTCCTGGATCTAGGAGAGATTAACCAAGCATCTGATACCTTTAAAGATACAAAAGGTACATTTACCAAATTCTCACTGAAGGCTGCTACCTATGAGACTTCTTCTACATAACTAGAACTTTGGTTTCCATAAGCCCCCTTATCTTAACTCAAACATTTTTTCCTACTGACTTCAAGTCTTTAGACAAAGCTTAACTCTTTCAACTAATTGCCAACCAGAAAATCTCTGAATCTGCCTATGACCTGTAATCCTTCCCACTGCCACCCCTCCTCTCACTGCAAGCTTCAAGATATCCCACCTCTTTAGGCCAAGCAAATGTTTACCCTCCATATATTAATTTAGCATTTTACCTGCAATTCCCATCTCCTTAAAATGTATAAAACCAAACTGTAACCCAATTTCCTAGGGCATTCTTTCTCAGAAGCTATCAAGACTGTTCCCTGGGCCACAGTCACTCATATTGGCTTAGAATAAACCTCTTTAAAATACTTTGTAGAGTTTGAAGTTTATTTCCACCAACAAGTTACAGACTCAAGACAAGTATTTCTACTGAATAGCCAAAAGAAAGTACATTTAGCAAACCAAGAAGCATACTCTATTAGCTATGGCATAAAAATAGACAAAAATAAAGCCACTAGTGTTGCAGAACTTTCATTGTAAAAATAAAGAGGGAAAAATATAGAGAAGTAAAGTAGGAATAACAGATCCCAATCACCAGGAATAAACCGTTTAAGTTCTTCTCTGAAACCTCCAAAGTTTTATGTAAAATAAAGGAGGTAGCCCAGATAACTGCCTAGCTCCCTACTATCTGTAAAATTCTTTAGGTCTGAGGTTAAAAATGTCAACAGTTACTCACAACAATTTTTAAGTCCTGAAAGTATTTTTCACACTAAACACAACTGCCAAAAATGGAGGTCTTACAACTGACTTAGCTGCAATAATATAATTAGACTGAACACTTCAGAATACTTTTATTGGTTAATTAGTTTATGTTGATGATAAATTATTACCAGCTCTTAGAAGTGACTTGTGAAGTCTAAGATATAACCTATATAATCTTAGATATAACCCATGCTTTTTATATACTAAAAATATATAAAACTGTTGTGTGATGATTCAAGAAAGCAAAATCAAATTGCTATCATTTGTTTCTGTATGGCTTTTAATGTAAAATTGCTACTCAGCTCAAGATCCGACTCATATTTATTTTTGTTTTAAAATCCAATTCATTTCACACAATAGTTCACTTTATTATGAATGTTTTCTTTACTGTGACTTAGTAATATATATATATGTATGTTTATATATACATATACATATACATGCACACACACGTACGTATAATTAGGGTAATAATTGCAAAATATTTTTGACAAGCACAGAAAATAGTAATGTTTTCCAGCTGCTACGTGGTATGTCACCAAAAGAACCACTGGCCCCACAGAATAAGGCAACACCTATGCAAGTACATGACAGAAATCTCAATGTCTAATGAATTAATTCTGATCATTGACTTACAGAGTTTTGCAAATGCTACCATATGTTGTTTAAATTGCCCATTATCAAAGTTAGTGCCTGAATGTTGTCACTTTCAGAGCTTCACTCTGAAAAGTTTTAAAAATTGTAATTATTTCAGTGTATTTGTGTGCAATGTACTGTCACTGGGGAAGAAAAATAAAACTACTGCCTTGCCTAATAGACTATTTCTAGATATCTAATTTTTAAAATTAAATTTAAAGTTCTGAAGTCTCTCTGTTTTATGAGTTTTAGTGGTGCCATGCAAGGTATTTTGTTCCTTTGGTAGACATGTATGCTAAAGAGTCAAAACAGAGAAATATGTCTAATGACCTCAAATTCAGACTACACATTGCTGAAAGGAAATACAGAATGCTTCACAACTTGAATCTTCAAGCTCAGAAAGTATTGCAGGTGGTCCATATTCTAGGAGGCTGCCATAGCATAAACCATCTGTCCCATCCCATCCCAGCTTTCCCAGGGATTGTGCTGGGAGGAGAGAGCTCAGCCAGGACAAAGCACAAAAACCTCAGAAACTCTTTCTAGATGCATCCATTTCACTGGCATGGTGTAAAAGTAAAAATCAGAAAGCCTTCCTACAACTAAAACAATTGTTCCAAGCATTATAAATTATAATATTATTCTTTTTTTTTTTTAAAGAATAAAGAAGAGGAAGAAAGAGAAAGAGGAAGAGGGGGAGAGGATGGGGGTATTGCTTTATTGCCCGGGCTAGAATGCAGTCTAAATATGGGTATGCCTATAATTGTCGTTAATAATGGAGACATGAAAGAAAATGAGGGAAGGGAATAACAAACAAGGAGCCAACCAAGATTTCTTTTAAACTTCTAAGTTGATATGATGTGGTACTGATAAGAGTGTATATTTTGTATATTTAAAGTGGAGAGTTCTATAAATGTTAATTACATTTACTTGTTCCAGATCTGAGTTCAAGTCCTGAATATCGTTGTTAATTTTCTGTCTCATTGATCTGTCTAATATTAATGTTGAAGTCTCCCACTATTATTATGTGGGAGTCTAAGTCTCTTTATGTCTTGTATGTCTGCGTATTCCTGTATTGGGTGCGTATATATTTAGGATCTTTAGCTCTTCTTGTTGTTGCATTGATCCTTTTATCATTATATAATATCCTTCTTTGCTTCTTTTGATCTTTGTTGCTTAATTGTAATTTCTGCTTTTTATTTATTTATTTTAGCTCTCTGTTTGGTTGGTAAATCTTTCTCCATCCCTTGTTTGGAGTCTTTGTGTATCCTTGAATGTGAGATGGATTTGGATGCAGCATACTGATGGGTCTTAGTTTTTTATTCAAATTGCCTGTCTTTGGATTGGGGGATTTAGTCAATTTAAATTTAGAATTAATAATAATATATGTGAGTTTAATACTGCCATTAGCTGGCTATTTTGTCCATTAGTTGATGTATATTCTTTATTATATTGATGCTCTTTTTGATAATTTTTTTAGAAAGGCTGATACTGTTTGTTCCTTTCATATGTGTAGTGGTTCTTTCAGAAGCTCTTGTAAAGCAGGCCTGGTGGTGATGAAATCTCTGAGTGCTTGCTTATTCACAAAAAACTTTATTTTTCCTTCACTTGTGAAGCTTAGTTTGGCTGGATGTGAAATTCTGGGTTGAAAGTTCTTTTCTTTAAGGATGTTGAATATTGGCCCCCACTCTCTTCTGGCTTGTAGGGTTTCTGCTGAGAGATCTGCTTAAGTCTAATAGGCTTCCCTTTGTGGGTAACCTGACCTTTCTCTCTGGCTGCCCTTAGTATTTTCTCCTTCATTTCAACCCTGGTGAATCTGACGATTATGTGCCTTGGAGTTGCTCTTCTTGAGGAATATCTCTGTGGTGTTCGCTGTATTACCTGGAGTTGAATATTATCCTGCCTTACTAGGCTGGGAAAATTTTCCTGAATAATGTCCTGAAGCGTATTTTCCAGCTTGGATTCGTTCTCTTCGTCACATTCAGGTACACCTATCAAGCGTAGATTAGGTCTTTTCACATAGTCCCATATTTCTTGGAGACTTTGCTCGTTCCTTTTTATCCTTTTTTCTCTAATCTTGTCTTCTTGTTTTATTTAATTGAGTTGGTCTTCGACCTCTGATATCCCTTCTTCTGCTTGATCAATTCGGCTGTTAAAACTTGTGCATACTTCACCTAGTTCTCGTATTGTTTTTCAGCTCCATCAATTCACTTATATTCCTCTCTAAATTGTGTATTCTTATTAACATTTCGTCAAATCTTTTTTCAAAGTTCTTAGTTGCTTTAGATTGGGTTAAAACAAGTTCTTTTAATTCACAGAAGTTTCTCATTATCCACATTTTGAAGCCTGCTTCTGTAATCGGAACACACTCGTTCTCCATCAAGCCTTGTTCCATTGCTGATGAGGAACTGTGATCCCCCGCTGAGGGAGAGGCGTTCTGATCTTGGGCATTCTCAGCCTTTTTTGGCCGTTTTCCTCCCTTTGTTATAAATTTATCCATCTGTGGTCTTTGAATTCACCGTCTTTGTAATTAGGTTTCTGAGTGGACGTCCAACTTACTGATTCTCAGCGCCGAAATCTGAGCAACCCACTGCACCGACCAAATCAGCGGCGTTAAGATTGATGGTGCTTTTCCGACTCTGCACCAAGAACCGTCGCTCCGAGGCGCCGGCAAAACCGCCTCGCCGGTCACAAGAGTCGCGCTAGCGACCCGTGGGGCTCCTCCGCTGGGAATCTCCTGGTGCGTGAGCAACAAGAATTCATGCGAAGGTGTGGCGTCCTCTCGTTCTTTGCGCTTTCACTGGGAGCTACAATCCCGAGCTGTTAGTGATCAGCCATCTTGGATCTCTCATAAATGATAATATTATAATAATTATAATATTATAGATTATAATCTTTTTAAATTAAAAATACTAATATCATAATTATATTTATTATAATTATTATAATATTAATTTTTAATAATATTAATATTGTTTAGAAAACAATACTTAGAATTTATTGACTTCTTACAAAGTACCAGCACTACCTAAGCTTCTCAGGAGCACATAGTCTAATTATCCCATTTAACTTGTCCAAGGTAACCCACTTAAGGTGTTGCCGACCCGTGATGTGAACACAGGTGCCTAACTATGGAGCCTGTGGCCCTGACAGTGCACAATGCTACTCCTGAAATGAACGAATGTAAAGGGCTAGGTTTATTGATACAAATGACATAAACATAATTCCCTGTGTTCTTGTCCTAGGCTACATTATCAGGATGTAACTAAGCAGCCTTTTTGGCCTGAGATTCCTTTAGTTTTATTAAAGTTTACACACCCTCCAATTATTATTGTACATGCCAATTCCACATTATGAAAACTTTAAGAAAAAATAGGTTTATGTCATGTAACTCTCCCGTTTATAGCACCAGCAAAATAGTCACCAAAGAATCTCCTCCACCCTCCCCTGACCAAACCCTCAAGTCAAGAATGGGCAACAGGGACTCAAGAACCATGAGCTTTGTACGCTCAAGTTTACAACAGGATTAATCACAAACACTAAAATATGGAAGCAACTCAAGTGTCTGTCAGCGTTTGAGGGGTATGCAAAATGTGGTATACACACACAGTAGAATATTATTCAGCCTTTAATAGGAAGGAAATTCTCACACAGGCTAACTCACGATGAACCTTGAGGATATCATGCTAAGTGAAATATGCCAATCACAAGAAGACAACCACCGTATGAT
Organism: Saimiri boliviensis; assembly: GCF_048565385.1. Lineage (NCBI taxonomy): Eukaryota > Metazoa > Chordata > Mammalia > Primates > Cebidae > Saimiri > Saimiri boliviensis. Next base: position 120,337,934 of record NC_133456.1, on the reverse strand, counting down.
TCCACTTGTCTGAGGTATTTATTTAGAGTACATAGTCAAAACCATGGAGAGAGACAGGAGAATGATGGTTAAATGGGGGCTGCAGGCAGGGAGGAATAGGGAGTGGTTTAAAAGATATAAGGTTTCCGTTTTGCAAGACGAGTGGTCCGGAGATGGATGGTGGTGATGGCTGCACATTATGCCACTGGACAGTACACTTAGAAATGGCTAAGACTGTAAATTTTATGTTACATGTATTTTACTACCATTTTTTTAATTGGGGGAAAAAAATAAAATTAAAAAAAGAGAAACCCCAAGACAAAGCTGTTATCTATGATCGGCTGGATGGATTGACCCCCTTCCTCCTGCCCCACACACCTCTCCTTTTGTCAGTAGCAGGTAGCTGAGGCATCTGCTCCAGGTTGGAGGAAAGTGTGGGCTTTGAAGCTGGAGAGGCAGAGCAGAGCCTTTGTGAACAGCATCGAAGCAGTGCAGAGAGCACCTCCTAAGGGTGTGGAACTGGCATTCGTCATCCAGTAACACATCTGGTTCCTCATCCACATCGTTGGAGGCGGACCGCACACAAACACAAGACCCAAGCCAACAACTACTACATAGGTAAGGAAAACCAATCTCATAAAAGAGACATACTCAACTGAATCAACAGAAGTAACTCCCTAGGGAAAAAGGTTAATAGAGCGAACAAAATGAGCCTTTAACAGAAGTAAAATTAAATCCTCAGGAGGATATCATAACTATAAAAATACAACTATAAAAACAATTTGAGATCCTAAAAATATAAAAATACCATTATTAAAATGAAACTCAATACACGGGCATAGAATGAACATGACTGAAGAGCATGTTCACAAAGCTGAAAAATCAAACTGATTACCTTGCCCTAAATGCAGTGCAATGGAATGAATGGATGGTAAATACAAAATGAAAACTAAGGCTTGAGGAAGAGTTCCAGAAGGCCTTGCATCCATCTTACTGGAGTTCCAAGAGAGAACGCAAAGAATGAAAAAATAATAACAGAAGAATATTTCCCAGACTATCAAAAGACATGAGTCTTCAGATTGAAAGGGACTACTGAAATGTTTTTATTTTTTTCAACCCTGCTCCTTCTGTAAAGTCTACTAAAAGTTGATCCAGATGAAAACAATCATAGTTATGTTCTAGTGAAATATTAAAGGGTAAGAAAAACATCTTCAAATCCTTCAAAGAAGGAAAATAATTATCTGCAAAAGAGGAAGAATCAGATTGATATTCGATTTTATTATAACAATGCTGGATGCAAAAGGACAATGGAGCAAATTTGCAAAGTAGCAAATGAAAATAAATTTAATTTAAATTTGAATGTAAACAACTCAAATATCCACTGTAACAGAATAGTTAGATGGGCTATGCTACATCCTTATTGTATGACATTTTTTGTGATGTTATGCAGCAGTTAAATATGCCATCTCTGGGACACATTGTTAGTGAAAAAGCAAGCTACAGAAATAATATGCCAGATGTGGTTCAAGCCATCTCTAAGATACATTGCTAGTGAAAAAACAAGCTATAGAAATATATATATCAGTCATGGTTCAACTAAAGAAACAAAATTAGTAGGAAATACATATTAAAAGATTTATTGCAAGGAATATGGGTATGCAATTGTCAGGCTGGCTAAGCAGTCTGAAAACCATATGGCAGGCCATCAGGAGGAGAAGTCTGGAACTGTCAGGCATGAACTGAAGCTGCTATCCACAGGCAGAATTCCTTTTTCTTCAGGGAAGACTCAACTCTGCTCTTAAGAACTTTCAAATGACTAAATCAGGCCCATCCAGATTATCTAGGATAATCTCCCTTACTCAGAATCAACAGAATATGGATTTAATCACATCTACAAAAAATGCCTTTACAGCAACACACCTAGGTTAATGTTGATCGTTGATTAAATAAGTGGAAACTATACCTTAGCCAAGTTGACACATAAACTGACAAACTCAATCTCGTATGTATATATATATATGAGATCCAGATGCACTGTGTGTGTGTGTGTGTGTGTGTGTGTGTATGTGTGGGGTGTGTGTGTGTGTGTGTGTGTGTGTGTGTGTAGATAGACTTTAGGAAATATTCACACAAAATAGCTAACAATGGTTACTATTCAGGAACAGAGTGAAAACTGGAAAGGAAAGTTCAGAGACACTGTGGAAATTGAAAAGAGAAGTGGTCTAGGGCAATGAGAAGACTCATTTTCTGCTCTTTATAGTTCCAATGTAAAATCTTTTTACCACCAGATCATATAACGAATTGTGTGTGTGTGTATGTGCGTGTGTGTGTGTGTGTGTGTGTGTTTAATAGACAGGATCTCACCTAGGTTGGAGTACAGTGACAAAATCATCACTCACTGTAGCCTCTAACTCCTGGGCTCAGGCAACCCTCCAGCCTCAGCTTCCCAAATACCTAGGACTAAAGACACACACCACAATACCCAGTTAAACTTTTTAAATTTTTTTAGTGGAGACAAGTTCTTGCTATATTGCCCACACTGGCCTGTAACTGCTGGCCTCAAGTGATCCTCCAGCCTCGACTTCCTAAAATACTTGGATTACAGGGATGCACCACTGTGCCCAACCCTGTATTTTTAGCATCTATAAAAATGTATGCATACCTCTTGCCAACAAGCAGCTTATAATGACGTAAAAACATTAGTAACATGCTTGTAGGTCGTCTACAATGAAATAAAAATATTAGCAATATGTCTGTAGGTAAAGAATGAGTGTAATCCACCAATTTCAATGCCATCTGATTTTTTTTTACAGATCTGTCATTTTATTTATATGGATATTATTTTCAGTTTTAATAAAGACACCTAAAGTTCAATTTCAAAATTAAATAAAAACATAAATAATAAGTATCTTTTTTTTTCCAGCAAGCCAGGAACCTAGTTGTACCCTTACAAGTGAGATATATTACCTCTCTTAGGTCACAGGAGACCTGTTTTTTTAGCATTGCAATCTAATAAACTTCTAGTGGCCTCCCTAAGCACCTAGCTACAGACAAAGTGAATTAGGCAATATGGAAAACCCAGTTCATTAGGACCCAACATACTGTACTCAGAACTACAGAGTCTCATGTCATCAGACTCAAGAATTCACCATAACACAGATGCTGATGAACAAAGGTCATTGTTTCAAAACAAAAGATGGCTCTTTCTTTTGCATTCTGAATGTACACAATATAATCTTCTTCTTGGATGCTTCTGGTTAATTTACAAGGGCAGAGTTTTCCGAAGGTTATATTCTAGATTTATATGGGTGGCCTGGGATTGGGCTGCTCGATATATTTCAACTGGTTTCTTACCAGTTTTCATCCAAATGCTTCTCCAAGTGTACCCTCTGTGCTTAGAGTGTGAAACAAAAGCAAGGCAGGAGGAGGCTAAGAAAACAGTAGAAATGAATCAGGGCATAGATAGAAACATCAAAATAGAGCTTATTCAGACTTCATTTATTTCTCTTTTATATTTATTTTATTTATTTATTTTTAGACAGAGTGTCACTCTGTTGCCCAGGCTGGAGTGCAATGGTGCTATCCCTGCTCACTGCAACCTCTACCTCCCAGGTTCTGTGATTCTCCTGCCTCAGCCTCCTGAGTAGCTGGAATCACAGGCACCCACCACCACACCTGGCTAATTTTTGTATTTTTAGTAGAGACAAGGTTTCACCATGTTGGCCAGGCTGGTCTTGAACTCCTGGCCTCCGGTGATCCACCTGCCTCAGCCTCCCAAAGTGCTGGTATAACAGGCAATAGCCACTATGCCCAGACAAAAATCAGTAGCATTTCTACATGCCAATAACAATCAAAAGAAAATAAAAAGTATTTTTATTTATAATAGATATAAATAAATAAAATGCCTAGGAATTAACCCAAAAAGTGATAGAGCTATACAATAAAAACTATAAAACATTAATGAGAAAAATCAAAGAGGACACACAAAATGGAAAGATAATCCATGTTCATTGATTGGAAGAATCAATAATATTAAAATGTCCATATTACCCAAAATAATCTACAGATACAATGCAATCCCTATCAAAATATCAATGACATTTTTCACAGAAATAGGAAGAACAATCCTAAAACTTATATGGAACCACAAAAGACCCAGAATAGCCAAGGCTATTCTGAGGGGGAAAAAAAATGAAACTGGTGGAATCATATTACCTGACTTCAAATTGTATTACAGAGCTATAGTAGCTGAAACAGCATAGTACTGAAAAACAAACACAAAAACCAATGGAACAGAATAGAACCCAGAAACAAACCCATACATCTGCAACAAACTCATTTTTGACAAAGGTACCAAGAACATACATTAAAGAAGGGACAGTCTCTTCAATAAATAGTGCTGGAAAAACTGGATATCCATAGGTAGAAGAATGAAACTAGACCCTATCTCTCGCCATATACAAAAATCAAATCAAAATGAATTAAAGGCATAAAACTAAGTCCTCAAACTATGAAATCACTTAAAAAAAAAAAAAAAAAAAAAAAAAAAAAAAAAAAAAAAAACTTTCAGGAAACTCCAGGACACGACTCAGCAAAAATTTCTTGAGTAATACCCCGAAATCATAAGCAACTAAAGAAAAAAATTAACAAATGGGAGCACATCAAGTTAGAAACCTTCTGCACAGCAAAGGAACCAATCAACAAAGTGAAGAAACAACCCAAAAAATGGGATAAAATATTTGCAAACTATCCATCTGACAAGGGATTAATAACAAGAATAGATAAGGAGCTCAACTTAATAGAAAAAAAAACTAATAATCTGATTAGGAAATGTGCAAAAGATCTCAATAGACATTTCTTAAAAGAAGACATACAAATAAATGGCAAACAGGTAGATGAAAAGGTGCTCAGTATCATCGATCATCAGAGAAATGCAAATTAAAACTACAATGAGATATCATCCCACCTCAGTTAAAATGGCTCATATCCAAGGCTGAGTGTAGTGGTTCATGCCTGTAATCCCAGCACTTTGGAAGATTGAGGTGGTCAGATCACTGAGGTCAGGAGTTCAAGACCAGCTTGGCCAACATGGTGAAACCACGTCTCTACTAAATTACAAAAAATTTAGCTGGGCATGGTGGTGTGCGTCTGTAGTCCCAGCTACTCAGAAGACTGAGGTAGGAGAATTGCTTGAACCGGGGAAGCAGAGGTTGCAGTGAGCCAAGATCATGTCCCTGCATTGCAGCCTGGGCAAAAGAGTGAGACTTCATCTCAAAAAAAAAAAATGAAATAAAATGAAATAAAAGGGCTTATATCCAAAAGAGAGGCAATACCAAATGCTGGAAGGATACGGGATAGGGAAACCTATGTACACTGTTGACAGGAATGTAAATTAGTGCAATGGCTAGACTAATGGAGGTTCCTCAAAAAACTAAAAATAGAGCTACCATATGATTAAGTAATCCCACTGCTGGGTATACACCCAAAAGAAAGGAAATCAGTATATCAAAAGATATCTGCCCTCTCATGTTTATTAAAGCACTATTCACAATAGCCAAGATAGAGAATTAGCCTAAGTGCCCATCAACAGGTGAATGGATATACTTTGTACATACACAAAATGGAGTGCTATTCAGCCATAAAAAAGAATGAGCTCCTGTCATTTGCAACAACATGGATGGAACTGTAGGACATGATATTAAGTGAAATAAGCCAGATACAGAAAGACAAACTTCACATGTTCTCACTTATTTGTGAGAGCTCAAAGTTAAAACAACTGAAATCATGGAGAGAGAGGGTAAAATAATAATTATCTGAGGCTAAAAAGGGTAGTGTGGCAGGCTGGGGGTGGGGATGGCTCACAGATTCAAAAATATAGTTAGGTAGAATAAAGAAGATCTAGTATCTGACAGCAAAGCAGGGTGCCTACAGTCAACAATAATTTATTGTACATTTAAAAATAGCTAAAAGAGTACAATTGTATTGTTTGTAATATCAAGAAAGGATAAATGCTTGAGGTGATGGATACCACATTTACCCTAATATGACTATTGCACATTGTATGCCTGTATAAAAATATCCATAAATATGTACATCTACTATGTATCTACAAAAATTAAAATGTTAAGACCAGGTGTGGTGGCTCACACCTGTAATCCCGGCGTTTTGAGAGGCTAAGGTGGGCGGATCACCTGAGGTCAGGGATTTCGGGCCAGCCTGGCCAACATGGTGAAACCCTGTTTCTACGAAAATTCAAAAATTGGCCAGGTGTGGTGATACACGCCTGTAAGCCTAGCTATTGGGGAGGCTAAGGCAAGAGAATTGCTTGAACCTGGGAGGTAGAGGTTGCAGTGAGCTAAGATCATGCCACTGCACTCCAGCCTGAATGACAGAGACTCTGTCTCAAAAAAAATAAATTAAAATATTAAAATAATAGATTAACTATAAAGAAATGGCTATCACATGGGTAGCAGAGCACATACAAAAATAAGCAAAAATGAATGCTAAAAGATCGGGGGAAATATCTTCAATGTATATAAAGTAAATGCCTCTGAAACTAAACTGCTACATATAATAAGCTATCATTGAAGAAGGAACATCATTAAACACATGACCAGATATTTTAAAAAATAAAAGTTTATGCCACAATGACATTCGCTAAGAAACTACTGAAGAATGGGCACCAGCAACAAACCTGATTCAAGGAGGAGGGAGGGAAATGCAACAGTGAGAAAATCGATTTGAAAACATATTGCTGAACTAAATTAGTAACTGTGAAAACATAACCAAAATACTGTTCATGTATGTGTTTAAAAATCAAAATAGAATTAAAATTCTAAACGACAGTAACACAAAGTTGTGTGTTTCAGCAAAGAATAAAATACAAATATTTTTGTTCCTTTTAGAGGATAACGGAATTATCCAACAAAAGGAACAAGGAATAATATCTTTTTTTAATTACATTTTAGGTTTTGGGGTACATGTGAAGAACATGCAAGATTGTTGCATAGGTACACACATGGCAGTGTGATTTGCTGCCTTCCTTCCCCTCAGCTATATCTGGTATTTCTCCCCATGCTATCTCTCCCCACCTTCCCACCCCCCGTCCCTCCCCCAATTCCCCCCAACGGACCCCAGTGTGTAGTGCTCCCCTCCCCTTGTCCATGTGTTCTCAATGTTCAACATCTGCCTATGAGTGACAACATGCGGTGTTTGATTTTCTGTTCTTCTGTCAGTTTGCTGAGAATGATGGTTTCCAGGTTCATCCATGTCCCTACAAAAGACACGAACTCATCGTTTTTGATGGCTGCATAATATTCCATGGTGTATATGTACCACATTTTCCCTGTCTGGTCTATCATTGATAGGCATTTGGGTTGGTTCCAGGTCTTTGCTATTGTAAACAGTGCTGCAATAACCATTCGTGTGCATGTGTCCTTATAGTAGAATGATTTATAATCCTTTGGATATATACCCAGTAATGGGATTGCTGGGTCAAATGGGATTTCTATTTCTAGGTCATTGAGGAATCACCACACTGTCTTCCACAAAGGAATAATATCTAACAAACGGAGCAAAGAATAAAAATTTTAATGGTAAGAGAGGATAAAAGCATGGTAGACAAAACAAAATGGAATATCAGATATAAACCCACAAATAAATTATAGGCTGGGCATGGTGGCTCATGCCTATAATCCCAGCACTTTGGGAGGCAGAGGGAGGGGGAATTACTTGAGCCCAAGAGTTTGACGCCAGCCAAAGCAACATAGTGAGCCCATGATTCTACAAAAAATAGAAAAAAAATTTTTTTAATTAGCCAGGTGTGGTGGCACAAAACTGTGGCTCCAGCTACTCCGAGAGGCTTAAATAGGAGGATTGGTTAACGCTGGGAGGTCAAGGCTGCAGTAGCTATGATAGCACCACTGCACTCCAGCCTGAGTGACAGAGTGAAACCCGGTCTCAAAAAGTTCAAATGAGTTTAAAACATCCATTAGGAGACAAACTTTAAGATAAGGTCTCTTTCTTTTTTAAAAAAAATCCTGCCATATGTTGTTTTTAACAGACATGCCTAAAATAAATCACAATTAAATGCTTACAATAAAGCCATGGAAAAAGAGATACCAGAAAGTAATAAATGATGCTGACACATGATCATAAACAAAATAACCTGGAATCCAAAGGAAACAAACAGTGTTACAAGGATAAATTAACAAATTCACAATTACAGTGAAAGACTTTCCATCTCTCTCACTCAGAAATTGGTACGAAAAGCAGATAAAAGATATAGAAACGTGTAGCGTATTTATGGAGAAAAGAATCTTATACATAAAAGAATCATTATTATTGTACTCCAGCATAGTGGCCAATGTTAGAGGAAATGAAAGAGGAAGCAGAGGATTGACCTCTCAAAGACAGGCAAACTACTGAAACAAAACATGGACTACAAAGTAAAAAGTTTAAGACCTCTCTCACACATATCCCTGCACAATTCCAATCATCTCTCCAGAATCAGCCACTATTGGAGTTTCAGTGTTAAATGTTTTCATATGTACTTACTTTTTTTTTTTTTTTTTTTTTTAAGATAGAGTCTCACTCTGTCGCCCAGGGTGGAGTGCAATGGTGCGATCTCAGCTCAATGAAACTTCCACCTTCCAGGTTCAAGCAATTTTCCTGCCTCAGCCTCCTCACTAGCTGGGATTACAGGCACCTGCCACTATTCCCAGCTAATTTTTGTATTTTAAGTCTCTACTAAACCTCTACGAGGTTTCGACATGTTGGCCAGGCTGGTCTCAGACTCCTTGCCTCGAGTGATCTGCTTAGCTTTCCAAAGTGCTGAGATTACAGGCGCAAGCCACCACGCCTGGCCCTACTTGCTTTTTTTTTTTTTTTTTTGACACGAATGGAATCACACATAATATACGTATCTATGAATCTTCAATCTGCTTTTGATGATCTTTCCACTCAGCCGTAATAACTGCTTAATATTATGGTTACCATAACTTGTTTAATAATTTTCTTACTGATAAGATTGTTTCCAGTTTTTTTTGTTACAAACTCTGCTACCACACATATCTTTATTCATATATCTCTGTACACATTGGTAATTACTAAAACAAAACAGTCTTAAAACTCAAATTATTGGGTCAGATAATATAAACAGCTTTGTTAAGGTACAATAGATATAAATAAATGATCTGATAATTTTTAAAAAAAGAATCATTATTTTCAAGTACATATAGAGATTTACATCTATAGACCAGAAAATACATCTCAATAAATTCCAAAGAACTGACATTTTATAAGCCATTTTTGACAATAATATAATAAAATTATAAATAAAATATAACCAAGAAAATTCAATCGTTTTTGAAATTGTTCTACTTTAAAAGAACTCATGGGTTAAAGAAGAAACATCTAAGAAAATTATTAAATTTTTGAAACATCATTAGAATACTACATATCAAAATATGTAGAATGAAGTTAGTCTGGTACTTAAATGAAAATTTATAGTTTTAAATGCATTTATTATGAAACAAAAAGCAGATAATGTAAGAAGTTAGAAAAAGAACACAGAAATTGGAGGAAGAAAATAAAGGCAAAGTAAAAACAGAAAGATCAAAGAATTTTAAAATAGAGCGAAACTGTAAAACCTGGTTCTCCTAAAAACGTAGTAGGTATAAAAAGCTTCAACAGCTTGATTAGAGAAAGAAGAATGTAGACACAAATTAATACTAAGAATAGAAAAAGGTCTCAAAATATGGATAAAGAACATATTTTAAATCTTAAGTCATAAAATATGACAATAATTTGAAAACAAATGACATAAATGCATTTTTAGAAAAATATAAATTACCAAAGTTGGCTGAAGAAGAATAAAAACCCTGACTCACCCTATATGATCAAAGAAATAGAACTGGTTGTTAAAATTTTCCATTGCTTACAGTGATAGGTTTTAGAGCATAAAAAAAAAAAAAAATCCATTCCGTAAAGGCACTAGACCCAGATGATTTCACAGAGGAAATTAAGCAATCTTTCAAGTAACAGGTTATCCTTATCTTATAAAAATTCTTATGGAAAATTTTAAAAAGGAAGAAGTGACCAAATTTTTTATAGCATTGTTACTTACCCACATTAAATAATAAGAGAAAATTATAGGCCAATTTTACCTATAAACATGGATGCAGAAATGCTATATAAACTATTAGTAAATTGAATCCTCACTGTATTTTCACATATAGGGTTTTCTAGCATCCTTCAAGGTTAGAAAACATAAGACCATTTGTCAAATACATAGATTGAATGAGGAAATAATATGATCTTCCCAATGTATCACACAGATGATCTGATAAAATTTAACTCATTCATGATTAAAAACTAATTTGTAGCAAATTTTCCTTACCTTGATAAAGGTATAAAACAAACCAAAAGAAAAAAAAAAGTCCACCTTAATAGTAAAAATATTTCAAATACTAACTGCTAACAAACAGCCCTTATTTAATTTTGCATGTTTTAAATAATTTCACATTTTAAATAATGACCTCATGAGCTACGTATTCTCTTCTCCATTTGAGAGCTGGAGAAATTGCAACAGAGTGAGATTCTGTAACTTGCCCCAAGTCCTAGAAATAGCAAGAGGTACATCTGAGACTTGAACACCTTGGCCTCTAAGTCCATGTTTTGTTTTGTTTTGTTTTGTTTTTTGAGACGGAGTTTCGCTTTTGTTACCCAGGCTGGAGTGCAATGGCGCGATCTCGGCTCACCACAACCTCCGCCTCCTGGGTTCAGGCAATTCTCCTGCCTCAGCCTCCTGAGTAGCTGGGATTACAGGCACGCGCCACCATGCCCAGCTAATTTTTTGTATTTTTAGTAGAGACGGGGTTTCACCATGTTGACCAGGATGGTCTCGATCTCTTGACCTCGTGATCCACCCGCCTGGGCCTCCCAAAGTGCTGGGATTACAGGAAGTCCATGTTTTTAAACAGGCTGACATAATACGTTGGCGCACATCCCAAACCTCTTAATTCCTACTGCCCCTGGGAATGAACTCAGGTATCTCCTGGATTCAGGCTCCCTCTGGGAGCATCACTCTGGCTTCCTCTTTTTCTTCAAATTCTAGTCACTCTCTGTTATTTCCCTTTTTTTATAGTTTAATCTCAAAGAGTAGTCAAGCCTCATTTATCTTCTGTTTCTTTTTAGTATGTTGAATGTGGCTTTCAAGATCTGATTTTTCCTTTTCTGCCTAGTGTGAGCTCCAAAATTGTAACACTTCTATAAAAGAAATCTCTATTTTTCTTTACCTTAAGCAGTCCCGTTTGTCTTCTGCTGATTCCTAAGACATCTTTTTTTTTCTTTTTTTTTTCTTTTCTTTTTTTTTTTTTGGCATTGCTATACTACAGGAAATGAGAGATTCACTTCATTGTATAAAAAGGAATCTAATGAAAGTCAAAAACAATGTAAATCTTCTAAGAGTTTTACTATCAACATTGTGAACCTGACTCCTAAGTCAATGGAGCCTGCACACTCTTGCTTCCAAACAAGCAGACCCCAAATGCATGTGTCATACCAGCTCATGTCCCACTAGACTAAATGTCACATGGCCAAGCCCAGAGCCAATGTGGGAGGGAACCACAAAAGGTCATACATTTTGGGAGCCATGATTCAGTGGAGGCCATCAGTGAGTCTACCACTGGCCCATAACATTTATATGTTTTTTTGTGTTTTTTTTTTAGATGGAGTCTTGCTCTGTCACCCAGCCTGGGGTACAATGGCGCGATCTCGGCTGACTGAAACCTCCACGTCCCAGACTCAAGCGATTCTCCTGCTTCAGCCTCCCAAGTAGCTGGGATTACAGGCGCCCACCACAGGCTAATTCTTTGTATTTTTAGTAGAGATGGGGTTTCAGCATGTTGGCCAGGCTGGTTTCGAACTCCTGATCTCAAATGTTCCACCTGCCTCAGCCTCCCAAAGTGCTAGGATTACAGGCCTGAGCCGCCGTGCCTAGCACCACTCTGCATTTTAATGATATGCTTCCCCGTATTCAGGGACTATATTCAACGTCATTTCCTGCTGATGTGGACTTGAGTCCCTCCTTCGGTTTCTTGGTAATTGTTCACATATCAGTTTCAGAGCCCTTCCTCAGTATCTGATACAACATATTAAATCTTTACATTTTCAACCTATAAAAAGAAAACGGAGTGATTTTATCATGTTCTGTGGCAGACTATTATAAAAGTTAAGAGAGAGTGCTATGCCATTTAAATTCCCAACAAGAAAGGAAGGGCAGAAAAGCTGAAGATGGGGTAGATGAGGAAATGCAAAGAAACCTTGTATTTCTATTAAAATAGAGGCATCTGAATAGATCCTAGAAGACCTATTTATCTACAGAATCCATTTCAGCCATTATACCTGCCATATTTTCTTTGTTTGTTTTTATAAATAGAGATGGGATTTCACCATGTTACCCAGACTAGTCTTGAACTCCTGAGCTCAAGTGATCCACCCACCTTGGCCTCCCAAAGTGCTGGGATTACAGGCATGAACCACCATGGCCAGCCAATACCTGCCATTTTTTTAACTATATAATTTCAGGAGCTGGGGGAAAGCAAGCAGGAACAGCTAAGCACTGAGAAGAGGGGATAGTGACATAAAAAGGTTCTCATCTTTGCAACTGATGCCTTTACCCTCACCCCATCTTGGCCACAGTGGAGTGTCCTCTAAGTACTGAATGCTAAAATGATTAAGACACAGCCCTTGTCTCTGAGTTGCTCATAAGCAAGCATAAGAGACAGCTAATCCATAACTAAAGTACAATTTTAAAAGAGACATAGTTACTAGTGGGCAATGTTGCTTTATTTATGTCAAGTTTTGTTTAGCAGACCTGACAGAACAGGACTTAGGAATAGAGAAAGTCGGGAACAGAAAATTGTAAAACACGTGGGCAGCTTGGGAAGAACTGGAGGAAAATGGAATCTGCAAATGGCAGGAGATACAGGAGGAAGAGACGACTTAGCACCAAGTGACGCTTTGCTTGATTAACTTCATCTGAACCCAATATGGGTAGGTAAGAAAATAAACAAGTTTTTCATCTCTAAACTATCTTCTTGAATTACCCAATACCCTTACCCTTCTCATACAGAAAACAGATTCTGGCCTATAGAGAACCCCATCCTGAAAAGTGGACATCATTCTCAGATTAGAGGCCAGAAGGATTGGCTGAAATTGAGAGGAAGCACTCTAAGCAACATGTTCACCAGAAGCCATGTCGCTTCTAGGCCATGTTACAGCTGCACCCACAGCAGAGTCTCGAGCTCTGAAACCAACAGGAAAGGGCTGCACAGAAACTCAAAGATAGCAGAGGGGCTCACAGAACATTTGGCCTGATTTTATTCCCTGCACATTTTAAGAAAGCCGAATTCCTCCTATAGAATGATACAGAAAAGGACAGTAACAAATGGTAATCTTTTTCAATTGACCTGCTAAACCCACACAGGCATTAGTAACCTGGATATCTGGATTACTAAAATAAAATAATCAGAATAGATCATCTAAAGTCAGGAGGGTAGATTGACCCAGATCCAGAAACATACATGTTTTACTATAGAATTTAGTACTTTGTAGTGACTGACTTGTTGAGTAACTGTAGACATTTAGTTGCTGAGTTTTGAAGGGTTAGAAAAATCTGCTGATGTATAATTAAGAAATACCATAAGGCCTGGCTCGGTGGCAAGGGCCTGTAATAGCAGCACTGTGGAAGCCCAGGGCATTAGGTTTGGTTGGGTCCAGAAGTTTGAGACCAGCCGGAGACACATGACATGACTACGTCTCAAAAAAAAACAGTTGCTGATGTTATTTTTAAGATAGCCAGGTGTGGTAGTATGCACTGGTAGTCCCATCTACTCCAAAGGCTGGGGCAGGAGGATCACTTGATCCCAGGAGTTGGAGGCTGTAATGAGCCATGATCATGCCACTGTGCTCCAGCCCGTGTGATAGAAAGACTCTGTCTCGAGAGACAGAGAGAGAGAGAGAGAGAGAAGAAAGGAAGGAAGGAAGGAAGGAAGGAAGGAAGGAAGGAAGGAAGACAAAAAAAGAAAAAGAAGAAAGGAATGAAGGAAGAAAGAAAAGAGGGAGGGAGGGAAGAAGAAGGAGGAGGAGGAGGAAGAGGAGGAGGAGAGGAAGGAAGGAAGGAAGGAAGGAATTATGAGAGGGTCTGGGTTTAGACTTCCTTTATTGTATGTTACTGGTGAATCCCCACACTCTGACATTTCATCTCAAATGCTTAGGGGAGCAGCTGAGCTGTTCCCTTCTTAACATGAATGTGATCCAAGAAATGGAATTCCCAAACTGGTTACTCCATCTACCAACTTTAAATGTGATCCAGCTGCTACTAGATTTATGGCTCATGAATGATAAACTCAAGAGGCAGCTATAACTAGGACTTGGAACGTTGCGAAGATGAAAGACAAAAGAAATCGTCGGTCCAATTTAACACATTTCTTTTTTTTTTTTTTTTTTTGAGACGGAGTTTCACTCTTGTTACCCAGGCTGGAGTGCAATGGCGCGATCTCGGCTCACCGCAACCTCCGCCTCCTGGGTTCAGGCAATTCTCCTGCCTCAGCCTCCTGAGTAGCTGGGATTACAGGCACACGCCACCATGCCCAGCTAATTTTTTTGTATTTTTGGTAGAGACGGGGTTTCACTATGTTGACCAGTATGGTCTCGATCTCTTGACCTCGTGATCCACCCGCCTCGGCCTCCCAAAGTGCTGGGATTACAGGCTTGAGCCACCGCGCCCGGCCAACACATTTCTTTTAAAATAGAAAACTGATGCCATCTTGTGGTTAGTTTAATAAAGTCACTCAACTAAAATTCTGGAAAGCCAACAAACAGAACCTCCTCTTCCTTTCTCCTTTAAAATATTGTTAAAGATATTTTCCCTGGACTTTCAGACATATTTCTCTTACAATCTGGAGATTTCATTAAAATGCTGCATCTACCCACATGAAAACACAATTACTATTAAACTATTAATGCTAAGTGATTGCTAACAATCGAAAAGCATCAAGCAATTTTTATAGTTCTAGAAAATGCATGATCTGCCTTTCAAAAACTGAGTTCAGTGCATGTTAAAAGGTAGAATTTTTATTAAAATGATGACATGGACACATGGGTCCCCCTATCCTGGGAACTGCAGAATAGACCAAAGAAATTTAACAAAAAGAGACAAGCTTACAAAAAAGCAAAAATGCTGGAGACAGGAGGCGGTACCATTCATATCTCACAAATTTTAGAGTTTCTTCCAGACAGAATTCAGAGGAAGTCAGTTCATGATCCCATTGACTACCTATAATTAATTGCTGGGTTAAATGGTACAGGCAAGTCCTCCAAATATGACAAGATAGATGTATTTGTTTTATTCATAGACTCCCAATATCATTAAAATAATGTATATATTGTCCTCAAAAGTATGCTCTCTTAGCCAAAATTACCAACATGAGCATGGTAATTTACATATATGAATACAAAATACATTAACAGGAAAAGGAAATGCTGTTAACTAATATATTCTTCTGAAATGAGAAAGAAAATAATGAAATATATTCATGTGACACCTGTAGACATATGTGTGGCTTACCTGTGGAAGCTGTGGATGAGGATAGAGAATGACTTGGGTATAAGATTTTTTCAAATACAATTTGACTAAATCAGACTCTGATTCTTCAGCTCTTGGACTCCGGGACTTATTCCAGAGGCTTCTAGGGCAGCGTGGGAGGGTATTCCTCAGGCCTTCGGCCACAGACTGCAGACAACACTGTTGACTTCCCTGGTTTGGGAGTTTTGGGACTTGAACTGAGCCACTGCCAGCTTTTCTCTCTCCTCAGCTTGCAGGCAGCCTATCGTGGTTCTTCACCTTGTAATTTCATGAGTCCATTCTCCCTAATAAACCCCCTTTAAAATACTTTGTTAATTTTAATTTTCTTTCTTTTTTTTTTTTTTTTTTTTTTTTTTTGATACAGAGTCTCACTCTGTCACCCAGGCTGGAGTGCAGTGGCTCACTGCAACCTCCACCTCCTGGGTTCAAGTGATTCTCCTGCATCAGCCTCCCAAGTAGATAAGACTACAGGCCAGTGCCATCACGCCCAGCTAATTTTTGTATCTTTAGTAGAGACAGGCTTTCACCACATTGGCCAGGCTGATCTCGAATTCCTGACCTCAAGCAATCCACTCACCTCAGCCTCCCAAAGTGTGTGTATATATATATACATATATACCCAAAGTGTGTGTGTATATATATATATATACATATATATGTATATATATACCCAAAGTGTGTGTGTATATATATATACATATATATGTATATATATACCCAAAGTGTGTGTATATATATGTATATATATATATACACACACACACATATCCTATTGTTTATATATAGTTATATATGGATATATACATATGTCCTATTGTTTATAGATGGATAGATATAGATATACATATACACATATCTTATTGTTTCTCTCTCTCTGGAGAAGCCTAATAGAATAACCTATCCCTTGATCCAGTAACCTAGACTTATTCTTCTTGCCTCAGATCAGTTACTACCTCAGCTAAATTAGTTGAACATCTTCAGGTCTTGTACTGGGATCACCTTCAAATCTGAAGATAGCACATGCAGTACAACCTCCATTGATGACTAAAAGCCCTACAACTCCAGCCAGTTGGTTAACTCCTTATGAATAGGATTCCTTTCTCCTTGTAATTCTTTTTTTATTTTTTTTATTTTTATTATTTATTTATTGAGACAGAGTTTCACTCTTGTTGCCCAGGCTGGAGTGCAATGGCACGATCTGGTCTCACTGCAACCTCTGCCTCCTGGGTTCAAGCAATTCCCCTGCCTCAGCCTCCCGAGTAGCTGGGATTAAAGGCGCCTACCACTACACCCAGCCAATTTTTGTATTTTTAGTAGAGACGTTCCATCATGTTGGCCAGGCTGGTTTCAAATTCCTAAGCTCAGGTGATCCACCTGCCTCAGCCTTCCAAAGTGCTAGGATTACAGGCATGAGCCACCACTCCCAGCCTATTTTTATTTTTAAAAAGTAGAGACAGGGTCTCACTATGTTGCCCAGGCTGGTCTTGAACTCCTGGCCCCAAGTGATCCTCCCACCTTGACCTCCTAAAGTCCTGGGATTACAGGCATGAGCCACCACACCCAGCCTACTTGTATTTCTATTTGTTCATTTAGTGCTCTCAACCCAGCAACCTCAGGATTGTGTTGCTATTTGAGAACTAAGTCCTGAATAGGTATTTGGATACTCCCAAAACAAATTCTGACTTAACATTGTTCATTTATGGCTCTTAACTAAAATTGAAAAGGAAAACACTACACTGGTTGTGAATAACTTACACCAGACTCCCATGTGCAAGCCATTCCCTTACTAGGAGCAATAGGTTCAAGGGACCAAAATTTTGACCCTCTCTAAGGCATGACAAATTGCTGAAAGTTAAAGGTTAAATATACACGCTGATAGGTTGTATGTATTTGGAATAATTTCTAACTTTGTAATGTGATAGAAACAAAGAACTTTCTTATCCTCCTTAGGTACCTTTATGAAAATAGTCACAAAATACATACATTAGTGAATGCTTCCATCTTCTGAAAGAACATGTGTCTGAAAGGTAGGAGCTGATTAGAGTGGGGGAGACATACTTAGACACATCCTGGTGAAAGGGTTAATTTTTTTTTTTTTTTTTTTTTTTTTTTTGAGACGGAATTTTGCTCTTGTTACTCAGGCTGGAGTGCAATGGCATGATCTCAGCTCACTGCACCCTCCACCTCCTAGGTTCAAGCAATTCTCCTGCCTCAGCCTCCCTAGTAGCTGGGATTACAGACATGCACCGCCACACCCACCTAACTTTTGTATTTTTAGTAGATACGGGGTTTCACCATGTTGGCCAGGCTGGTCTCGAACTCCTGATCTTGGGTGATCCACCCACCTCAGCCTCCCAAAGTGCTGGGATTACAGGAGTGAGCCACTGCACCGAGTAAACTCTATTAATAGGAACTTTCAGAAAGAAGGAGGGAGAGACCGCACATGGTGGCTCATGCCTGTAATTCCAGCACTCTGGGAGCCAAGGTGGATAGACCATTTGAGGTCAGGACCAGCCTGGCCAACATGGCAAAACCCCACCTCAAAAAAAATTACAGAAAGAGGGAGGGAGAGAGACAGAGAGAGAGAGATTACCAAAAAAGGAATTAGCCTGAGATTCCTGTCAGACTTCCCATCAGCAATGCTGTATAAAAACAATGCAAGAAGACAATAGAGTAATATCTTTAAAGTTTTGATAGACAAAAATCTTGACCCCCAAATGTGATAACAGACAAATAATCATTCAAGTGAGCTACAAAATGCTACAGTGAGCTAAGCGATTAGGAAATATTTTATTGCTTAAATAGGTTTGGGGGTTTTCTTCATGGAAAAAACATAATTTATAATTTTGAAAAATAATCTCAACTTTTTCTTTTTCCCCTGTTATTTTTTATTGATGCATAATAGAAGTCCATAGTTTTTGGGGTATATGTGATGATTTAATATGTTCATATAATTTGTAAAGATCAAATAAGTGTACTTGGGATATTTATCACCTAAAATAATTGTCATTTCCTTATGCTAGAACCATTCAAATTCTTCTCTTCTAGCTATGTTGAAATATCCAATAGATTACTATAAACTATAGTCACCCTACTGATCTATCTAACACTAGGTTTTATTTCTTCTTTCCTTTTTTCTTTTTCTCAGATGGAGTCTCACTCTGTCACCCAGGCTGGAGTGCTCTGGCACAATCTCGGCTCACCACAACCTCTGCCTCTCGGGTTCAAGAGATTCTCCTGACTCAGCCTCCTGAGTAGCTGGGATTACAGGCATGCACCCCCATGTCCAACTAATTTTGTATTTTGTTTTTCTCCATGTTGGTCATGCTGGTCTCGAACTCCTGACCTTAGGTCATCCGCCCACCTCGGCCTCCCAAAGTGCTGGGATTACATGCATGAGCCTCCATGCCTGGCCTAGTAAACATTTCCTTATCCAAGCCCTCAGAAAACCCTCAGGAAAGAATTCAAAAACAAAATTGGAAAAGAAAAGTTTATTAAATAAAGGGAGACATAAATCTTCCCATTGAAAAGGAGAAATTAATAAATGCAATATATGCTAGTGAAGGAACTGATTTTCAAATATAAATAAAGACTACTGTGGACAACCAGCCAGAAAAAGGGTAGGGTAGTGGGGAGTCACCTACAAGGGGAGAGCTAGGGGAATAGCATCATGCAGACAACATTGAAGGCTGGAGACAGTGAAGCAATGTCTACAAAATTCTCTTAGAAAATAAAAGAAGATTGGGCATATATCTTCAAAGATACAAGATGCAAAGAGACCGATAAGTCCTCATTTTTAGAAAACGAAACCTTCTTGGCAATGAAATCAGTTCAGCTAATAAATAAATCAAAATTAAGACCTCAAAAATTGGGAAGTCATGGTAAAGGAGATTACAGAAAATATTGAATTAATTTAAAATAGAGCTACAAATGTAAACAGCTGCAAGAATTTTGGCTGCAGAATAGAATGTAAGCTTAATAAATTATAACAATGTAAAAAAATGGTATATTTCGCCAAACTCAGTGGTTGAAGGGGAATGGGACAGAAAAGAAGAAACTTCTCTACTTTCAGGTCAGAAAGTCCAAAGCTGAAAAATCATGAAGTATGTGTTTAAGCATTATCATTTAAAGTTTACTAATTTTTCAACAAATAGTTATTGAGCACCTAATATGTCCAGGCTTTGTTCTAGGTACTGAAGATACAAAATATAAATGACAATTAGAGACTTAAAACCAAACAGAACTGAAACCTCAGTAAACATAAACAGAATAATTATTAAAAGATAATCATTCTTAGATTGAGTAAAAAGTGAATCATCTTCTATCAGTTGGGATAGGCTACAGGAAGAATAAAACAACGACATTTCAGCCACCTAACAAAAGTTCAGTTCTTGCTCCATACAATGTTTAGGCTGAATTCTTCCACATGTACAGTAAAATTTCATAGTCTGAACATGTACTTCTCATTTAGAGACACCATAATCAAGTAGCCAGTGCTAGTTGGTTGAGTCTCTGCAGTGGGTTTCTGTAAGTTAGCATATTCTTACTACTGCTTTGATTCTGTTGTCCATTATGGTAACCACACCCACCTTGTCTTTGGCAATTTAGTGTCGCCACTTGACTCCTGTCACCCTAGGACTCAACTATCCCCATTTCAATGGCAAACATTCCCACTGTAATTTCCAGCTTACAAAGAAAAGTGAACACAGAGTTCTTCAAGGATGCTGGGCCTTCACAAATTCAGTCCTCACAAATCTGGTGAAAGATGTGCCCTCTAGTCCTCTTGCTCTTGGTGGGTAAGCAAGTCTGACATGATAAATCCATTCTCGCATTCCAATCCAGTATATATAACCTCCTCTGCAATATATCAAGGCAGTTCTAGCATTTCAATTTCATTTGTCGTGGGTCAATTTTTGGTCCAAGTTTCAGCCAATTAACCAATCAAACTATTAAAGCCCTTTCTAACACTGAGCTGCAACACTGAATTCAGAATCTGTTTAACAAATCCATATCAGTAAATTCAGCCTGATCCAACTGTGTTTTGTCTCCACCATTATCCCACAGCCTTAATATCAATTGCCACACACATCCCCCAAATTTTTATCAGTATAAATTGGAAAAACCATGTGGTTCTTTTGTTGTGTGACATTACACTTCATGTGTCACAATTTGTACCCAACATATTGAGGACAACTAGGACTTAATTAAGTCTAAGTATATCCCTAAAATCAAAAAGGGGTATCTGGGATAAGTTTTGAGGATAATTAACTACCTCCAATAAAACCATTACAGATTCCTTAGGAAAATCAGGGTTAACTTCTTCAGACATAGGTAGAAGGGCTGCTTTTATTGGTAAGGAAGATTCAGCAGAATATAGTGGTTTGAAGACCCCAGCCAACTTCATCGACATCGTCCTATATATTCCCCATTCTAATTTTCAGGATCTCATTCCTAACCAATCAATGCTCTCATTTTAACAGAAGACACCTTGCAAAGCTGGAAACTCAATTTGCATTGTAATTTAGCCCCTCACAGAATGAGACTCTGGGTTTGGTTTTCAGAAATCTCAGTCCTATGTTTACTGGAGATAAGAATTTCCTTAAGGACAGACATTAAAACTTTCAGTTCCTTTAGAAAGGGCTGAGCTGAGAATGTGAAGCTCTGAGCTCATCCTTTACTTTCCCCACTTTCTCCAGTTAAGAACAACCAGTTAACTGTATTATACTAGTTAAACTAATATGTGTTAAGGTATCAAATACATGGTCACACAGGACATTGCCTTTCATAAACATGCGTTTAAGAGTAACCAATAATAATATTTTGCATGTCTACTGCCACATCACAGCATAGTCCGTTACCACTGGAAATACCGTCATTTGTGCCTTTAAATATAATCAGATTAGAGGATCATTCCAGAAAACCCAAACTCAATTAATAAAACTCAACCTTATGACTATTTCTCTGGAATAATTCTTGCTACCAAAATCTATATAGGTCAGAGTTCTGCAGAGAAATAGAACCAGTAGGATGGTGTTCTTTCTTTCTAATCTAGCTATCTATCTGGCATATTTCAAGGAATTGACTGATATAATTGTCGGGGGCTGACAACAACATCTGTGTGGCAGGCCAGTAAGCTAGAAACTCTTGGGCAGGAGCTGATGTCACAGTCTTGAGATAGCACTTTTTATTTTTGGGGAAATCCTGTGTTTGCTATTAAGGTAATTCAACTGATTGGATGAGACTCATCCACATTATAAATAATGTTCACTTTATTTAAAGTGAACTGATTGCAAATGTTAATAATCTTCACAAATTATCTTCACAGCAACACCTAGATGAGCACTTGATTAAATGATTGGGTATTGTAGGCCAGACAAATGGACATGACAAATTAACCATCATACATGGGTACTGCCTTCTTTACTTCATTCAGAGTATCATTCTTAAGAAATACTTTTAAAAACAAAACTAATAAAATAAGAATCTCCAGTTCTAATTATCTGGAATGCTTTGCCAAAACAAATGAGATGCTGCAAAATACGCATTTTCAATATTCCATTCATTACAGAATATAAATTTGTCTAAATAAAAATAGATGCTCATCAAAAATTTTATTTATTTATTTATTTATTTTGAGACAGAGTTTCACTCTTGTTGTCCAGGCTAGAGTACAGTGGCATGATCTCAGCTAGCTGCAACCTCCACCTCCTGGATTCAAGCTGTTCTCCTGACTCAGCCTCCCAAGTAGCTGGGGTTACAGGCATGTGCCACCATGCCCAGCTTATTTTGTATTTTTAATAGAGACAGGGTTTCATGATGTTGATCAGGTTGTTCTCAAACTTCTGACCTCAAGTGATCCACCCACCCCAGCCTCCCAAGGTGCTGGGAATACAGGTGTGAGCCACCATGCCTGGCCCAAAAATAATTCTTCTTACAAGTTCACATTAAAAAACACAATTATAAAATTTCAAATTTAACTCTTGTACAGTGTTTTATTCTTATAGCATATATTCACTTCCTTCTTCACTTTTGTAGTGACAATTTCAATCGCTTCTAATATAAATTTTGTTTTTAATAATTAAAATTTGCTAAAAGTTTCAAAACTTTAAGTTTGGCTGAAGTTCCATCCAACAAACACTTTGACTAAAGATCCACAACTGATTTTGAACAAATGGCAACAAAATGAATAGAGGACTCATTTACAAACTAGTTCAATACATTGTAGGGCACTAGATTGGTTTTCAAAGTCTTTCTTCAAAGACAAGCATTTGTAAAATGTGACTGACTTTGGACAACAAACTAAAGTACATACTGTCATACTTCATCTTTTTTTATTTTTTTAGACAGTCTCACTCTGTCCCCCAGGCTGCAATGCAGTGGCACAATCTTGGCTCACTGCAACCTCTGCCTCCCGAGTTCAAGCGATTCTCCTGTCTCAGCCTCCTAAGTAGCTGGGACTACAGGCACACGCCACCATGCCCAGCTAATTTTTTTGCAGTTTTACTAGACACAGGGTCTTACCATGTTAGCCAGGCTGCTCTCAAACTCCTTATCTCAAGTGATACACCTGCCTCGGTCTCCCAAAGTGCTGGGATTATAGGTGTGAGCCTCCGCGCCCGGCCATGCTTCATCATTTTAAAATTCAACATTGATTAAATCACCAAATATTATCCTTCAATTACTTTAGACATTTTCTTAGCTCACGTTCCTCCTTCTTCATGTTATTCCTCAGATATGATCTTTGATTATTCACTTATATTTACAAAAAAAAAAGGAAATTTTGCTTAATACAGGTTATTGATAAGACTTCTGTGCAACTGTTAACTCTGTCTCCAGCAGCCAAAACTGGCTTCTTCTGTTATGCTGGCAAACTATCTAATTTAAATTTGCTTTGGGTGCCTTATTTTAAATGAAGCATTATTACTGATAGTTGAATTAAAATAAGCATGGACTGGTTTGATGTACTTCTGCTTTTTACTTTCAGGTACTGCCATAGTCAGATCTACTGATGCGGCTGACACGAGTGCACTGAAGAGAATTCTCATTTTAACATCTGGTTAACTCTGAAATTCTCCCACTGATAAACCACCTTTCTTCCAGATCCTTTACAAATGCTGTGTAACTAACACCTCTCTTTCAATGTCAACAAAGTAAGGTAGAGAGCAAAGTAAGTAAAACAAAGTATGCTCAGATATGAGTGGTTGAAGTTCCATCTTCCATGAACTCATGAAAGGAGTTCCGTTTTTTTTGTCAGAACATAGGGACAGATATATCTTCATGAATTATCTACTAGTAAAGCCAAACTAATCACTTTAATAATAATTTAGTGGCATATCACAATACAAATATATGTCTCGTTCATTAACAGTCACTATAGATGTGTCTGGTCAGTGACTAGGCATTTGCCCATGATGCTTCAGGAACCCAGGTTCCTGCCAGCTTACAAATAGGTTCCACAGTTCAAATAGGTTCCTCTGTCACCTATGACTAGGTGATGGGATGGCACAGAGCAATTCTTAAAGGTCTTGGTCTGGAAGTAACACCTATCACTTCCATTTATATTCTGTAGCTGATTACTATTCACAAGGCCATACAAGGAAAGGGGACTAGATGTAATCCTTGACTGGACAACCATGTTTCAATTACAATTCCATATTATGATGGGAAGTGCAGCACAGTTGCTACTTGACAACAATCAATCAATGTCATTGATTCTTAACTGCTTACGTTAAATTAAAATAAATTCCAGAGGGATTAATATTTAAAAACTTTTAAAGCAGATAATTATTGTATTAGTTTATTATTGCTGTTATACCAAAATACCTAAGATCCTGTTTACAAACAACAGGAATTCATCTGGATGGGGAAAGCCCAAAATCAAGATGTTGGCAGGTTTGGTGTTTGGAGGGCCCAGTCTCTGCTTTCAAGTTGGTGCCTTGTTGCTGCACCCTCTGGAGAGAAGGAAAGCTACATCTTCATGTGGTGAAAGAGTGGAAGGGCAAAAGGACCTAGCTAGTTATCTCCAGCACTTTTATAAGGTCACTAATCCCATTCACAAAAGGTATACCATCATGACTTATTCACCCCTAAAGGCTATCGCATTGCGGTTTGAGTTACAACCTTTGAATTTTGGAGGAACACATACATTCAAACCACAGCAGTTATAATCACAAAAAAAATTATTATGACAAAAAACAGAACTCAGGAAGGTAAAGTACTCATTAAGTGAATTACAAAAATAAGTGATGCAATGAGCAAAATGGGGGGAGAGGAGTGCTTGTAACTCTGATCACAAGAAAAGTGGTCATTTTCTTAACATATGAACAGTTCCTATAAACCAAGAAGAAAATTCCAAAAATCCAATAGCAAAACTATAGAATGGAATAGGCACACGAAATATATGACAGTTTACTCAAAAAGGAAAGATAAGGATACTAAGCAATAAATTCAAAATTAAACCAAAGTAAGATACCAGTGGCACAAACCACTTTGCTGACATTGTAAGATAGGCTATGGCAAATTCATATATTGCTTATGAGGGTATAAATTAATACAACTTCTTTGGATTTTAATTTCTCAATAGCTCTAAAAATTTAAAAGCACTTATCCTTTGGCCTAGTGAATTCACTCTAAAAACATTATCTCACAGATATGGTTCTTGTGTACAGGTTAAAAAAATGATACTCATTTACTGAGCACTGTTTATAAAAGCAAATGACTAAACAATCTATGGGTCTGTCAATAAGATTCTGGCTAAATTATGTTTCTATCATACATTGGCAAAGTATAGAGTAGTTCCAAAAAAATAAGATAAATGTATATGCACTGACATGTTCAAATCTTCTGCCACTGTAGATGAAAAATGTAATTGCATAGCATGTGCAGTAATATTTATGAAACAGGTAATTTGCTATATCTTTGATATGCATGTATATGCGTAGAAAGGGTTTGTGTATGCGTAGAAAGAGTTTGTAAGGATGTAGACCCACTTTTTAACACTTCTAAGACACTTGGATGGAAAGATTTCGATTTTTCCCCCTACTTTTCATTCTATGCATTTACGTCTTTTTACAACGAGAAGGTATGTACATGTTACACCTGTGGACAGAAAATAAAAATAATAGCTAAGTCCAGTGTGTCAGGTTCACAAAAGCCTTACCTGAAACTGCTACTGAGTGAATGCCCAGAAAGGTAAAATCGGTCACTCAGGACACGTGGAATTTCTGTGCCATTTGTGTGCGTGGAAGAAACACCCAAATTCTCCCAGTAAGTTGCGAGTTCCATAGGATAGGCACGCACTTGATGGTCTTGAAGAAGCGTTCCTTGTATTTGCTGAACCTCTGAGAGACCAGGCAGGCCACACAAACACATTTCAGATTAGTTGGGCCCAGGGGCAAACCGCGCGCTCTCAGCACAGCCTCCGCTGCCCGGCGCGCGGCCGGAGCGCAAACTCCCCCAGAATTTCTCCAGGAAACCGTTGGGTGGGGCCAGGAAACCGTTGGGTGGGGCCAGGAAACCGTCTGGTGGGATCTCCGCAGCTGCTTTTCACCTGCTGTCCTGCCTGTGCTTCCTTAGAGGAAGAATCAATGCCGCAGGTGGAACCTGAGCCCGAGACGTGGCCGGAGCAGAAGCCCAAGCTCACCAAGCGGGACTCCGCGACCGGGACCGAGTGGAACTGGGAATTTGAGGAATCAGAATCGAAGGGCAAGCAGCCACCCCCGGGACCCCCCGCACCCCCAGGATCCCTGGCGTCGGAGGGGGACGATGCACCACCCCTGCCGTCGGAGGGGAAGGATGCACCACCCCTGCGGACGGACGGGGACGACGCACCCCGGCCGGAGGGGGACGATGCACCCCCGCTGCCATTGGAGCCGGACGTTGCACCCCGCCTGCCGTTGGAGCGAGACGATGCACCCCTGCCAGAGGAGGAAACCCCCAAGCCCATAACCGTCAGCGGTCACCGGCGCCGCTGTCACACCGACTGCCTAGAGGCGCCGCTGTCCCGCGCCTTCCAGTGGCTGGGATGGCAGGTGGGCGCGCACCCCTGGGTCTTCCTGCTGGTGCCCTTGATGCTGACGGCCGCCCTGGGCACCGGCTTCCTGTACCTGCCCAAGAACGAACAGGAAAACCTAGAGTACCAGTACACCCCGGTGGGGAGCCCGGCCAAGGCGGAGCGGCGCTTCGTGCAGGGCCATTTCACCACCAACGACTCCTACCGCTTCTCCCCCTCCAGGAGAAGCACGGAGAGCAATTTCATCTCGCTCCTGGTGGTCTCCTACAGCGACTCACTGCTGGACCCGGCCACCTTTACAGAAGTCAGCAAACTGGACGGCGCGGTACAGGATCTGCGTGCGGCGCAGGAAAACGGAAGCCAGATCCAATACCAACAGGTGTGCGCGAAGTACAGGGCGGGCTGCGTGCCCCCCAATCCGCTCCTGCACGCCTGGCAGGTGGACAAAACGCTCGACCTGAGCAGCATCTCCTTCCCCATTTACAACCACAGTGGGCACCCCCTCTACCTGACCGGCTTCTTTGGAGGACACATCCTGGGGGGCAGCCTAGGAATGGGCCAGTTACTCCTGCAGGCCAAAGCCATGCGGCTGCTGTACCACCTGAAGACCGAGCTCCCTGAGGACGATGTGCAGAGCAAGCAGTGGATCATCAATTTCCTCGATCAATTAAACAACATTAAGAAGAGCCTGGCCTTGAAGAAAATTGAGGTACCTGGCGGTTCGGGTCTATAGGGAGGCCAGGAGGTGGGAGGGATGAGGAAGACTTGCACCCAGAACCCTAACAAAAGCACTGCCTGACTGCTTGATGGAGTCCTTGCCCCTAGGCTGGGTGTGCCCTACTGTATTTGGTATTCAATCCAATTAACACCGACGATGCCCCTTGGTAACATTCCAGCTGATAACACAAATCCTGTGTCCACCAGATGGGCTTGTTCAGTACAGACATTGATCTTCATACTTAATTTTGGCGTTTGGTTTCTAATAAATGACAGTACTCTGAAATTCTACTTTTAGTTAAAGTCTTCACTGGTTTTGGGGAGCTCCCTAAAACTTGATTGGAGTTCATTGAGATTAAAAAAACAAACGACATTTTACGTAAAAGTTCCATGATGTTAAGAAGATAACTAGCTTAGCATTTTTCAAGTTAGTTACATACAAAGCACCTGGCTTAGTGTGAGGTACGTATTAGCTGTTCAATTATCGCTGGGTCAGCAACCCTATTAAGGCATGTAAGGGAAAGAGACACCTGCTGGGAGGAGCTTTCAAAGACCAGGCCCTCCTGAAATATTTATACAATTGAAACACTAAAAGACACCAACCAATACAAATTTAGAAAAAGTTAACAATTTTTGCAGCTGTTAGTGAGAACAAGATTAAACAGTTTTAGGCCTGGCACGGTGGCTCATGCCTGTAATTCCAGCACTTTGGGACACAAAGGCAGGTGGACTGCTTGAGTCCAGGAGTTCAAGACCAGCCCAGGCAACCTGGCAAAACCCCATCTCTACAAAAAATACAAAAGTTAGCCAGGTATGGTGGCACAGACCTATAGTCCCAGCTATTCAGAAGGTCCAGGCAGGAGGATCACTCGCCCCAGGAGATTGAGGGCCCAGTCTCAAAAAAAAAAAAAAAAAAAAAAAAAAAAAGAGAGAGAGAGAGAGAAAGAGATATCAAAGTTTTATATACAATTCAAATTTTGTTTATTCAGGAGTTTTATTTAAACTTTGAATTTGAAAGAAAGTTGAGGAAGCACGCCCGAGATGGGTGGAAAGAAGCGAATTTACATTATTTTCTCTATTCTGAAATCTTAATTCATGTATTTTTATCTTTTGCTGAATTTTAACATATTGTTTCATCACTAAGATAAAGTGTTTCAATAGTGTTTGTAACTCACACGCAAATATTGTTATTAAAAGTTATTTATCTGAGTATATTTTTGTGGCAGGTGGTCCACTTTACATCGGTTTCCAGACGACTGGAATTTGAGGCAACTTCTCAGACAGTGGTCCCTTTGTTTCACCTGGCATACGTCTTCATTATACTGTTTGCAGTCACATCATGCTGCAGGTAAAAAGCTTTGATTAGTTTTTGAAACTCTTGCTTTATGAAAAATATTTTATTGTGGTAAAATATAATATGACATAAAATATGCTATTATAGTCATTCTTAAGTTTACAATTCAGTGGCATTGATTACATCCACACCGGCATGCAACCATTACAACTATGTTTTCAAATATTTTGCATCATCCCAAACAGGAACTCTGCTACCGTTTTGCAATAAATTCCCCATCACCACCACCCTCCCCCACCCAGTGCCAGTTAACCTTTAATCTACTTTGTCTCTATGAATTTTCCTAAAGATTTTATATAAGTGGAATCATATAATTGCCTTTTTGTGACTGTCTCATTTCATTAGGCATAATGTTTTCAAGGTTCATCCTTGTAGCATGTTTCAGAACTTCATTCCTTTTTATGGCTGAATAATACCAAGTTCTCCAACTTTGTTCTTCCTCTTCAAGATTATATAGATCATCCGAGACTCCTTGAATTCCATATGAATTTAAGAATTGGATTCTCTATTTCTCGGGGGGACATGGTTATCAGAATTTTGATCGGGATTGTGTTGAATCTATAGATTATTTTGAGTAGGACTGTTATTTTAGCAATATGGAGTCTTCCAACCCAGGAACTAAGGATCTTTCCATTTATCTAGATCTTTTTAAGTTTCTTTTACCAGTGTTTGGTAGTTTTCAGTGTGCAAGTCCCTCACCACCTTGGTTAAAGTTATTCCTAGGTGTTTTATTCATTTTGAGCAATTTAAATGGAAATACGTTCTTAATTTCCTTTTTGGATTGTTCATTGCACATGTATAGAAATACAACTAATTTTGGGGTATTGATATTGTATCCTGAAGCTGTGCTGAATTTATTAACTCTGGTAGTTTTCTTCTGGATTCTTTAGTGTTTTTCATATATACAGTCATGTAATCTCTGAGAAGGGAGAGTTATATTCCTTCCTTTCCAATTTAGATGCTTTTATTTACGTTTCTTATCTAATTGCTCTGGCTAGAACTTCCAGTACAATATTGAATATCAGTGGTGGAAGTGGAAGTCTTTTCTGTCTTGTTTCTGATCTGATATTAGAGAAAAGTTTTCATTCTTTCACCCTTGAGTATGATGTTAGTTTTTCTATTTTTATAAATGCTTTTATTATTTTGAGGAATTTTTCTTCATATTCCTAGTTTTTAGTGTTTTTATTATGAAAGGGTGTTGGATTTTGTCAAATGCCTTTTTAACATCTATTGAGATGATCATGTGGTTGTTGTCCTTTGTTCTATAAATATGGCATATTACATTGATTGACTTTCTCCTGATGACTCACTCTTACCCTTCTGGGATAAATCCCACCTGGCTGTGACGTATAGTCCTTTTATTATGCTTTGGATTGGACTTACTAGCATTTGTTAATGACTTTGCACCTATATTCATGAGAGCTATTGGTTTGTAGTTTTCAGTTCTTGTGATGTCATTGTCTGGTATTGTATCAGTGTAATTATGGTCTCCTAGAGTGAGTTAGGAAGTGTTCCCTCCTCTTCGATTTTTTGGAAGAGTTTGAGAAGGATTCCTGTTACCTCCACTTTAGATATTTGGTAAAATTCATCAGTGAAATCTGGCCCTGGACTTTTCTTTGTTGAGAGTTTTTCAATTACTGGTTTAATATTTTGTTATGCATCTGTTGAGATTTTTTCTTTCACTTTAAGTCAATGTGGGTCATTTGTGTTTTTGTAGAAAGTCATGTTCATCTAGGTTATCCAGTTTGTGGACATACCGTTTTTAATAGTATTCTCTTATAAACTTCTCTATTCCTAAAAGGTCAATAGTAACGTCTCTGCTTTCATATCAGCTTGGGTTATTCATGTATTCTCTCCTTTTTTCTTTGTCACACTAAATAAAATTTAATCAGTTTTGTTGATCTTTTCAAGGAACCAGATTTTGGGTTGATTAATTCTATTGTCTTTCTTTTCTGTATTTACCTCTGTTCAAATCATATTCTTTCCTTCCTTCTTCCTGTGGTTTGAATGTTTGTATCCTCACAAAATTCCCTTGTGGAAATCTAATTCCTGGTGTGATAGTAATAAGAGATGGGGCCTTTAAGGAGTGATCAGAATGGGATTAGTACCCTTATAAACCAGTTCTGAGGGAGCTTGTTAGTCCCTTCCCCCATGTAAGGACATAGCAAGAAGACACCATCTATGAAACAAAGAGTAAACATTCACTAGGCACTGAATCTATTGGCCTTGACATTGGATTTCTCAGCCTCTACAATTGTAAGAAGCAGTTTTCTGTTGTTTATAGGTTTCCCAGTCTACGATATTTTGTTATAGTGGGCAGAACAGACTAAGACACCTCTGTTAGCTTCAGGTTTGGTTTTTCCTCCCTTTCCTAGAACCACAAGGTGTTAACTTATTGGTTTGAAGTCTTTTTCTTTTTAATGTCGGTATTTATAGCTATAAATTCCCCTCTGAGCACTATTGTCACTGTATCCCATAACTTATGGTATGTTATGTGTTCATTTTCATTTTTAACTATTTTCTAATGTCCCTTGATTGTTTAATAGTGTATTATTTCATTTTTGTAGATGTATTAATATTCCAGGTTTCCTTCTATTATTGATTTTTAGCTTTATTCTATAATTGGTTAGAAAAACATACATTGTATAACTTCAGTCATTCAAAATTTATTGAGACTTGTTTTACAGACTAACATATGGTCTATCCTGGAGAATATTCCAAGGGCACTGGAGAAGAATATATATCCTACTGTTGCTGGGTTGAGTCTTATTCCTGTAGGTTCTAATTGGTTTGTAGTGTTGCTCGTTTTCTCTGTGTCCTTATTGATATTTGACTCAGATGCTCTATGCATTGATGAAAGTGGTATATTACATTCGCCAAACTTTTTTTTTTTTTTTTTGAGACGGAGTCTCACTCTGTCACCCAGGCTACTAGAGTGCAGTGGCACAATCTTGCCTCACTGTAACCTGCTTCTGCAAAGTTCAAGCGATTATTCTGCCTCAGCTTCCTGAGTAGCTAGGATTACAGGTGTGCATCACCACGCTTATCTGGTTTTTGTATTTTTAGTAGAAATGACATTTAACCATGTTGGCCAGGCGGTAAGTCACCACGCCTAGCCCTCTCCAGCTATTAGTGTAGAGCTCTCTATAGTGCCCTTACTTCTGTCATATTTACTTAATACTGTATATGTTGGGTCTCTGTTATGCAGTGCACATACATTTAGAGTTGTTATAGCTTTTTGGTGAATTGGCCCTTTTATCAATATATAATGTACTTCTTTATCACTAAGTCTATTTTGCCTGATGTTAATATAGCCACTCCTGCTTTTATTTTGGTTACTATTTGTGTAAAGTATCTTTTAATATACTTTCAACTTACTTATATTTTTGGAGATAAAGTGAGTCTATAAACAGCATATAGTTAAATCATGTTGTTTTATCCATTCTGCCAACCTGTCTTTTGATTAGAGAGTTTAATCTATTTATATTTAAGGTAATTGCTGATAAGAGAAAACTTTTAACATTTTTTGTGTTCTGTCTTATACCTTTTTTGTCCTTCATTTCCTCTATATGCTTTCTTTTCTTCACATTTCTTTTTTCTTTTCAGACAGGGATGTGCCCTGTTGCCCAGGCTGCAGTGGTGTGGCACAATCATAGCTTACTGCAGTCTCGAACTCCTAAACTCAAGCAATCCTCCCACCTCAGCCTCCTGAGTAGCTAGAACTACAGGCACATGCCACCACATCTGGCTAATTTTTATTATCTTTTGTAGAGACAGGGTCTTGCTGTGTTGCTTAGGCTGGTCTTGAACTCCTGGCCTCAAGTGATCCTCTTACCTCAGCCTCCCAAACTGATGGGATTACATTGTGAGCCTCTCCTGCTGGTGGGTGCAGCATGAGCCACTACACCTAGTCACATTTCATTTTTTTAATAGGTATTTTCTTTTTCTGGTATACAATACACTTGGGAATTATACTGTACCAGGCATAAGTAGTAAGATTTCTATCACAGCGACATTCTATGATACTTTATGTTTAGTTTATATTTTTCTGGTGAGCTGTTTTGATTCTCTTTTCATCCCCTTTTGTGATATTTTTTGGAGATTTTCTTTGTGATTTCCATGGGGATTTTATGTAGCATCCTAAATTAAAAATAGTCTGTACTGAGTTGATACCAATTAAACTCCAAAACCATACAAAACCTCTTCTACTATCTGTCACATATTACATCTTTATACATTGTATGCCCTTCTGAAGACCAGAGTGGAATTAGCCATCAGCAGAGTTTTAGTGATTCTTTGTGTTTCCAAAATGCTTGTCAATGAATTAGCACTTGGCTGGCTGCAAAGAATCACACGTAGGAGAGTTGGTTAAAGTACAGATTTACAGATTTCCTACTTCTCTGCCCCCTTTCTTATTTTTTTTTTCAGTTGGTCTGAGAAAGTGCTTGGGAATTAAATGTCTCCAGCAGATATGTGTGGAAATTATTGCCCTAGAGGTTTCTACCTAGGTGTCCCCGTCAAGAATGTTATGCGTGGATGAAAGCCACCACCACAAATTACACAGTTTTTCCCTCCAAATTTACAGGTTTGACTGCATACGAAACAAAATGTGTGTTGCAGCCTTTGGAGTGATTTCTGCTTTCTTGGCAGTGGTGAGCGGCTTTGGCCTGCTCTTGCACATTGGGGTGCCATTTGTCATCATAGTTGCCAATTCGCCATTTCTTATTCTAGGTGAGTAAAACACAGCAGGAGGCTACACACTGCATATGTGGCGGGGTAGGATATCTAAGGGAAAGAATTGTATGGAGGCAGCTCTATAGTCCAAAAATGAGGTACCAGGAAATAGGGAAGTGTCATTGAACTGGGTATCTCTAGAAGTGGAAAGATCAAGTATCCCAGTGGAAAAACAGACCATGTACATGAACAGCAGTTCACATGCAAAAATCAAAATATAAGTCACTAAAAATACAGCCATGCATCAATTAACACGGAGGGTCTGAGAAATGCGTCCATAGGCAATTTTGTCATTGTGCAAACTTCCTAGAGTGTAATTACACAAACCTAGATTGTATATCCTACAATGCACCTAGGCTCTGTTGGCCTCTTGCTCCTAGGCTGCAAACATGTACAGCATGTTACTATACTAAATACTATAGGTAACTGTCATACAATGGTAAGTATTTGTGTATCTAGATATATCTAAACATAAAAAAGGTACAGTAAAAGGCCGGGTACGATGGCTCACACCTGTAATCCCAGCACTTTGGGAGGCCGAGGCAGGCAGATCACGAGGTCAGGAGTTCGAGACCAGCCTGGCCAATATGGTGAAACCCTGTCTCTACTAAAAATACAAAAAATAGCTGGGCATGGTGGCATGTGCCTGTAATCCCAGCTACTCAGGAGGCTGAGGCAGGAGAATTGCTTGAACCCAAGAGACAGAGGTTGCAGTGAGCTGAGATCATGCCACTGCACTCCAGCCTGGGCAACAGAGGGAGACTCCATCTCAAAAAAAAAAAAAAAATTTTCTTTCTTCAATAATAAATTAACCTTAACTTACTGTAACTTTTATTTTATAAACTTTTAAGTTTTTTTAACTTTTTGACTTTTTGTGATAACACAGCTTAAAACAGAAACATGTTGGACAGTGGTACAATAATATTTTCTTTCTTTATGTCTTGGGATAAACAAACATATTGCTCTGCCAGTCTTATGAAAGTATAGCACATACCATTTTGTACACAACATAATACTTAATAAACAATTGTTACTCCTTTATGTATTCACTATGCTAAATTTTATGTCATTATTTTAGAGTGTACTCTAACTTATGAAAAAAATAGTTAACTGTAAAATAGCTTCATGTAGATTATTCAGGAGGTATTTCAGAAGAAGGCATTGTTATCATAAGAGACAACTCCACGTGTCCTGAAGAACTTCCAGTGGGACAGGATGTGGAGATGGAAGACAGTGATAGTGATGATTCTGGCCCTATGTAGGCCTAGGCTAATGGGTATGATTTTGGGGGTTTTTTGTTTGTTTGTTTGTTTTTTGAGTTGGAGTCTCTCTCTGCCACCCAGGCTGAAGTACAGTGGCTCAATCTCATCTCATTGTGACCTCCGCCTCCTGGGTTTAAGCAATTCTCCTGCCTCAGCCTCCCAAGTAGCTGGGGGACTATAGGCACACACTGCTATACTAATGTGTGTTTCTGTATCTTAGTTTTTAATAAGTTTAGAAAGTAAAGAAATTTTAAAAATTTTTAAATAGAAAAAGCCTTATAGATTAAAGATATAAGGAAAGAAAATATTTTTGTACAGCTATCCAATGTTTTTGTGTTTTAAGCTGTGTTATCACAAAAAGCCAAAAAAATTTTTAAAGACTTAAAAGTTTGTAAAATAATAAAGTTACCATAAGCTAAGGTTAATTTATTATTAAAGAAAGAAAAATAGTTTTAAAATAAATATAGTGTAGTCTAAGCATCCAGTGTTTATAAAGTCTACAGTAGTATATAGGAATGTCCTTCACACAAACTCTACAAAATGGCTTAGATTAAATCAATTGTATACATCTTAACTATAGTTATTTATGGCTGTGAGGTACACTGGATGATTAGGTGTGAGTGTGGACAAGGGAAGTATGACTTGAAAAACTAGAATAAGTACACAATTCACTGTCTCCCCCAGAAAACCAAATACCAGTTTTTCCGAGATACTTACTTTCTAAAATACAAACACCTTTATTTTCTCATGTTTACTGTAAAATAAATTCTGAACTTACCAAAAATATAAAGAAAAATGGAAAATGGTAATTCTACCCTTGCAGGATAATTTCTGGTAATGTTTTTATGTATATCCATCCAGAATTTGTTCTATGCAAATATGCACATAGAGCCATCTCCCTATTTCAAACATCTTATTTTATAACAAGAAATTTTCATTTAACATTAAATATCTATCTCTTTAAAAAGACTGAGTATGACTCTAATCTAATGCTAGGCTTGATTTGGTCCATCCCATATTGTTACGGGTTATGTTGTTTTCAATATTTTCCTACTATAAATTATATCAAAATGAACACACTTGTTCTACTTTTGAGCATTTGTCCAATTAGGACAAATTCCTAGAAGTAGAATTATAGGTCGAAGTTATTCCCTCTTTAAGTCTTTTGCTTTGTTGCAAACATGGACTGAAAAAGGGTGTACCAATTTACTTTTCTCCCTAGCAGATGACAAGTGTGTTCATTTGCAGACAACCATCCAAAAATCCTCAGTCTTGTTAATATTGATTAATAAGAAAAACAAGTGTCTCACTTGTGGTTTAATTTTCATCCCTTGATTAATTGAAAGGTCAAATATTTTCTTCTTATACCATTATGAACTACATAACAGTGTTCTGGTCAAAGAAAGACTGCATATACAAGGCAGACCACATATACAATGGTTGTCCCAGAAAGTTATAATGGAGCTGAAAAATTCCGATCACCTATCAATATCACAACCATCCTACTGTCATAATGCAATTCATTACTCACATGTCTGGTAGGAAGTTTGAGGGAGGTGAAATTTATCTGCAACCTGCTCATGTTGCACTTTTCAGTTCACTTTTTTTTGTGACCCTCCTTTCCCGGGCTTCAGTCATAACTTGAAAATCCTCAGATGTTCTCCTATCCACCAAATCTGAAAGGTCATTGAGGAAAGGAGCTAATTATCTAGTAGGCATTCACATATAAAGAATGTAAAGAATTCTTAAGATTTACCTTGACATATTTTTCTGATCTCATTATAATGACCTGGGCAAGTGACATCGGAATACTAGCATTCTAGGTATCAGAAACAAACTAGCAGAAAAGTTACAGTTGTGCATGTGCCTGTGTGACTTCTAAACTGTGTGTTGCCTCTCAGATTATATCACAGAGATAGCCAGATGCTAACTGTAGAACAAGTTAAGTCTAACTTATATTTTAAGCAACAGAATGTTGGCTGGATATGTCTGTACATGAGCATGAAATATAAGAGAAAATGATCTGTCAAGCAATCTACTGGAATCGATGATACACTGCCAATGCTCATTTGATTAACACCCATCTAGCCAGGTTTTCTGATCTCATCATGGAAACACCCTAAGCGAAGAGTAGAGTATACTGTGCTATGTGCAATCATAGATGTATGTACGAAGCAAATACTTATTATGAAGGAAGTTGTGATGAGTTCTGTGGTAAATTCAGAGGCAACCAGGGAAAGCATCACAGAGAAGATAGTATTTAAGCAGAGATTGGGCAAGATAAATAAAACCTTAAGAGATAGAAAAAGAAAATGGTTTAAATCGACCTATTTAATTTTCAGTGGATAATAGTATGTATGAAGATTCTGTTTCTTTTTTTTTTTTTAACAGGTGTTGGGGTCGATGACATGTTTATCATGATTTCTGCCTGGCATGAGACCAGCCTCGCAGATGATATACGAGAGCGGATGTCCAGTGTCTATTCCAAAGTGGCAGTATCCATTACAATCACCACCGTTACTAACATCCTGGCCTTCTATACAGGGGTTATGAGCTCTTTTAGGTCCGTACAATATTTTTGCATCTATACAGGAACAAGCCTGTTATTTTGCTATTTTTATTCCATCACCTGTTTTGGAGCACTTATGGCCTTAGATGGTAAAAGAGAAGTAGTCTGCCTACGCTGGTTGGAAAAGGCTGACCCAAAATGGTCCTCATTTAAAAAGTCCTGCTGTTTCCCATTTGGTTCTATTTCAGATGAACATGGAACTGATAAGCATCCAGTGACTTTGTTTTTTAGAGACTATTTTGGCCCTTTGCTCACAAGCACTGAGTCCAAGTTTTTTGTAGTCTTTCTATACATTTTGTACCTCACAAGCAGTATTTATGGGTGTTTCCAAGTGGAGGAAGGTTTAGACCTTCGAAATCTGGCAAGTGATGATTCCTACATCACACCATATTTTAATGTAGAGGAAGATTATTTTTCAGATTATGGCCCCAGGGTTATGGTTATTGTTACTAAAAAAGTTGACTACTGGGATAAAGATGTTAGGCAAGAACTGGAAAACTGTATTAAAAGTTTTGGAAAAAATGACTATGTAGATGGAAAGTTTACAGAGTTTTGGTTAAGCGCATATGTGCAATATTTAAAAGGTAAGAGCCAAGATCCTAATGATAAAAATACTTTTATGAATAATATTCCTGATTTTTTTAGCCATTTTCCAAATTTTGAGTATGATGTTAATATTTCATCATCAAATGAAATCATTTCTTCCCGGGGCTTCATTCAGACAACAGATGTCTTTTCCTCAAGGGATAAGAAAATAATGTTATCCCAATTACGAAACACAGCTGAAAACTGTCCAATTCCCCTAATGGTGTACAACCACGCATTTATATATTTTGATCAGTATGCTGCAATAGTAGAAAACACTGTTCGAAATGTCATGGTGGCATCAGCAGCTATGTTCATTGTTTCCTTGTTGTTAATTCCTCATCCGATGTGTTCCTTGTGGGTGACTTTTGCTATTGGTTCTGTGATTGTAGGAGTAACGGGTTTCATGGCATTCTGGAAAGTTAATCTTGATTCCATATCCATGATTAATCTTGTCATTTGTATAGGGTTTTCTTTCGATTTTTCTGCACACATTTCCTATGCATTTGTTTCTAGTCCTCAGCCCTCAGTAAACCAAAAATCAATTGAGGCATTATATCTTCTAGGCTACCCAGTGTTACAAAGTGCAGTTTCAACAATAATAGGGGTGTGTGTTTTAGCTACAGCAAAAGCATACATCTTCAGAACATTTTTTAAGATTATGTTTCTTGTTATGGTATTTGGGGCTGCTCATGGCCTAATTTTTATTCCAGTATTCTTGACCTTTTTTTGAAGGTTTATTTGAATATCCACTAACAAATCAAAGACCAATTCTAGAATTCTTGATTGCCCCAATCCAATCTGATTTTTTAAATGCACCGTTAATTATAGTCAACAAACTTGTTGGGAGGCCAAGGCGGGTGGATCACCTGAGGTCAGGAATTTGAGACCAGCCTGGCCAACATGGTGAAACCCCATCACTACTGAAAACACAAAAATTAGCCAGGTATGGCAGCATGCACCTATAATCACAGCTACTCAGGAGGCGGAGGCAGGAGAATTGCTTGAACCCAGGAGGCAGAGGTTGCAGTGAGCTGAGATCACGCCATGGCATTCCAGCCTGGGTGACAAGAACAAGACTCCTTCTCAAAAAAAAAAAAAGTATAGTCAACCAACTAAAAACAAGGGCATGTTTCCTTGACTTGGAAATCCCATTTTAAATTATTATTTTAAATATCCTGATAAAAATTAATTAGTCTTATGTTAAAATATCTTCACTAAATTAGGAAGTGTTATCTTTCTTACAGTCTTTACAATCAAGTATAAGGTACAACTTTTCAGTTATGTTTTCCCTTTATATTTATGCCTGGAATTCAACTATTGTATATATTATTTATACTATTAATGGAATATTATTTTCATTGTACTTGCTGTATGCATTCATATGTGAAAATGCATCTTATTTATTTTCCCATTCAGGGGATTTTCTATGCATTTTGTTAATGGTATATTTTGATAAGCAGAAGTTTTTAAAGTTTATAAATCCAATTTATCTTTTTTTTATGGTTAGTGCTTTCTGTATCCTAAGAAATATTTTGACTACTCCAAGGTTACAAATAAAGTCATCTGTGTTTCCTCCTCTAAGCGAATAGTTTTGATTGTACATTTAGGTCTGTGATCCACATGTGTGTATTTGTTGGGCAGTATGGATAAAGGTTCATTTTCTTCCTGTAAAAGCTGCCCATTTGTCTCAGCATCATTTGTGAAAAGACTATCCTTCAACATGGATTAACCTGGCACCTATTAAAAAAAACCAACTGGCAATTTACATGCGGTTGTAATTTTGTGCCATTGATCTGTCTGCACTAAGGCCAATATCACCACACTGCCTTCATTACCGAAGCTTTATATTCATTATTGAAATTAGCCTGTGTATGTTATCCACTTTTATCCTCATTAATCTTTCTGATTTCAAAGTTGATCTTTGTTATTTTCTTTCTTTTTTTTTTTTTTTTTTTTTGGCGAATTCACCCATGACACTGTCACTCAGGCTGGAGTGCAGTGGTGCGATCATAGCTCACTGCAGCCCAAACCTCCTGGGCTCATGTGATCCTCCCTTCTCAGCCTCCTGAGTAGCTGGGACTACATTTGTGCTATTACATCTGACTAATTTTTCGTTTTAATTTTTTTTTTTTAAGAGACAGGGTCTTGTTGTGTTGTCCGGGCTAGTTTTGAAATCTTGGCCTCAAGCAATTCTTCTGTCTCAGCCTCCCAAACTGCTGGGATTACAGGTGTGAGCCACCATATCAACATTTTGTTACTTTTTTATCTTAAACTCTATAAACCAATATTGTTTTTTTAAAGAAGGTATTCATCATAATAAAATTATACTGTTTAAACAAAGCAATTCATTTTTGCCCTGGAACTTGGTTTTGGCCCTTGAATTTAACTCATCACACCAGTGGGTTGGGAAAAGTGAAAAACAGCAACAGTGTAGAAGTTCTATTATGATTAGAAATGTTAGCTATTTAAATGTAATCTTGCCTAAAGATTTTAGCTGTGTTCTTGCTGTTTTGGAATTAGTGGCTCCAGCTCCTTAGTTATCTCTCCCCAGACATCAATTCCAAATTAGTTTCTTTTCCTCACTAAAAATACTGGGAGGGTAATGTCAGCACAAACGGGGTAGAATGTAGCTCCAAGAGCCCATTTCGCCACAAAAATTAAAAATTGAAAAAAGCAAAAACTGTTAGAAAATAATCTAATTGAACTCTGGAAAATGGTCCAAGGTTTACACCAAACCAAGTGGTTGAATCTGATTCAAGTGGACCTTGAATCAGAAAAAAAAAAGCAACTTAAAAATGGTAGGAAAACCTTGTGTCATTTTTATTTGCCCTGATCTCACCCCCTTTCCCTGGCTCGATAGTGACAGTGGTCCTAAGAAGGTAGCCTAGGCCAGGCGTGGTGGCTCACGCCTGTAATCCCAACACTTTGGGAGGCCAAGG
Organism: Saimiri boliviensis; assembly: GCF_048565385.1. Taxonomy (NCBI): domain Eukaryota; kingdom Metazoa; phylum Chordata; class Mammalia; order Primates; family Cebidae; genus Saimiri; species Saimiri boliviensis. The sequence goes on along the minus strand of NC_133456.1, from coordinate 120,297,132 downwards.
CAGGTGGATCACCTGAGGTCAGGAGTTCGAGACCAGCCTGGCCAACATGGTGAAACTCAGTCTCTACTAAAAATACAAAAATTAGCCAGGCATGGTGGAATGCGTGCCTGTAATTCCAGCTGAGGAGGCTGAGGCAAGAGAATCACTTGAGCCCAGGAGGCAGAGGTTATAATGAGCTGAGATTGTGCCATTGCACTTCAGCCTGGGTGACAGGGCAAGACTCCGTCTCAAAAAAAATTTTTTTTAAAGAAGGTAGCCAACATTTATTTCTACCAGGCATGGGACCCAGGTTCCTAGTTCCAGAGAAAGAAAAGATCTCATTCACAAAGAGTTTGTCTATATAAACATGTCTACGAGCTATTGGAAAACTGACACAAAGCACTTATCCTTGTTCACCTTACCCAGAACTCACTCATGGTGAAAAGGCAGCAAGAATTTTTTAAAAATATTTTAAGGCAAATGAACAGCCCACAAACACCAGGGTCAAAAAGTTACTGTTGGGATATTCAATAGTGCCCAAAAGCCAGGGAGCGAAGGCTACGCAAAGAGTTTCTTTGTCAAATTAAGGCATTCAAAAGCACCTTTATATACTGGGAATTTGTGCGTGTGTGTCTGTAAGTTAGAGTCTCACTCTGTTACCCAGCCTGGAGTACAGTAGCATGATTTCAGCTCTCTGCAACCTTTGCCTCCCAGGTTCAAGCCTCCTGGGTAGCTGGTACTATAGATAGGCACCACAACACCCAGCTAAGTTTTATATTTTTAGTAGAGATAGGGTTTTGCCATTTGGCCAGGCTGGTCTCGAACACCTGACTTCAGTTGATCCATATACTGAGAATTTTAAAGCCATGCACATGCTCAGGGCAGGGCACATACTCAGAAAGGAACTGTGAAAACTTGAAGCTTTAACCTCTGGCTGATTAGTCCAGTCCAGCAGGAAGTGAAGGGGATGCTGTAGCTCCCTCGAGGTATGTGACCCCAAAGGAGCCCACCAAGGTGATGCTTCCCTGGGGTGCCTCACCTCTATGGGATTGCACAAGGGTAGGGGACAGGACCAAGCAATACCAGGGTGCTAGGTCTCTCTAGTAGCACAAGTAGTCTCCACGAGCAAATGGATGTATTCCCAGAAGAGACCAAGCAACTCATAGGGGATGCTGCAGCTTTTCCTGTGGCTACCTGGGGCCCAAGATTCAAACACAGGCCTACCAAAAATATGGCATTATTTAGTGATGGCTCCATGAAACTAAAAGCAGGTGGGGTCCATTGGGTTGTATCAGTGGATGGCCATCTTTTGACTTAGACTGAACACAGATGTTCCAACCAACCAACCAAACTACCTGCAGTGGTAATGGCCAAGCAGGCCACCCCTATCACCATATTGCTACATTTTCACTGACTCATGGGCCACTGCCAGCAGCCTAGCCAAATGGTCAGGAGAATGGCGGCTGAGTGACTAGACTATTAAAGGATCCCCTGTATGAGGACAAGGACTATGCCAACAGCTTCCTGCCTGGAAGGGACATATACATGTCACTCATGTGGACACTAGGAATACCATAGCCACCTTATGTCATGTTTTTTGGATACTCTGTGAAATGTCCTGTTAACCTATGAGCATCCTTCACTGCCCAAGCAACAAGACACGTGTTACACTCTCAGAGGATATGATGAGCTTTCCATGCACCCTATTATGCATCGGCCAGTGAAACCATTAAATGATGGAACAGCCGATTCACACAGCAACTAAGGAGAGAACGTCAAGACAACGTGCTGGTGGGATGGTACCCGGGCACTAAACACAATGAAAATGCAGCATTGTAACACATGTTGAGAAACACTGAGCTTGGTAAGGGTGGTGGTGGACCAGGCAGCTGCCTGATTGGCCTGAGCCTGCAAAATCCTCCTGTTTCCAACAATTATTCTTTTTTTGCTTTAGAGAGCATGTCCTGTGGGTGGTTTGCAGTTAGGCTGCCACAGTACCCCAGATAGGGCCCTCTTACTCTAATCTGGAGGCAATGCTTCCCCTCAGCGCCTCTCTTCCCCTCTATGTGATCTCACAAGGGTAAGTGACAAAACCAAGGAATACAAGGGTGCTAGGGTCCCTCTAGGAACACTAGGGACATCGGATCCTTCCAGTCAGGTGGGCAATGTTATCAGGCATATTAAGTTTGTACAGGACACGACCTCTCTTCTTAGACTGGACAACTGAGCCCAAAAGGTGTGGGTTAAGCAGTAAGGGCAAGGGGTGCCCTCAGAGGTGGCAGCCATAGGATAGGGACAGATAGACTAGGTCACTATACCAACTTAGCCCAATTTTTTTTTTTTTTTGAGATGGAGTTTCACTCTTGTTGCCCAGGCTGGAGTGCAAAGGCACGTTCTCGGCTAACCACAGCCTCTACCTCCCGGGTTCCAGCGATTCTTCTGCCTCAGGCTCCCAGGTAGGTGGGATTTCAGGCATGTACCACCACCACATCCAGCTAATTTTTGTATTTTTAGCGAGATAAGGTTTCTCCATGTTGTCCAGGTTGGTCTTGAACTCCTGACCTCAGGTGATCCACCCACCTCAGCCTCCCAAAGTGCTGGGATTATAGGTGTGAGCCACCATGCCAGCCCAATTCTTACCTGATAAGCAGGAAACATCTGGGCCCCCTTGGACAGGTGGGAGTGGAACACAAACCTGTCAATCTGCTTTTTCCACAGGATGTGTCAGCAGAAGCCTGGGATTGTAATGCTTTGGTGGACTCTTTCAAGCTGTGGCCACGGCAGGCAACCTGACAAAGTGTTAGATCTGCCACCCTGGACCTCCTCCTGTCATAGACCACAGCAACCCTCTCTTTCTGCCAATGGTAAACTAAACCATTGAATTAGTCTCTTCTCACACTGCTAATGAAGACATACCCCAAGACTGGGTAATTTATAAAGAAGGTTTAATGAAGGTTTAATGACACAGTTCCATGGCTAGGGAAGACTCACAATCATGACAGAAGGTGAAAGAGAAGAAAGGCACATTTCAGAAGGTGAAAGAGAAGAAAGGCACATCTTGCATGGCATCAGGCAAGAGAGAGAACATGAGCAGGGGAACTCTCCTTTATAAAACCATCAGATCTCATGAGACTTATTCACTATCATGAAAACAGCACAGGAAAACACCCGCCCTCATGATTCCATTACCTGCCTCCAGGTCCTTCCTATGACACATGGGAATTATGGGAGCTACAGTTCAAGATTTGGGTGGGGGCACAATCAAACCATATCAACCATTATTCCCTGAGTATTGTCACAGCATAGGGTAATAACACCTGAGCCCTGGCTTACTGAGCAAGGATCTAGCACCTGCCACATGAGACGAAACTGAAAGTGCCCTATTAACTGACTCTGTGGCAAAATGTCACAAGCACAACTAACAAAACGTTGGTGGGCAGGCACTTTCATAGACACACTCCTTTGATTACATGGACTAGAACTGTCATAATGAAAACGAAGACTGGACTACGGCTAGCCCTCTGTGTAGGATTCATGAACAATATTGTATGGGAGAAACTGAGCTCATGCAACTACGCCATCCGTTGGACTTGGCTGGTGAAAACCAATGCGTCCATTCACATGTATGGGCCATTGAATAATAAAATGAAGCAAGGGATATTACATGCAGCCCAGGGCTACATCTTTTTCTGCAGATGGTCTGGTGGTAACCCAAATAAAGGATGGACATTGGCATGCCTGAAAATCTGGCAGACAGAGGGATCCTGCATGTTGCATGTGCTGGGGGACCCCCAAGATACTGCCCCTGGGAATAATGAGATGCCCCAATCGGGCCTGCAGCCCAGACTTACTAGGAACCTTCCAGGAGGTAGAATTGACTCTGGGCTTATGTCCTTTATGAAATCTTTGGTACCATGCATCAGAGTCAGTGCTCAGGAAAAAATAAGAAATCTGTCCCTGACCATGGCAGATATTGCTTCCTCCACTGTCACTGCCTTGACAGTCCAGCAGCAGACATCCCTCAACTCCCTCAGGAAGGCTGTTTCAGACAACATAAGTCTTCCAGACTTTCTTTTAACCCAACTAGAAGGAGTGCATGCTAATTTTTATATTATTAATAGAGATAGGTTTTGGCCATGTTGGCCAGACTGGTCTTGAACTCCTGACCTCAGGTGATCCATCTGCCTCAGCCTCCCAAAGTGCTGGGATTACAGGAGTTAGCCACTGTGCCCATCCTTAATGGATTTTTACTATCTTGAAGTTCATGAGGTTTAGTCAGATGTCAGCTGAGAATGCACACATCTGAAGGTTTGACTAGGGCTAGAATGAGATCCATTTTTAAGACAGCTAACTCACATAGCTGTCAAGTTGTGCTGGCCATTTGGGGGAGATCCCAGTTGCTCTCCATATGGGCCTCATCACAGGGCTGTTCCTGACATAACTGCTGGATTCCCCTGGAGCAAGTGAGCCAAGAGAATGGAAGTCAAAACGTCCTTTACGCTCTAGCCTAGGATGCCACACACAATCACGTCTGCTACTCCACTGGTCACACAGACCAGCTTCTAATTCAATGTGCAAGGAGACAAAGTAATGAATACCAGGAGGTGATAAAAATGGGCGACCATCATAGAGGCCCGCTATGAGTTTGTATGGATTAATTTTATCCCAGTTATGGTCACATCTTCCTTAATCACATGTCTGGTACATTTTTATTGGATGCTCCTTATAGAATATATGTTGTTGAGTACTAGATTTTGTTGCTTTCTCTAAACACTATTGGATCCAACAAAGTTATCTATGCATCAGGTTGATCTTTTCAAAGCTTGTTTTTAGGTCTTCTTAGAATGAATCTAGAGTAGTCTTTAGTTTAATGCTAGTGTTGCCCTACTATTAGGCACAATTCTCTGCAGTTTCTACTAAATCTCCCAAGTGTTCAATGAGGTATCTACATTCTGCCTGGTCAAAAGTTAAACATCTCCCAGCTCCATAAGAATGCTGGAGATTTCATGTCTATCTCTTTGGTTGTGTTTTGCCTTGTCTCATAGAGCTTTATCCTCAGCATATGCCATATGTGACTCAGTATTTAGTAATAGATTCTCTGGTCAAGCTTTGCAAAGCCTGACATCATAGACATTTATCCTACACAGAGGTGACCAGGTCACCTCTGAAAGGGGCCCTGTGCAGATTTAGGAAATGCTTTATCTCCGTGGTTCCTTCTACTCTGGCACTTTGACTTACATATTCTAGCCTGCCCAGATCCCCCAAATTCTGCCCTGTAAAGAAAATGCCATGCTCTACCTGGATTTACCTTTGTATTCTGTGGTATGGAAAATGTCTCATGAAGAAAATGAGGATTATTATAGGACCCACTTCATTTGTTTTCTGTCTTTCAGGGATCATAATTCTTCACTGTCTGTTGTCTAGTGCCTGAAAATCATTGTTTGATACATTTTGTCCAGTTTTTTTTTTCTTTTTCTTTTTCTTTTCTTTTTTTTTTTTTTTTTTTTTTTTTTTTTGAGACAAGGTCTCACTCTGTTGCCAGGCTTAAGTGCAGTAGCGTGATCACAACTCACTGCAGCCTCAACCTCCCAGGTTCAGGAAATCCTCCCACCTCAGCCTCCAGAGTAGCTGGGACTCCAGGCACATGTCACCACACCCAGCTAATTTTTGTAGAGATGGGGTCTCTTCATTTTGCCCAGGCTGGTCTTGAACTCCTGGCCTCAAGTGATCCACCCACCTTGTCCTCTCAAACTGCTGGGATTACAGGTATGAGCAACCACACTGGCCTTATCCAGTTATTAACAATAAGAAGACAAGCTGTCTTCTAATTTTCTCATCACGGCTGCAGATGTTCCCTATTTTTTTGTTTGTTTGTTTTCTTGTTTATAACATTCATTTTGTTGTCTAACTTTAGAGTCTGATTTTCTCTAGTCCATATCCTTGAAGTAAACTTTGAAGTAAATATGAAACTTCAAATATCTGGAAATTCCCCTTTTTCTATTAATAAATTAATAGAAATATGATACTATAAATGTTTTTGTGATTTCCTAGATAGGCTCTTAAATCTCCTTAAATTTTTTTAAAAGACTTCTCAAACAAAGTATGTAGGCTTTCAAGACTAGCGCAAAAGAGACTGACATGTACTATACCAGTTGCCCAGAAAATTCAAAGGGAATCTTCCAAGTAACACTTTTGCCCCTAAATTTCAGAATAATTCACCACAGTAAATATTATCCTGCTATGTTGCAAGTGTAAAGGAAAACATGACTCTCCTCCTCTATTCCCTGTATACACACACATTTTTTCCTTCTCTGAAGAAGGAACTTTGATATGGATAAGCAATTTAAGTATTATTATCTGTCAAAGCATGTGGTTATGCTTTCTAAAGTTAAAGGATTTGCTGGCCATATAAGAATCAAATTGTAACATGGTCATAAACAACACACGCATTTATAATTATCACTTTACTTTGATATTAGGTTCGTTTATTAGTCACCATTTTCACATTGCTGATAAAGACATGCCCGAGATGGGACACTTTACAAAAGGAAGAGGTTTATTGGACTCACAGTTCTGTGTTCCTGGGGAGACCTCATAATCATGGTGGAAGGTGAAAGGCACATTTCACATGGTGGCAGACAAGAGAAGAGAGAGCTCACACAGGGGATCTCCTCATTATAAAACAATCCGCTCTCATGAGACTTATTCACTATCATGAGAACAGCACGAGAAAGATTTCCCTTATGATTCATTTATCTCCCACCGGGTCCCTCCCCCATCACATTGGAATTCAAGATGAAATTTGGGTGGGGACACAAGCAAACCACATCAGTCTGTAACTATGTCATTTTTTACATATATTGTGGATAAAAATGAAAATAAAACACTTATTATCTAATGCTGTGCAGAAGGGAGCTGATGTTCCTGGCAATTAGCAATATAAAATGACTTACTTTTTATTTTTCTAATATCAATAAAGAATTACTGAGTTGATTTTCTTTTTTTATATAGATAATTGAGAATAAGATATTCCTTTCTTTGAAAAGACAAAGATTTTGAGAGTTCTAAAGTTCAGAATGTTCTCAAAGGGGATCTGGCCTGAACCCTTGTCACAGACTGGAGGCTACTGCAGGTCTCATCACCCTCACTCTGCATAGAGGATGCCCTGAGATGCCATCCTTCTGCCTAGACTTTCTTCAGGTCAAGAGGCAGGGCAGGGACTGGCAGATGAAGTCCCCAACCAGGAATGGCTAACATTTCTTGTAAGCCATCTCAATCTTGCTAGAAAGCATGAATTACAAGAATCCCCTACATTAGAAGAGGGAGGTCAGAAGCAGAGTGGTTGGTAACACTTCCTTCTTTTTAACCACAGTAGTGGTGGGCTTCCTTTCTAGTGCTAAATGCCTACTGTTAAACATGTAGTGTTAGAAGTGTATGGTTCATTCATGCCTTTCACAAGTATTTCTCAAGTGTTTGCATTGTGGCCGATACTCTTCCAGGCACTGATTACAAAGCAATGAACAAATAAACAGAAGCCTTCCCCCATCTCATCCCCACAATGGAAATTACATTCCAGTGGCTAAGGAAGAAAGCACACAAGATACATAAGTAAATACCTAGCATGTTAGGAGGTCATAACTATCATGGAGAAACATACAAACAATTAGCATGAAAGCCAGCAAGCTAATATAAGAGCTTATCACTAAATAGGAAAGTGTGTGCAAGTACACACATGTTAGTGTCCATACATGTCCACAATGTGTGCAGGTGGAAGGGCAGGTCATTGCCACTACATCATACAACCAAACTGGGGAGAAATGAAAACTTATTCTTATAAGCATATTAACATATATTAGCCTGGAAAATAAATTAGGGTAAAGGAAGTACAGTACTCCTACACATTATCAATCATGGTTATTATTTTATTCCCTTTTCTAAAATGGCTTGGGCTCAGCATCAACCTTCTGGGTATTAACAAGGACATTGATTTTGAATTATAAAGTATAAATAATTATTTTAACAGAATTCGTTATATTTAAGCATTCACTGTAAGGACTTTAGTTTTGAGTAAGTAGAAAAACAATAATGAGAACTGATATTCCAGGAGGATTTGATAATAAAAAGCCCTTACCTCATTATTTTGCCATAACAAAAGTCTTCACTCACTGAAACCCCACCCGAGTCCTCTAGATGTTAGATCCATTGTGTGCTGGAAGGTATTATTGTATGTGTAGAAATCATTAAACTGGCTTTATGGAGAAATATGTTTTTGAAAGGAGACAGAGGAGAAAACTAAAGGAATTCCATAACGTGACATCAAAATCCAATCAAAGGGATAGTTTTCCCAATTTCATGTAATATCTGCCCCCTAAGCCATTGCAAAGAATCAATGTATCAGATGTTACAAAGCATATGGAAGTAGACTGATTTGGGGGATATGCAAAATCTAATATCTAGTGGCCGAGATGGCATGGTGGTAGGCGCCTGTAATCCCAGCTGCTACTCAGGAGACTGAGGCGGGAGAATAGCTTTAACCCAGGAAGTGGAGGTTGCAGTATGCCAAGATCGCGCCATTGCACTCCAGCCAGGGCGACAGAGCAAGACTCTGTCTCAAAAAAGAAAAAAGGAAAAGAAAAAGAAAAATAGGTGTTTATGTTTTGTCCAGGTATACCCGATGTCCAGAGGCTTCCTTAAGGGATTCAGAATGGTGCAATTTATTTCTTCCTCTGTTCTAACATTGGTTCAACAAAATGAAACACGCTTAAAGTTTGTATTGAGTAAACACACGTGCTTATCAAGTCATTCAAATAATAACCATCATCAATAACACAATGTGGAAAATCACCAAGGTCATGATTTTAAAAGAATTTTGAAAAAAATCAATAAAATGAAATAAATAAACCTTCTTCCTCCAAAACAAAAACTACATTCCAGGTGTTAAACTGCTATGGAAATCGTAAAAGACATAATAATAGGAAAAACATACAACTCGTCTATAAAAACCTAAAGCCAACTAAAGCTTGAGCCAAGAATCAATGTGGGTCATGATGAAGCTGTTGAGGATTTTTAAGGAATCATTTATGGAAGAAACAGACATATGGAATAAAGCAGGTTGAGCCTAAAACACTCTTAGTAGGTTGCATAATTTTTTATAGATGTTACTGGTAGAGGTAGCAGCCACTATTTACACATGCACAAAGACACGTGCATGCATGCATGCAAACACACACACACACACACACACACACACACACACACACAGAGATAACTGCAATAGTAAAGTACATTCCCCAAATTTATTAACACTTTGAGGTTTTATTTTCCATTTTTCTCTTTTTACTAAGTTATTTGTCTCATAATGGTCTTCTCTATAAAACCTTTATTTCTCTAAACTGGGAAACCATGAAATCATACAAATATATACCCACATAAACAAATACAAGGCTTTCCATTCTCAGCTTCTGTCTTCTACCTACACTGATTACATCTCTAGAGCAGTCTTTTATAATGATATTCAAATAACAGGCCACCAGATATTGTTCCCTCTGAAAGTGCACCTGTATCTTTCATCAACTGTAACGGAAATTATGTGCAAGCGAACTCCTACTGCTAGTTCAAGAGTCAAAGAGGGGACAAGGCATTATGAATTTTTCAGATTGCTGACCAAGAAATAGCATTCATTTCCTCCATTATCAATACTGTTTAAAATGAAAGTCACAGTATTTCTGAAGCAGAAATATGGTAACTTAAAAAAATAAATAATAGCTTATTTTTATTTCACAACTTTTGGGAGTGGCATTTAAAAGGAAACACTTTACTGAGGTCCACTGCCAACAATTTGTCAGTAATAAAATGAATAAAACTAGGGCATTACAGAATTTCTTCACCTGCAAGTAGTGAATAACTATAATCTATGATTTTAATAGGCTTTTCAGTAGTATTTGCAGATTTTCCACACAATTGATGGCTTACTTTATCCTCACACAAATATATTCAACATGAGCCCTAGCCCAACTGTTCTTTCTTATTTTCTTGCTGAAACATAATGAAATGCTAACTTTCAGGAATGTTGAGAAATACTCTTTTGTCTGTCCCCTAAGAAATAGCTTCATTGTTTCCTTCCTATGAACTCTACTCTCAATTAATCCACTTTTGTAATCACATTTTGAGACCCAATACTGTTCAGCAGATTGTTTTACCAGGGTAAAGCTCTATTTATCACACGTTGTGTTTTTCCACTCTGTCCCCATTGTCACTGGCTAGAAGGAAAGAGTGAATTTGGAAAGTTACTAATCAACAGTGACTCTTTGCCTTAGTTTGGCTAAGTCATCTTCAAAAGAAAGAAATCATCAGATCACTGACGGTTGGCAGCATAAAGGTGTGTGTATGTGAGATCCAAGTTCAATGTAGGATACGTTCTATTGCATATTGCTTTACCACATTTCTTCTGGGTTTGGCTACACTGAGAGCAGTTGGGCACATATGCTCACAGATTAAGTTTGGGAGTGCCTGCATTTACATCTACGTGTTCAAAAGAGCAGAGCCAATAACCCTATTTGTGCCTTTAAAGAAGAGCTAAGAGAGTCAACCTATGTAAGGATGGTCATATGGACTTTCCCCTCTTTGAGTCACCTCTCCTGGCCATCTCCAGCCACAAATCTGCACAGACCAATGCCACATTATACAGAGATAGTGTCCATAGATAAGAGAAGAAATGATTGTATCTACTGCTACAGTGACCCCATTTTATTTCCGAAAGATCAGAGAACAACTCACCTTTGGGATAGTGCAAAATCCCAAGGACAAAATGGCAAAATACATACATTGCTTATTCACAATTCAGAGAAATGGACTTTGACCTTTTGGGGTTTTTTGTTTGTTTGTTTTTGTTGTTTTGGCTATGGTACTTATTCTGACAGGTAGGAGTCTCCTCTCCTGAAGCCAGAGTTTATTATTTTAAACTGTAAATGTGACATATTAAGGGTTTCAAGAGTTGCATCTGTTTATTTTCCTCCAATTTCTTCTTCCATTCCTCCTTTCCCTATCCTTTGGCCAGCTCCTCTAGAGGCCATGGCAGAGGGAGAAGTGGCACAGTTGTAAATTTCTGCTGTTACAGTAACATGGTTATTGCTCACTCTGTGAAGCCAGACTTTCTCTGTGAATCCCATCTGTGGGTGTTTGGGGGTTTTTTATTCCCCAATGCAGATACTCTCCAAGTGGCTTCTTTTCTCCCCACAGCTTTATTGAGCTATAATTGGCATTTTAAAAACTGCACATAGGTACATATACACCATGGAATACTATGCAGCCATAAAAAAGAATGAAATAATTTTCTCTGCAGCAACATGGAGGCCATAATCCTTAGCAATTTAACACAGGAACAGAAGACCAAATACCATGTATTTTCACATGTAAGTGGGAGCCAAGCATTGAGTACACATAGACATAAATATGGTAACAATAGACTATGTTATCATATAACAATGTACTACTAGAGGGTGGAGGGAGGTGGGCAGGTGGGTAGAATAACTACATATTGGTTACTGTGCTCACTACCTGGGTGACAGTATCTATACCCTAAACCTCAGCGTCACACAATATTTCATGTAACAAACCTGCATACATACCTCTTGTATCAAAAATAAAAGTTGAAAATTAACAAGCAAAGAACAACCCCATTGCAACATAGGAAAGGACACGAACAGCCACTTTTCAAAAGAAGACATGCATGTGACCAAACAAGCATATTTTTAAAAGTCCAACATCACTAATCATTAGAGAAAGGCAAATCAAAACCACAATGAGATACCATCTCTCACCAGTCAGAATGGTTATTATTAAAAACTCAAAAAATAATGGATTCTGGCAAGGCTGCAGAGAAAAGCTAGCACTGATGGGAGTGTAAATTAGTTCAGCCCCTGAAGAAACTAGTTTGGTGGCTTCTCAAAGAACTTAAAACACAATTACTATTTGACTCAGGAATCTCATTATCAGACATACCCAAAGGAATATAAATTGCTCTACCATAAAGACGCATGCACACATATGTTCATCATAGCACTGTTCACAATAGCAAAGACACAGAATCAACCTAAATGCTCATCAACAGTAGATTGGATAAAGTAAATGTGGTACATATACACTGTGGAATACTATGCAGCCATAAAAAATAATAAGATCGTGTCCTTTGCAGACATGTGATAGAGCTGGAGGCCATTATCCTAAGAGAACTAATGTAGGAACAGAAAATCAAACACCTCATGTTCTCACTTGTAAGTCTAATCTAAACACCAAGTACACAATGATACAAGAAAGGAATAGTAGACATCAGGGCCTGCTTGAGGGTGAAGGGTGGGAGGAGGCTGAAAATTGAGAAGCTACTTATTGGGTATCATTTACACTATGCTTATTACTTGAGTGATGAAATAATCTGTACACCAGACCCCCATGACATGCAGTTTATCTGTACAACAAATCTGCATGTGTACCCCTGAAATGAAAATAAAAGTTAAAAATAGTTCCGTGCCAGATTATTTTTGAAAGTATAATGAACAGCTAAGGTGGTTTCCAGCTACCTCTAAAAATAAACAGAAGAATAAAAGAGGTTTAACACGAATCAGAAAAGAAGATACCGGCCAGGCACGGTGGCTCATGCCTGTAATCCCAGCACTTTGGGAGGCCGAGGTGGGCGGATCACGAGGTCAAGAGATCGAGAACATCCTGGCCAACAAGGTGAAACCCCGTCTCTACTAAAAATACAAAAATTAGCTGAGCCTGGTAGTGCCTGCCTGTAGTCCCAGCTACTCGGGAGGCTGAGGCAGGAGAATTGCTTGAACCTGGAAGGCAGAGCTTGCAGTGAGCTGAGATCGTACCACTGCACTCCAGCCTGGCACCTGGCGAGGGTGAGAGACTCTGTCTCAAAAAAAAAAAAAAAAAGAAAAAAAAGAAAAGAAAGAAAAGAAAAAAAAAGAAAGAAAGAAAGAAAAGAAGAAGAAGATACCATTTGATAAGCCCCAAAACAGCACGTTCAATAGCAACTTTCCCACAGATACTACAGTATTGGCCTTAACCACCATTTTTTTAAATATTTGATATTAATATAAAAAGCAACAATATTTTAAGAGCTATAATTAGGCACACAGGTTAGGAATTCTTTGTTGGCATAAGCAATGTTTACAAGCTCTGAGAAGAACAGTCTCCAGTAACATTGGTCTTAAATTTTAAATCTTTATTATTCATTTTACCTATGTCTATTGAGAGCTAACTGTGAGTCACAGAGATGAATAAAACATATTCCATGCACTCAATAAGTTATTATTAGCCATTCTTTGAATTAAAGCATTGAAAGTCCAGTAGGTAGTATCAAGCCCCTAAATTACAACAAACACAGCATGATATTCAAGAAAGATGAGTTTCCAGGGCAGGGCATAAAAAAGTTCTGGAATATACACAGATGCTGGAGAAGAATTGAAGAACTGGTATCTCAATGAGAGATACTAATAAAGGTAAATAAAGAAAAGATATTTGAGAGGCCACCAGAGAAACTTCTGCCTACGTAATTTTACCAGCGTTTGCCCTAAGTAAGAATGCAAGTGATGACCCAGTTACCAATCTGTGGGCTTTCTCATAAACAGCCCTCCTAGTTTAACTTGCAGATTATTTTCTTCCTTTTTTTTCCTTTTTTTGTGATTTTTTTTGAGAGAAAAAAAGAATAATAAGAAAAAGAATAAAGAAGAGGAAGAAAGAGAAAGAGGAAGAGGGAGAGAGAATGGGGGTATTGCTTTATTGCCCGGGCTAGAATGCAGTCTAAATATGGGTATGCCTATAATTGTCCTTAATAATGGAGACATGAAAGAAAATGAGGGAAGAGAATAACAAACAAGGAACCAACCAACATTTCATTTAAACTTCTAAGTTGATATGATGTGGTACTGATAAGAGTGTATATTTTGTGTATTTAAAGTGGAGAGTTCTATAAATGTTAATTACATTTACTTGTTCCAGATCTGAGTTCAAGTCCTGGATATCGTTGTTAATTTTCTGTCTCATTGATCTGTCTAATATTAATGTTGAAGTCTCCCGCTATTATTGTATGGGAGTCTAAGTCTCTTTATTAGTCTTGTATGTCTGGGTATTCCTGTATTGGGTGCATATATATTTAGGATCTTTAGCTCTTCTTGTTGTTGCATTGAGACTTTTATCATTATCATAATGTCCTTCTTTGCTTCTTTTGATCTTTGTTGCTTTAACGACTATTTTATCAGAGGCAAAAATTGTAACTTCTGCTTTTTATTTATTTATTTATTTTAGCTCTCTGTTTGGTTGGTAAATCTTTCTCCATCCCTTGTTTTGAGTCTTTGTGTATCCTTGAATGTGAGATGGGTCTGGATGCAGCATACTGTTGGGTTTTAGTTTTTTATCCAAATTGCCTGTCTGTCTTTGGATTGGGGGATTTAGGCAATTTAAATTTAGAATAATGATATATGTGAGTTTAATACTGCCATTTAATATTAGCTGGCTATTTTGCCCATTAGTTGATGTAAATTCTTCATTATATTGATGCTCTTTACTTTTTGGTATTTTTTAGAAAGGCTGATACTGTTTGTTCCTTTCTATGTGTAGCGGTTCTTTCAGAAGCTCTTGTAAAGCAGGCCTGATGGTGATGATATCTCTGAGTGCTTGCTTGTTCACAAAAGACTTTATTTTTCCTTCACTTATGAAGCTTAGTTTGGCTGGATGTGAAATTCTTGGTTGAAAGTTCTTTTCTTTAAGGATGTTGAATATTGGTCCCCGCTCTCTTCTGGCTTGTAGGATTTCTGCTGAGAGATCTGCTGTAAGTCTGATAGGCTTCCCTTTGTGGGTAACCTGACCTTTCTCTCTGGCTGCCCTTAGTATTTGCTCCTTCAGTTCAACCCTGGTGAATCTGACGATTATGTGCCTTGGGGTTGCTCTTCTTGAGGAATATCTTTGTGGTGTTCTCTGTACTACCTGGAGTTGAATATTATCCTGCCTTACTAGGTTGGGAAATTTTTCCTGAATAATATCCTGAAGTGTATTTTCCAGCTTGGATTCATTCTCTTCGTCACATTCAGGTACACCTATCAAGCGTAGATTTTGTCTTTTCACATAGTCCCATATTTCTTGGAGACTTTGCTCGTTCCTTTTTATCCTTTTTTCTCTAATCTTGTCTTCTTGTTTTATTTCATTGAGTTGGTCTTCGACCTCTAATATCCTTTCTTCTGCTTGATCAATTCGGCTGTTAAAACTTGTGCATACTTCACGTAGTTCTCGTATTGTGTTTTTCAGCTCTATCAATTCACTTATTTTCCTCTCAAAATTGTGTATTCTTATTAACATTTCGTCAAACCTTTTTTCAAAGTGCTTAGTTTCTTTGCATTGGGTTAGAACAAGTTCTTTTAATTCACAGAAGTTTCTTATTATCCACCTTTTGAAGCCTGCTTCTGTAATTGGAACACACTCGTTCTCCATCAAGCCTTGTTCCATTGCTGATGAGGAACTGGGATCCCCTGCTGAGGGAGAGGCGTTCTGATCTTGGGTATTCTCAGCCTTTTTTGGCTGTTTTCTTCCCTTCGTTGTAGATTTATCCATCTGTGGTCTTTATAATTACCGTCTTTGTAATTGGGTTTCTGAGTGGACGTCCAACTTATTGATTCTCAGCCCCGAAATCTGAGCAACCCACTGCGCCGACTAAATCAGTGGCATTAAGATTGATGGTGTTTTTCTGACTCTGCACCAAGAACTGACGCTCCGAGGTGCCGGCAAAACCGCCTCGCCGGTCACAAGAGTCGCGCTGGCGACCCGTGGGGCTCCTCCGCTGGGAATCTCCTGGTGCCTGAGCAACAAGAATTCATGTGAAGATGTGGTGTCCTCTCCTTCTTTGCGCTTTCACTGGGAGCTACAGTCCCGAGCTGCTAGTGATCAGCCATCTTGGATCTCTCTAGATTATTTTCAAAGATTTAAAAATTGTCACTCCAGGCTGGGCGCGGTGGCTCAAGCCTGTAATCCCAGCACTTTGAGAGGCCGAGGCGGATGGATCATGAGGTCAAGAGATAGAGACCATCCTTGCCAACATGGTGAAACCCGTCTCTACTAAAAATACAAAAATTAGCTGGGCATGGTGGCATGTGCCTGTAGTCCCAGCTACCCAGGAGACTGAGGCACAAGAATTGCTTGAACCAGGATGAGCCGAGATGGCGCCACTGCACTCCAGCCTGGCGCCTGGTGACAGAGCAAGACTCTGTCTCAAAAATAAATAAATAAATAAAAGATTATTACTCCAAGAATAATGTTTTCAGAAGTACAAAGAACCCCTCTGTATTAGTCTGTTTTCACATTGCTGATAAAGACATACCTCAGACTGGGTAATTTATAAAGAAAAAGAGGTTTTATGGACTCACAGTTCCACGAGGTTGGGGAAGCCTCACAATCATGGCAGAAGGTGAAAGGCATGTCTTACAAGGTAGCAGGCAAAGAGCAAATGAGAGCCAAGTAAAGGGGGTTTCCCTTTATAAAACCATCAGATCTCGTGAGGCTTACTTCCACGAGAACAGTAGGGGTGAAACTGCCTCCATAACTCGATTATTTCACTTGGCCCCTCCCATAACATGTAGGAATTAAGGGAGCTACAATTCAAGGTGAAATTTGGATGGGGATACAATCAAACCATATCAACCTCTGAACTCAGTTAAATTTTATGTTTAGGCTCAGAGCTATATATAAAACCTTTCTAGAAATAGATTTCTTTGCCACATCCATTCTGATAATAGCCCTTCTAGTTTAACTTGCAGATTATTCCTTCTTCATTCTAGTTCATGTGCACTAGGTGGGCTCTATTGCTGCCCCAGGTGTGGACCACATGTTTCAGGCCCATGCCAATTAGTACATCACACTCCCCTGGCCTTGGTGCTTGCAAACACAAGAATAATTCCTAGGCTTGCAAGCAAAAGAGCTCACTGTTTCCTACCAGGCTTAAATCTTGGACTCATCTGAGCCTAGGACTGCTGCAGTCATCTTGTCATCAAGCAAAGAGAGCCTAGAAGTTCCAGAAGTGATGATGAGGAGCTCGCACATGAAGTCAATCCAGTGGGAGGTGGAGACGAGACACATAGGAGAAAAAAGAAAAAAAGAAAGAAAACTTAAGTCCTAATGATATCATTTGCTCACAAAATCCAACTATACTGGCAGCCAGGCTACCTGTGGACTTTTTCAGTTGACTGAGAAAATAAATTCCGTCATTGCCTCAGGTCTTTTGGAGCAGATGTTCTAAGCCTTGTAAATTAATACAGAAATAAGTATAGAACAGACACATTTAATCTGATGCCATCTCATTTCCAGGCCCCCTCCCAAACTCACCAGGGGCTAGAGTCTCGGAGCTATAAAACTGACACAGAAGGATTTCACAATTTCAAGTCACTTTAAAACCAACATCACAGAAAATGTGATCACAGAATGTTTAGCCAAATTCCATTTTGTAGGCATTTTCAGAAATGCAAATTCTATTTATGGGATACTCAAGAAAAACTACTAAGAGAGTAATTACATGCAATCTGCTTTGATATTTGTTCTTGGCTATCAAAACTCATAAATGCAGTAGAAATTGTTTAACAAAGATAAGACAGATAGCCTGATCCCGAAGGATACAAATAGATATCCAAAGTGCCTCTTGCTTTTTATTGGCTGGGTTGTGAATAGGTGTAGTCATACACTTCTTTCCTTTTCAAGAACAAAGATGTGAGAACTTTCATGAGAGTAGCATCATAAAGTTGCCAATATGCGGCTTTGGGTTTGAAACTTACTCTGGAACTTAACGTTTGTGAAGAAATGTACTAAGCATTCTCCCTTATTCATTAGAATCACTCCCTCCACACTGAAGTCGTGATACAGAGAATGCAAATTACAAACTTAATTCCACACATGCATTCTTATCTAACGCAATTACCCTAGTTTGATAGTCCAGGAGTCCATATTTGAGAAAAGGTTGTAACCAAATCTCACCCAACAGCTTGTAATCTTGGGGGAAAAAATGTGAAAAAATGAAAAACAGCCATATGCCAGCTTTTAAAATGGGAAAATGGTGCCATCTTGTGGTTACAAAGATATACAAATAAAAAATGTTACCTTTTTTTTTTTTTTTTTTTTTTTTTTTTTTTTTTTTTTTAGAGATGATTTCACTTAGGGTTTACTCTTGATGTTACACAATCTATGGGTTTTCAGAAATGTACAATGACATGTATTCACCAATATAGAATCAAACAGATTAGTTTTACTGTTTGAAAAATCCTGTGTTCTGCCTGTTAATCTCACACTCTCCCTTAAATCCTGGAAACCACTGATCTTTTTTATTCTCTCCATAAATATACCTTCTCCAAAATATCACATACTTGGAATCATACCGTATGTAGCCATTACAAATTGATTTCTTTTCTAACATGCATTTATGTTTCCTCCATGTTTTAGTCTATTTTCTGTACCGTAACAGAATACCTGAGATTGGGTAATTCATAAAGAAAAGATATTTATTTTGGATCATGGTTCTGGAGGCAGTGAAGTCCAAAGAGCATGGTGCCAGTGTCTGGGGAAGGCCCACTGACTGCACCACAACATGGCAGATCGGTAGAAGAAGTGGGTACATACCAAAGAGGGGCCAGCCTGGAGAGGCAACCTTACTTATGGCAGCGCTCTCTTGTGGTAACTAATCCATTCCCATGAGAACTAACCTCATACTACCTGTAAGAGATTCATCCATCTTAATGACCTAATCACCTCCCAAACCACCTCCCACCACAGCCACATTGGGAACCAACACTAAACATGAATTTTGGAAAGGCCAATATATATTCAAAACATAGCACTCCATATCTTTATCTTTACACAGCTTGATAGCCCATTTCTTTTTTGTTTATTTGGTTGTTTTGGTTTCTGGTTTTTTGTTTTTTGTGGTTTTTTTTGAGACAGTGTCTTACTCTGTCACCCAGGCTGGCATACAATGGCGTGAGCTCGCCTCACTACAACTTTCACCTCTCAGGTTCAAGAAATTCTTTTGCCTCATCCTCTCCAGTAGCTGGGATTACAGGAACCCACAACAACGCCCTGCTAATTTTTGGGATTTTAGTAGAGATGAGGTTTCATCATGTTGCCCAGGCTGCTCTGGAACTCCTACACTTAAGCAATCCACCTGCTCTGACCTCCCAAAGTGCTGAGATTATAGGTGTGAGCCACTGTGCCTGGCCCATTTCTTCTTATCGCTGTATAATATTTCACTGTCCAAGTTAACCACAGTTCATTTATTCATTCACCTATTGAAGGACATCTTGTTTGCCACCAAATCTTGGCCATTATGGATAAAGCAGCTAGAAACATGCACGCAGATATTTGTGTGAATATCAGATTTCCACTCACTTAGGCAAAGAGCAATGCAATTGCAGGATCATATGACAAAAGGGTGTTTCGTTTCATAAGAAACTGCCAAACTGTCTTCTAAAGTGGCTGTTCCACTTTGCTTTCCCTCCAACAATGAGAGTTCTTATTGCCCCACATCCTTGTCAGCATTTGGTATTGTCACTGTTTTGAATTGTAGTCATTCTAATAGGTATGTAGTGGCATCATCACTTTTGATTTGCTATTCCCTGATGACATGTGATGTTGAGCATTTTTTCGTATGCTTATTAGCCATCTTTATCTTTCTTGGTGAGGTGTCCCTTGAGATCTTTTGTCAATGTTTTAATTGGACTGTTCATGTCCTTATTGCTGAGTTTTAAGAGTTCTTCATGTTTTGATAACAGTACTTTATCAGATATGTCTTTTGCAAATGTTTTTCCCACTCTGACTTGTTGTTTCATTCTCTTGATTGTGAACAAAAGTTTTCAGTGTGCATGAAGTCCAGCTTATGAATTATTTCTTTCATGGATGAATCCATTGCTTGTACTGTATCTAAAAAGTTACTGCAATAAAGAAGTTCATCTAGCTTTTCTTCTATATTATCTTCTAGAAATTCTATAGTTTTGTGTTATACGCATAAGTCTATGATCCACTTTGAGTTAAATTTTGCGACAGATGTAAGATTTGCATCTAGATTCTTTGTTTTTGTTTTTGCTTATGGATATGCTGTTGTTCCAGCACCATCTGTTGACAAGACGATCTTTTCTTTGTTGCCTTTGCCCCTTTGTCAAATATTTGCATAGGTCCATTTTGGGGCTTTCTATTCTGTTCCATTGATTTATTTGTCTATTCTTTTGCCAATGCCACACTGTCTTCATTGCTGTAGCTTTCTAATAAATCTTGAAATCTAGTAGTGTTCATCCCCTGACTCTTCTCCTTTTCTAATATTGTGTTGGTTATCCTTGTTTTCAATTTCTGTTGTTGTTGGGTTTTGATTTTTTGTTTTTGTCTTTGTTTTTTACTCCCCATAGGAACTTTGGACTCAATTTGTCAGTTTCCACAAGATAAATTGCTGAGATTTTGATGAGGATTGTGTTGAATCCAAAGAGCAAGTTGGGAAGAACTGACCTTTCATTAATGCTAGGCCTTCCTATCAATGAACATAAAATATCTCTTTATTTATTTAGTTCTTCTTTAATTTCTTTAATCAAAATCTTGTAGGTTTTCTCATAGATCTTTTACATATTTTGATAGATGTAAACCTAAGTACTCCATTTGGGGGAAGGGATGTTACCATAAATTGTATTGTGCTTTTAATTTCAAATTCTAATTTCTCATTCCTGGTGTGTAAAAGAGCAATTGCAATTGACTTTCCTATATCAACCCTGTATGCTGCATCCTTGCTATAACTGCTTGTTAGTTCTAGAAGTTTTTTGGTTAGTTGTCTTGGTGGCCCCCGCAAACGTTCTTCCTCTAAGCCCAGGTTAAGAGTTGGTATTATTTGCTTCCCCATACAGATGACTATCAAAGGCGAGGTCGGGGAGAGTGCAAGGCAGCAGCTTCCTGCAGTCTTCTCCACTTTACATCCATTCATACTGTTAAAGTGGGTGAGGGGAGTTAGTACTTGTGGACAGTTTCCCAGATATTTGCTATGAAAATCTACATAGGGTGAATTAGACTTTCACAAATGTTATATCTTGGGGGCCTTTGAAGAATTTTTAATTTTAACCTATTAGGCAACCCGTATCATTTTTATTGGAAAAACACATAGAAATAAACATAATTATGTCAATACATGTCAAAAAGCCTCTTGATAAAATTCAACATCACCCCTTGTTAAAAATATTTAAACCCCTTAAGAAGCTCACAGTTGAGAAAGATGCTTTTATACTGATAAAGTTATCAGAAACCTACAGCAAAAAAACATATTTAATGATACAGCATGAACCGAAATGTCATTTACATTTATGGTACACAGGATTTCTTTTAATCGGTAATGATAAGACAGACAAACACAGAAATGACTGTCATGAGAGAAGTAGTTGATATTAGTACTCACAGTTCCCTGGAAACAATAGGCACAGCACACCACAAGGGGCAGGACAGGGAAACATCAAGGTCACTCAGAAGGCAGAGGAAAAGGGGGAAACATGGACAAGAAACTTGATTGCAGTTTCCATGGGAAGGAACAAGCAACGCAGGGCAATCACGCTTAGAATTGTCTAGTTTGAATGATGTCATCGGCTTCTGGAGAGAAGAGGCTGCTGACTGGTGTTGAGGAAATTAGGGAAACAGGATACTGGTCAGAAATGTGAGAGTGATAAGAAAGAATGGAGACTGCAAAAGAGATAACCAGAGATGGAGAAGAAAAAAGAGTGAGGAAGAGAGGATAAAGAAGGAGGTATAAACTCTGGGTTGGTTGGTTTGTGTATGAATGCATACAGGGAGGAAAGTTCTTCATTATACAAGAATTAGCTTATCCTGAGAGAGGCAGTCCCTCCAGGGTCAACAAAGCCCCAGATGTCAAAGCATCAAAATCAGAAAATAAGAGACATGACTGATACATCCCTAAAGACACTATTATAATTAACATGATTCAACATTATCCTGGAGTCTGTAGCCAATGCACACATAGCAAAAACAGCAATAGAAACAAATATCTGAATGGAAAAGACAGACTTTTAAATTCTCAGATCATGTATCTACTTAAACTATAAAAACAAAGTCAAGCAATCCATTGAAAGCTATTAATTGATTTGATTATGTGTAAGTAAAATATAGAAACTAAAACCTGTCCTATATACTATATACCAGTGAAGCTCATTTATAAAATGTAACATAAAGGGTGATTCACAAGAGGAACAATAACTATTTCTAGAATTGACAAACAATTTCAAACTCGACATAAGGAAAACGGTAAATGTTTATTGCAAGCATAAAAGAAAACATCAGGAAAAAAAAAACTACAGGTCATCAATGCTCCACCTACTTCCAATAACAACCAATAACAATGATTTAATTAAATAATGTGAGTTCCCCGACATGGTTCCAAATTCAGTTACCATGGGATTTTAACTGTGAGTAATTACATAAGTACAAACTTTTTGTGAGCACTTCAGTCCACAAATCACAACATAAATAACACATGCAAATAAGATCAGTGACCTATCACTTCTTCCAAAGTATGCTGTTGCCAATCACTGCACATTGATTACTGAGTTTACATGGAGAGCAAACTATGTTATTGTCTTGCCTCCTTGTCTCCCAGTGAGAAGCCCATGTGACATTTTAGGAAAATGAATAATCAAAAGAGAAAATTAGTCAACAGGCATGAAATTGCAACAAAAAAAATGAAAAGGGATAACACGAAGTGTAATTCAAATGGAACATAAGTGTAGATATAGAAGAAATAGCAGCAATTCACCAAGGCAGATGTTTCTTTGGTATTTCAAGTATTTTTGCCAAATAAATCAATTCTAAATCTAATTGAAGCTCTATATTTACAGAAATACAGGGGGCAGAGATACGTGTTGTGTTAGGCTGTTTTTCTGTTGCTATAAAGAAATACCTGAGAATGGGTAATTTACAAAGAGAAAAGGTTTAATTGGCTCACAGGTCTGCAGGCTTTACAGGACGCATGGTGCTGGCATCTGCTCACCTTCTTTGTGGGGGCTTCCATTCATGGCAGAAGGCACAGAAGGCACAGAAGGCAAAGTGAGAGCAGGATCTCATATGGAGAGACTGGGAGCAAGAGAGCAAGTGGGGGAGGTGCCACACACTTTTAAACAACAGATGTCCTGACAACTCACAATCAGTGAGAGAGTACCAAGTTCTGCAATCTGTCCCCTTAACCCAAATACCTCCCACAAATCCCCACCTCCAACATTGGGTATTATATCTCAACATGAGTATATTAGTCCATTTTCATACTGCTATAAAGAAACTACCAGAGATGGGGTAATTTATGAAAGGATTTATAAAAATGGACTCACAGTTATGCATGGTTTGGGAGGCCTCAGGAAACTTACAATTATAACAGAAGGTGAAAGAGAAGCAAGACACATCTTCAGTGGAGGGAGGAGAGACAGTGGGCAAAGAGGAAATGTCACACACTTATCAAACTACCAGATCTCATGAGGACTCTCTCATTATCACAAGAACAGCATGGGGTAACTGCCCCCATGATCCAATCACCCCTCGACAAATCCCTCAGACCACACAAGGGAGACAGAATTCAAGATGAGATTCGGGTGGGGACACAGAGCCAAATCCTATCGATGAGATGTGGACAAGACATCCAAACTATAGCACAGGTTAAATAATACCACAGAATGCAATCAGAAAATGCAGACTGTTGAAATACCACAGGATAAATAATCCGGTTTCTTCAGTTAAAACTAAAGAAACCAAAAGAGTGCAAGTGAAAAAACATGTAGGTGACAAATGTAGGTGATATACTCAAAAATATCAAAGGAAATTTAAGACATATTACCATCCAATTTTAATGCATAGTCCTCATTTGGATCCTAGTTAAAATAACTATAAAATAATAATGATTATAATAATTTACAAGATGAGGAAAATCTTGAAAACTGACTGAATATTTAATATGATGCATTAAGAGTTATATCTAAATTGTCTCAAGGTCATAGGGTGTCAGGGTCTGTGTTTTACATCATTAACATTTAAAAGTGCATACAGAAATATTTGTAGATGAAATGAAACAATGCTTGAATTTTCTAAAAAACTGAGGATACGTATATTATACCTCAAGCTAATAATGAGGAATATGGGGGAAGTGTGTGGAGGTGCATATGAAGCACAATTGGCAAGGTGTTGACCATTAGTATGCTGATTAAACAGTAAATTAAGTTCATCAAACTATTAAAGTTTTCTCTACCTTATGCAAATGTTTGAAAATTCTAAAAAAAAAAGAAAAGAAAAGAAAATCTGTAATGGAAAAATAAAACTCTAGGAGCATAATAAAACTAAACACCCACTGATGTACCCGAAAGTGCTGAGTTTACAGTAAGTACTAGATTAATATTTAATAATCCTGTTTTTTGAGACAGAGTTTTACTCTTGTTTCTCAGGCTGGAGTGCAATGGCAGAATGTCCTCTCCCTTCAACCTCTGCCTCCTGAGTTCAAGCGATTCTCGTGCCTCAGCCTCCCAAGTAGCTGGAATACAGGCACCCATCACAACGCCCAGCTCTCTTTTTTTTTTTTTTTTTTTTTTTTTTTTTTTTTACTTTTAATAGGGACAGAGTTTCTCCATGTTGGCAGGGCTGGTCTTGAACTCCTGGCCTCAGGTGATCTGCCCACCTGAGCCTCCCAAATTGCTGGGATTACAGGTGTGAGCCACCATGCCAGGCCCAAAGGATTCATTTTGATTACAACTATCATAAGATCATTGAGAATAACTCATGTGGTTTATCAAAAACACCTTATTATTCCATTAAAGATACTGAGTGGAACAAAAATGATCATGAAGTTGTTTAAAAGAATACTTTCCAGTTTAATTGGCTAAAAAATATTTCCGTATATAATCATTATTACCAAATGTGGGATTGGCATCAAAATGTCAATAATCAAAAATAATTTTTAAATTGATTATTCTGTTGTGTTTAATGATAGAAGAATTCTTTAATTTATTTTTTCCAAATTAAGGGTGAGCAACTAAGTCTGAGATCTTTAGCCCAGGAAGGAGTAGGTGAGGCATAGCCTGCTTTCTTGGCTGTCAATTACTACTGGAAGTGATATCGAAGGCCTTGCTGGAGAAGATGCATCTGCTAAAGAATGTGGGCAGATAACTATAGAGTATAATTACTCAGGAGCCTGATAAGTGTCTACATTTCAAAATGGCAAGGTCAACTTTAAATGTTTAAAAATGTTTATTCTTTGGGATGCCGAGGTAGGTGGATCACTGGAGGTCAGAACTTGGACACCAGCCTGGCCAATCCTGCAAAACCTTGCCTCTACTGAAAATACAAAAATTAGCCAGCCATGACAGCATCTGCCTGTACTCCCAGCTGCTTCGGAGATAGAGATAGGAGAATGGGTTGGAACTGATAGGGAGGATACAGGGAGCTGAGATCACGACACTACACTCCAGCCTGGGCCAAAGAGCTAGATTGTCTCAAAAAAACCAAACAACACTAAACGTTTATACATTTTATGGTTTATGAAAAATATCAACTCTAGTTGTTACTTAGAATTTCTATTCCACAGAAGTTCCTTAAGTACTATTTTTGTACTAAACTGAAAGAAGGAATATGTACATTGACATGCAGAGTACAAATATATCTCCATCATTTTAAGATCCCTTTGCAGCATTAAGAGAATTGTAATTTTCTTAAATATTTACCAAAAAAGAAGTCAATGATTTGCAATCTTTCCGAATGAAGGGCATGAATTCCAGCTCATGCTGCTTCCGCACTGGAAATTTGGTGCCACAATAATAAACTGAAACATCAATGACACACTTCTTTCAACAGTAAATCTAAGATTGAAATGTTTATTTTCGGTGGTTAGGTTATTTTCATTTTATCCTTAGTTAGGATAAAAATGGTGGAAGATTATACCATGAAATTAAAGGTGAGAGATCAAGTAGAACATGTTATTGTATTACTACTATTTTAATATAAAGATTGCATCATCATAAACACAGGGATTTGGGGCTCATCTTAGCACTTCTCCCCAGGTACCTTTAATATATATCATTTTATTGAAGTTGCCTGTGTACCCATCAGTCTCACCTACTAGTTGAACACCTCCTCTAATTGATTCTTCCATTTCTCTACCATATCTTGCCTTGAGTCAATTCTAAAGAAATGTTTGATGAAAGAAGGTAAATACCAGAAACACGTGTAAAGGGCTGCATCTAGAACTGTGCTCTATCAACGTGAGCATTCGAAAAATGTGATGTACTTAGTGTATGAATTTTACAAAATTTCCCTATTACACTTGCTAGTTTAAATGAATGTATTTTCAAAAAATATAAATTGCATACTTATTGAATGCATATATACACATTAAATATATATGTATATCACATGTACACATGTGAACATAACAGAGTAGACTTAACTCATGGCAATGTTTTTTCTGAAAGCACCTGCAGAAATTTGTCTTCTTACTAGTTTCAAAAACCCTCAGAAGCCTTGGGGGAAAGAGGAACCTTTGGATGCCAGACAGTGCATGAGGCACATTTGGTTGCACTGATTTTAACATAATTCTTATTCATAATTCACATTGAGGAAACCAGAAAGTTGCTAGCAGCTGTCAATGAACCACAGGTGGGGCGGGCCGCTGTGGGGCGGGGCCTTGAGAGGCGGTGCCTGGGCTCCCACATCACAAATGGAAGGGCCGCACCTGGAGGGAACTCAAGGCCTGATTGGTTCCTCCTAAGTAGGACGTGATCTGGTTGGCAAGGCAACCGGCCTTCAGCTGGTGGCCTTCAGTTATTGCCTTCAAAGTTGGGAGAGTCAGCAGGTGCTGAGCCCTACAGACCTGGAAGCAAGCGAAGGCCCAAGCTGCCTGAGAAGAGCAGAGGCTCCCCATAAAAACCACGCTGACCTGTCGCATGTGGACCAAAGCCAGCCCCCAGCACGGCCGGTGCTGGGGTTCTGCAGAGCCGTCCTGCGGCTCTGACATCTATGAATGAGTGGGCGGCCAGCAAAGGCACAACCCCAGCAGAGAGGAGTTACGGGCGCCCCGAACACGAACACGCTGTACCACAATGGCAGCCCCAAGCGGGGCCAGCTCAGGGTGAGGGGGCGGAGCCGTCCTTCAGCTTTGATTCAGATCTACAAGACAGAGATGGCTCTAGTGCCTGACCCCGCTGCTTTGGAGCGCACTGGCCACCAGAAGACGCCCAAAGGTAGGGAGGCCAGGGATACCGCTTGGCCTCAGGGATCCTCTGGCCGTTGCTGACCCAATGTTCTCCCCACAGACATCCACAACCCGGGGCGCCTCCCTCCCCCCACCCCCCAGTTAGCTTTCCTAGGCCCAGCTCCCAGGCAGGAGGACTGGCTGTGCCTCGAGTCCCCACCCCTTCTTCTTTCCCTGTTGTGTCTGGCCATTTCCTTCCTCTTCCCTACCCCAGTCAGTGCCCAGTTCTGGGACCTCTTCTTCTTCCCCCAGGTGGCCGAAAACTAAGTTTACAAAATACGGAATGGATGCTACAGATTTCACTGCTGTAGAGAAAACGTCTGACTCCTCTTCAATTTAAACTTAAGCAGCCACTGTGGAGCTGTTTCCCAATGCCAGCCCCAAGCGGGGCCAGCTCAGGCTGAGGTGGGGGGGGCCGTCCTGCGGCTCTGAGATCCAGGCAGTGGAGGTGGGGGTGGGGGTGGGGGTGGGGGTGGGGGTGGAGGTGGAGGGGTGGGGGTGGGGGTGGAGGGGTGGGGGTGGGGGTGGAGGGGTGGAGGGGTGGAGGGGTGGAGGTGGAGGTGGGAGCAGCGCCAGACACTTCTGCTTGGAGCCTGCCCAGTCTGATGCTGGGGCCCTGACCTGCAGCACAGCGGCGACCGGAAGACGCCCAAAGGTAGGGAGGCCACAGATACCGCTTGGTCTCAGGAACTCCTCTGGCCATTGCTGACCCAAGTTTCCCCCCAGAGACAGCCACAGCCTGGGGCTCCTCCCTCCTGCTCCTAGTTCGCTTTACTAGGCCCAGGCCCCGAGCAAGAGGACTGGCTCTAGGATTCACAATTTCATGTGTTCAATTCTAGACCAGAGCTCTATACTGAAGTAATGTCAGAGGTACTCTTCTTGTTTCTAATCATTTAAAAAAATGGTTTTTTATAGAGACAGGGTCTCATTGTGTTGCTCAGGATGTTCTCAAACTCCTGGTCTCAAGTGATTAACCCACCTTGGCCTCCCACATTGCTGGGATGACGAGCAAGAACCACCACACCTGGCCTTTGGAGGTGCCCTTGCTTTGTGTGTTTCAGCTGGTCTTTCTGCACAGCTGTCAATGCTCCTGCAGCATCATTTCAAATCTTTCTGCAAAAATTCAGTGGATCCTGTAATTTTTTAACACAGAATAGCCTATTATTTATAGAAGAAAAGCCAAGCAATTCACAATTGGTAACCTATGGTTAGAAGTTTTTATTTCATGATCAACACAACTGTTTATAGATGCTTGTGGTCCAAAAATGCAGATTCCTAATCATCCGCAAGGAGAAGGGATCCACTGAAAGGCTACCTGGGAGCGAGTTTAGGATTGTTCTGAGGCCGTGAACCATTGAAATTCACAGGTAAGAGGGTAGAGAAAGGGAATCTGCATGTTTTGATCCTACACGTGCTAGGTGTAACTTGGTCTTTGTTAAGTTGCACCACCTTTGAATCCCAGTTCCATCACTCATTATGACGTGATGGTCAATGTATCTTTAACTCCTCTGGGCCTCAGTTTGCTCATCTGTAAAAGGTGGGATTGTTATGAGGATTGCATAAGGTAAGTGTGTAAAAATCTGGGAATAATGCCTGTAATTTAAAGACAAAGTTGTTATGTGACTTCAATAAGGTAAGTAAAAATCTGCACACAATGTCTTTAATTTTGTGATTATTCAGTACATGGAGAAGGATTATTTTTCTTTAATTTTTGAATGAGTTTATAAAGTTAGTATCATAAATATTTTTGAGATAATCAAACAAAGGATCAGTAAGTTTAAATAAATTATGAAGCAGTTCACAATGTATTTACTGGGTAAGTGCTAGTTAAAAGTAGAAATGGGCCAGGTGCAGTGGCTCAGGCCTATAATCCCAGCACTTTGGGATGCCGAGGTGGGCGGATCACCTGAGGTCCAGAATTCAAGGCCACTCTGACCAACATGGGGAAACCCTGTCTCTACTAAAAATTCAAAATTAGCCAGGCATGGTGTCGCATGCCTGTAATCTCAGCTCCTTGGGAGGCTGAGGCAGGAGAATTACTTAAACGCAGGAGGCAGAGGTTGCACTGAGCCGAGATCATGCCATTGCCCTCCAGCTTGGACAAAAAGAGTGAAATTTCATCTCAAAAAAAAAAAAAAAAAAGTAATAATGATCACGTTGAAAATCTTATATTATGTGGTGGTTTTCTCTTACCTAAGGCTCCCAGTTTGGTGAAACCATAGATTCGAAATTCTTCTATCAAATTGATCATTAGAAAAATGTGATGTACTCAGTATATAAATTTTGCAAAATTTTCTCAGTCTTGTTAATTTGCTTAAATATATGCATACAAAATTAATATAAATGTGAATGTGTATTAATATATTTCATATATCGTATCAATTATATATATCAAAAGATCACAGAGTAATCTCAGTTCATGGCACTGTTTTTTCTGAAAGCGCCTGCAGAAATTTGCATTCTGTGTAGTTTCCAAAAAACTCAGAGGCCACGGGGAATGAGGATCTTTGAAAGTCAGGTAGTGCTCATTGAGGTACATTAAGATACAGAAATTTCACCAGAATTCACATTTATAATTCAAAGTAAAGAAAGCTGCTACCAGCTACCAATAATTGAAAGGTGGGGTGAGGTAGTTCAGAGGGCGGGGCTTTGTGAGCCAGTGCCCAGGCTCCCACCTCACAAATGACAGGCCGACGCCTAGAGGGAATTCGCGTCCTGATTGGTTCCTCCTAAGCAGAACGCGACGTGGTTGGCAGGGCAACGGGCCTTCATTAGGTGGCTTTCATTTAGTGCCTTCAGTGGGTGCCTTAAGTTGGTGCGATTTGGTTGTGTTTCCTGGGGAGAGGCAGAAGGTGCTCAGTTCTGCAGACATGGGGACAAGCAGAGGCCCAAGCTGCCCCAGAAGAGCAGAGGGGCCTATGGGGACCATGTTGCCCTGTGGCAAGTGCACCCAAGCCAGCCCCAGGCAGAGCAGCACAGCGATTCTGTGGATCTCTTCTTCAACTTTGACATCAATGAGTGGGCGGCCAGCAAAGGCTCAGGTCGCAGCAGAGAGGAGCAGAGGCTCCTGGAAAATGCTGTCCCCCAATGCCAGCCCCAAGTGAGCCCAGATGGGGGTGCGGTGGGTGAAGTCATCCTGCACTCTGGGATCCATGAGCCAGGGGTGGGAGCAGTGCCAAACGCCACTGCTTGGAGCCTGCCCAATTTGATTCCGGAGTCCTGACCTGCAGCACATTGGCGACCAGAAGATGCCCAAAGGTGGGGAGATGACAGATACCGCTTGGCCAGATACCTCTGGCCATTGCTGACCCAAGGTACCCCCAGAGGCATCCACAGTCCGGGGCTCTGCCCTTCTGCCCCTAGTTGGCTTTCCTAGGCCCAGGCCCTAAGCAGAAGGACTGGCTCTGCCTGGAGTGCCCACCCCTACTTCTTTCCCTGTTGCATCCAGCTGGTTGCTTTTCTCCTCACTTCCCAAATGCCCACTTCTAGGCCCTCTTCTTCTTCCCCTCGGCTGGTCAAAAACTAACTTTTCAAAATACAAAATGGATGCTACAGATTTCATTGCTGTAGAGGAAATATCTGAAAGCTCTTCTATTTAAACTTAAATAGCCACATTGGGACTCACAATTTTATATCTCGAGTTCTAGACCAAAGCTCCCTATTCTAAAGCAATGGCAGAAGATTACAGGTACTCTTCCTGATTCTAATAATTAACAAATAATCATCTTTTGTAGAGACAGGGTCTCACTGTGCTGCCCCGGCTGGTCTCAAACACGTGGCCTCTAATAATTCACCCACCTTGGCCTCCCACACTCCTGGGATGACCGGCAGGAACTACCGCACCTGGCCTCTGGAGGCGCTCTTGCTTTGTGTGCTTCTGCAGGTCTTCCTGCACGGCTGCCAGTTACATGATCCTACAGCATAGTTCCACCCTTCCTGCACAAATTCAATGGATGCTGTCATTTTTTTACATGGAATAGCCTTTTATTTATTGCAGAGAAGCTAGACAATTCAAAGTTAGTAATATGCAGTCTAGAAATTTTCATTTCTTGATCAACACAGCTTTTAAAAGGTGATGCTTGTGGTCTAAATACAGATTCCTTATCACCCCCAAGAAAAAGTGAACCACTGCAAGGCAACCTGGGAGGGAGTTTAGGATTGTTCTGAGGCATGAAAGCCACTGAATTCACACATGAGGGTGTAGAAAAGGGAATCCATATGTTTTGATCCCTTGCGTTCTGGGTAGAACTTGGTCCTTGTTACACTGCACCATTTTTGGCATCAGAGAAAACTAGAGATGAATCCCAGTTCCCTTACTCATTATGATGTAATAATGAGTGTATTTAGAACTCATCTGAGCCTTAGTTTTTCTCAACTATTAAAGATGTGTTTTTTATGAGGCCTGCATAAGTAAGTGTATAAGAATCATGGCAAAATGCTTGTAATTCAAAAGAGAGGGTTCTTATGAGACTTCTATAAGGTAAGTGTGTAAAAATGTGGACACAATGCCTATAAATTTTCTAAGAGTATAATATATGAAGAAGGATTATTTTTGTCTCATTTAACTTTAGACCAAGTTTATAAAATTGGTGATACATTTTTGTGATAATCGATCCAAGGATCAGAAAGACTAAACAAATCACCATAGTCACAAAGCAATTCACAAGACATTTACTGGGTAGTTTTTAGTTAAAAGTACCAATGATAATCGTATTGAAAATCTTTTACTATGTGGTAGTTTTCTCTTACATAAGCCTTTCTGTTTGTTGAAACTATAAATTCTGAGTTGCTCTATCAAAATGCTCATTAGAAAATGTGATGTACTTGGTGTATAAGTTTTAGAAAATTTCTTTGATTAGTCTTGTGAATTTCATTGCATATGTATATTATTTCCAAAATTGTAAAATGAGTATATGTGTATTGAATGTATATATACGGATATATGAAATATGACTTGACATTATAGAGCAGGCATAGCTCATGGCAAGGCTGTTTTTCTGAAAGCACCTGGAGAAATCTGTCTTTTTTTTAGTTTCTAAAAATCTCAGAGGTTATTGGGGAAACGAGGTTCTATGAATCCCAGATAGTGCATGAGGCAGATTTGGTTTCAGTAATTTTAGCATCATTCATTGTAAGGTGATGATCCCTAGGAAAGTCGGCACAGTGAGAGACCTGAAAGCTCCCAGCAGCCAGCAATGAATGAAAGGTGGGGCGGGGCCACTCGCAGGTGGGGGCCAATGGTGGGGCGGGGCTAATGGCAGGGCAGGGCCTTGGAGCCAAGTGGCTGTGCTCTCAAGTTCCAAGTTTAGGAGGGGGCATGCAGGGTACTCTGGGCCTGATTGTTTCCTCTTAACCAGGATGCAGGGCAACTGGCCTTCTCCTGGTGACCTTCACTGGGTGCCCTCATTGGTTGCCTTAGGTTGGCACCCTCAGCTGGTGGTCTTCAGTTGGTGGCCTTGAGTTGTTGGGTAGAAGCAGAAGGAGCTCCATCCTCCCGCAGTCACAGCTCTCAGGCTTGTTGCAACCAGGCCCATTCTGAATAAACCAGGCAGGGTGGTGGCTTTGCAGATAAGTCAGCTCAGGGTGAGCAAGTGAGGCAGGGTGGGGACTGCTAGTGGTGTGCAGCTCTGTGTCCTGGTGCTGCCCCGTGCTTGTGCTGGGAAGAGGTGGCAGGTGCTGAGCTCTGCATATGTGGGGACCAGTGAAGGCCCAAGCTGCCTGAGATGTGCTGAGCTGCCCCTTGTGGATCTCGCTGACCACGTGCACCAAAGACAGCCTGAGGCATGGCCAGCGCAGGGGTTCATCGGAGCCAATCTGGGCTCTTACATCTGAGTTGGTGGCCAACAAAAAGCCAAGCCCCAGCAGAGAGGAGCAGAGGCACCTGGAACACGCTGTAACCCAATGCCGGCCCAAAGTGGGGCAAGCTCAGGGTGCAGTGGGAAGAGATGTCCTGACACTCTGAGATCTACCACACGGCTGTAGCTCCAGGCCTCACTGCTTTGGAGCCTGCACAGTTGGATTTGGGAGCCGGAGAGGGTCCTGACTTGCAGCACATTGGCGACCAGAAGACAACTAAAGGTAGGGAGGCGACAGACACTGCTTGGTCTCAGGAGCTTCTCTGGCCATTGCGGACCCAACGTTGCACCTGGAGGCATCCACAGCATGGGGCTCCTCCCTCCGTCCCCTAGGTAGCTTTCTTAGGCTCAGGCCACAAGCAGAAGGACTGGGTCTGCCTTGTCTTCCCAGCTTATCTTGGTTCTCTGCGGGGTCCATCCAGTTTCCTTCCTCCTTTCTACCCCAATGCTGAGTTCTGGGACCTCTTCTGCTTCCCCCAGGCTGGCCAGAAACTAAGTTTCCAAACTGCAAAATGAATGCTACAGATTTCATTGCTGTAGAGGAAATGTCTAACATTTCTTCTATTTAAACTTAAATAACCCTCTGGGGACTCACACTTTTGTATCTTGATTTCTGGTCTAGAACTATATTTTTAAGCAATGTCAGAGGGTCAGAGGTATTTCTTCTTCATTCTAATCATTTTTTTTATTTTTATTTTTTGTTGTAGAGGCAGGGTCTCACTGTGTTACCCAAGCTGGTCTCAAACATCCGATGTCAAGTGTTCCACCCGCCTTGGCTTCCCACATTGCTGGGCTGACAGGCAAGAACCTCCACACCTGGACTTCGGAGGTGCTCTTGCTTTGCATGTTTCCGCTGGATCTCCCACACAGCTGTCAGGAAGGTGCTCCTGAGGCATCATTCCAAAGTTTTCTAGACAAATTCAGTGTATCCTGTGATGCTTTACCTGTAATAATACCTTTGTTTATTGCAGATAAGCTAGACAATTCAGTTAGTAACTGAGGCCCTAGAAATTTTCGTATCTTTTTTTTTTAGATGAAATTTTACTCTTATTGCCCAATCTGGAGTACAATGACATGATCATAGGTCTTGGTAACCTCTGCCTCCTGTGTTGAAGCCATTCTCCTGCCTTAGCCTTCTGAGTAGCTGGGATTAGAGGCATTCACCACACACTCAGCTAATTTTGTCCTTTTTAGTAGAGATGGAGTTTCACCATGTTGGTCAGGCTTGTCTCGAACTCCTGACCTCAGGACATATGCCCAGCCTGGCTTCCCAAAGTACAGGCAAGAGCCACCATCCCTGGCCAAAAGCAACAAATCTGTTTCTAAGGAGATGCTTGTAATCTAAATATGCAGATTCCTAGTCATTTCCAAGAGGAAGGAAACCACTGGAAGGCAACCTGGGAGGGAGTTTAGGTTGGTTCTGAGGCCATGAAAGCCATTCAAATTCACACATAAGAGGGTAGAAAAAGGGAATCCACATGTTTTGACTGCCTCCACATGCTCAGTATAACTTGACTTGGTTATGTTGCACTACCTTTGACATCAGAAAGAACTGGGTTTTAATCCCAGTTCCATCACACATTAGGACATGATGGTGAATGTGTTTTTAACTCCTCTGAACTTCAGTGTGCTCATCTATTAAAAAAATGGGATGATTATGAGTCTTCCATAATATTAGGGTGTACAAATTGGTGTGAGCAAAATGACTATAACTTAAAGGATAGGCTTTAAGGTTCCAGTAAGGTAAGTGTGTAAAAATCTGGACACAATGCCTATAATTTTTTAAGTCTTTATGATATACAGAAGGAGGATTATTTTTCTTTCAGTTAATTTTTAGAGCAAGTTTATAAAAACTGGTGTTACTTACATTTTTGACATAATCAAACCAAGGATATAAAGGATGAAATGAGTCACTAGAGTTACAGTGCAGTTCACAATACATTTACTGGGTCATTGAAAGTAGCAATGGTGATCACGTTTAAAATCTTGTATTAAGAGAATGCTTTTCTCTTACATAAGCCTCCTTGTTTGTTGAAGCCATCAATTATAAGTTGCTATATAAAGTGATCATTGGGAAACTGTGATATACTTAGTGTATAAATTCAGAAAATGTCCTCTTTTGCTCTTGTTAATGTGATTGAATATATAGGTTAATTTCAAAAATGTAAATGGAATATGTATGGGTTGAATGCATATGTGTATATATATGGGAAATATACTTAGACATCACACAGTAGACATAGCTCATGGCAATTATATTTCTGAAAGCACCTGCAGAAGTCTGTCACTTTTGGAGTTTGTAAAAAACTCAGAGGTTATAGGGGAAAAGATGTTCTATGAATTCCAGCTAGTGCAAGAGCCAGATTTGGCTTCAGTAACTTTAGCATAATTCATTGTAAGGTGATAATCCCTAGGAACTTCAGTGAGAAACCTGAAAGCTCTTAGCAGCCAGGAATGAATAAAATGTGGGATGCAGTGGCTGGCAAGGAGGGGACTTGTGAGCCACATGCCTGGTCTCTCAATTTCCAAGTTGGCAGGGACACATGGAGGGGACTCGGGGCCTGATTGTTTCCTCTTAACCAGGATGTGGCCTGGTTGGCAGGGCAACCAGCCTTCACCTGGTGGCCTTCAGTGGGTGCCCTCATTGGTTGCCTTTGTTTAGTGGCCTCAGTTGGTGCTCTTCTGTTGTTGGTCTGCACTTGATTTGGCAGTGGTGGAAGGAGAAGGAGCTCCGTCTGTGCTCTCTCCTCCTACAGTCACAGTTCTCAGGCTTATTGCACCTAGGCCCACTCTAAATAAACCAGGTAGGTTCACAACTCTTACAGACAAGTCAACTCAAGGTAGCTGGGTGAGGTAAGCTGCGAATTCCTAGTGGGATGCAGCCCTATGGCCAGTTGCCCGTGCCAGTGTGACTTTGCTGGGAAGAGGCAGCATGTTCTGAGCTCTGCAGACGTGGAAGCAAGTGAAGGTCCAAGCTGCCTGAGAAGAGCAGAGTTGCCCCAAGGGGGCCACACTGAAGTATCTTATGTGCACCAAAGACAGCACCAGGCAGGGCCAAAGCAGGGGTTCTGTGAAGCCATCCTGGGACTCTGACATGTGTGAGTGAGTGGCTAGAAAAGGCAGAGACACCAGTAGAGAGGAGGAGAGGCACCCAGAACATGCTGTACCACAGTGCTAGACCCAGGCAGGACCAGCTCAGAGTGTGGTGAGCAGAAACACCCTGAGGCTTTAAGATCTGCAAGGTGGAGGAGGTGGTAGCTCTTGACCCCACTGCTTTGGAGCCTGCCCAGTTGGGTTTGGGAGCTGGCCAGGGTCCTGACTTACAGCACATTGACAACCAGAAGACGACTAAAGGTAGGGAGGCAGCGAATACTGCTTGGCTCATTTATATATTATGTTATGCTGATCTATAAAAGATTGAATACAGCAGGAGCTCCTCTGGCCACTGCTAACTCAAGGTTCGCCCAAAGACATCCACAGCCTGGGGCTCTCCCTCTTGCTCTAGTTGGCTTTCCCAGCCCATGCCCCCAAGCAGGAGGACTGGCTATGCCTCGAGTCCCCACCCATTCTTCTTTCTTCCTATTCGAGTGCCCAGTTCTGTTTCCTCTTCATCTTGCCCCAGGCTGCCTAAATAATGCGTTTTCAAAATTCAAAATTTAAGCTACAAATTTCATTGCTATAGAGAAAATATCTGACAGCTCTTCTGGTTAAACTTAAGTAGCAACAGTGAGACTCACAATTTCATATCTTAAATTCCAGACCATGCCCCTTTATCATAAAGCAATAGTAGAGGCACTCTTCTTGATTCCAAACATATTAAATGATTTTTTGTAGAGACAGGGTCTCACTCTGTTGCCCAGGCTAATCTAGAACTCCTGGCCCCAAGTGATCCATGCACCTTCGCCTCCCACATTGCTAGGGTGACAGGAAGGAGCCACCACACCTGGCCTTTGGAGGTGCTCTTGCTTTTGTGTGTATAGTCTGGTCTTTCTGCACAGCTGTCAGGAAGACGCTCCTGCAGCATAGTTCTAAATCTTTCTGCACAAATTCAGTGGATCCTGTGATTTTTTTTTTTTTACCTGGAATGGCAATATATTTTTTAGAGAAGCTACACAATTCACAGTTAGTAACCTAGGGCCTAGAAAATGTCTTTTCTTAATCAAAGCACCTGTTTATAAGAAGCTATATATGTGGCCTAAATATGCAGCTTAGTAATCATCCCCAAGGAGAAGGGGGCCACTGCAAGGCAACCTGGGAGGGAGTTTAGGATTTTTCTGAGGCCGTAAGAAACAATGAAATTCACACATAAAAGGGTAGAGAAAGGGAATCCACATGTTGT
Organism: Saimiri boliviensis; assembly: GCF_048565385.1. Classification (NCBI taxonomy): domain Eukaryota; kingdom Metazoa; phylum Chordata; class Mammalia; order Primates; family Cebidae; genus Saimiri; species Saimiri boliviensis. The sequence continues at coordinate 120,259,670 of NC_133456.1, read as the reverse complement.
GACTCCCTCCATATGCTGGGTGCAACTTAGTCTTCCTCATGTTGCACAACCTTTGGTGTCAGAAAGAACTGGATTTGAATCCCAATTCCATCACTCATTATGACGTGGTGGGGAATGTGTTTGCTGAGCCTGAGTTTGCTCATCTATAAAGGATGTGAGTGTTACCTGGCTTACATAAGGTATGTTGTAAAAATCTGGCATAATACCTGTAATTTAAAACATGAGGTTGCTATGTGGCTTCTGTAAGGTAAGTGTGTAAAAATCTGGACACAATGCCTATAAATTTCTAAGTGTTCAATATATGCATAAGGAGAATTATTTTTCTCTTATCTAGTTTTTAGAGCAAGTTTATAAAATTGTTGTTACATTTTGTAATTAATCAAACCAAGAATCAGAGAGATTAAGTCACCACAGTCACAAAGCAATTCACAATACATGCTAGGTAATTGTTATTTATTAGCAACAATGAGGATCACATTTAAAATATTGTATTATGTGGTGCTTTTCTCTTACATAAGCCTCTTTCTTTGTTGAAACCATGAATTTTAAGTTGCTCTATGAAAGTGATCAATAGAAAATTGTTATGAAACTTAGTGTATAAATTTTAGAAAATTTCTTCTATTAGTCTTGTTAATTTGCTTGTATGCATGTATTTTCAAAAAATGTAAATTGAACATATATGTATTGAATATATTTGTGTATGTATATGTACAAAACTTTACATTATTGGGTAGCCTTAAGTCATTGCAATGTGCTTTTCTGAAAGTACATGCAGAAATCTGACCTTTGTCTAGTTTCTATGAAGCTCAGAGGTTATGGGGCAAAGGGAGTTCTATGAATCCGAGATTGTGCATGAGGCAGATTTGATTTCAGTAATTGCAGCATCTTTCATTGTAAGGTGATGATCTCTAGGAATGTCACAGCGAGACACCTGAAAGCTCCCAGCAGCCAGCAATGAATAAAGGTGGGGCGGGGCCAATGGCAGGGCGGGGCCTTGGAGGAATGTGCCTGTGCTCTCAAGTTCCAAGTTTAGGGGGAGACATGCAGGGGACTCTGGGCCTGATTGTTTCCTCTTAACCAGGATGCAGTCTGAATGGCACGGCAACTGGCCTTCACCTGGTGACCTTCACTGGGTGCCCTCATTGGTTGCCTTGGTTTGGCGCCCTCAGCTGGTGGTCTTCAATTAGTGGCCTTGAGTTGTTGGGCAGCAGCAGAAGGAGCTCCATTGATGTTCTCTCCTCCCACAGTCACAGCTCTTGGGCTTGTTGCATCCAGGCCCATTCTGAATAAATCAGGCAGGGTGGTGGCTATTGCTGATAAGTGAGCTCAGGGTGAGCAGCTGGCTGAGCGGCTGAGGCAGGCGGGGGCAGCTAGTGGTGTGCAACCCATGGCCTGGTGCTACCTGTGCCAGCCGTGCCTATGCTAGGAAGAGGCGGCAGTTGCTGAGCTCTGCAGATGTGGGGGCCAGTGAGGGCGCAAGCAGCCTGAGATGTGTTGAGCTACCCCATGTGAATCTCGCTGACCATGTGCACCAAAGACAGCCCAAGGCATGCCCGGGCAGGGGTTCACCGGAGCCAATCTAGGCTCTGACCTCTGGGTTGATGGCCAACAAAGAGCCAAGCCCCAGCAGAGAGGAGCAGCGGCACCTAGAACACACTGTACCCCAATGCCAGCCCCAAGCGAGACCAGCTCAGGGTGCAGTGGGAAGAGATGTCCTGACACTCTGAGTTCTACCACGCGGAGGTGGCAGTAGCTCCAGACCTCACTGCTTTGGAGCCTGCACAGTTGGATTTGGGAGCCAGTGAGGGTCCTGACTTGCAGCACGTTGGCGACCAGAAGACACCCAAAAGTAGGGAGGTGACAGACACTGCTTGGCCTCAGGAGCTTCTCTGGCCATTGTGGAACAAATGTTGCACCTGGAGGCATCCACAGCATGGGGCTCCTCCCTCCGTCCCCTAGGTAGCTTTCTTAGGCTCAGGCCACAAGCAAAAAGGACTGGGTCTGCCTTGCCTTCCCAGCTTATCTTGGTTCCCTGCTGGGTCCATCCAGTTTCCTTCCTCCTTCCTACCCCAATGCTGAGTTCTGGGACCTCTTCTGCTTCCCCCAGGCTGGCCAGAAGCTAAGTTTCCAAACTACAACATGAATGCTACAGATTTCATTGCTGTAGAGGAAATGTCTGACATTTCTTCTACTTAAATAACCTTTTGAGACACAATTTCATATTTTGATTTCTAGACTATAGCTCTGTATTTTAAAGCAAGATCAGAGGGTCAATGGTACTCTTATTGATTCTAGTCATTAAAAACTTTTTTGTAGAGACAGAGTCTCACTGTGTTCCCGAGGCTGGTCTCAAACTCCTGATGTCAAGTGATTCACCCACCTTGGCTTCCCACATTGCTGAGCTGATAGGCAAGAACCACCACACCTGGACTTTCGACGCGCTCTTGCTTTGCATGTTTCCACTGCTCCTCCTACCCAGCTGTCAGTAAGATGCCCCACTCAGCATTATTCCAAAGTTTTCTGGACAAATTCACTGGATCCTGTGATGTTTACATGTAATATTATTTGCTTATTGCAGATCAACTAGGCAATTCACAGTTAGTAACCTAGGTCCTAGAAATTTTTATATCTTTCTTGAGATAAAATTTTGCTCTTATTGCCCAGGCTGGAGTGTAATAACAGGACCTTATGTTGTTGCAACCTCTGCCTCCTGTGATCAAGCCATTCTCCTGCATTAGCCTTCTGAGTAGTTGGGACTTGAGGCATTTACCACATGCTCGGCTAGTTTTGTCCTTTTTAGTAGAGATGGAGTTTCACCATGTTGGTCAGTCTTGTCTCGAACTCCTGACCTTGGGACATCTGCCCGTCCTGGCTTTTCAAAATATAGGTGAGAGCCACCATCCCTGGCCAAAAATTTTATTTCCTGATCAACAAATCTGTTTCTAAGGAGATGCTTGTAGTCTAAATATGCAGATTCCTAGTCATTACCAAGAGAAAGGGAACCACTGCAAGGCAACCTGGGAGGGAGCTTAGGATGGTTCTGAGGCCATGAAAGCCATTCAAATTCACACATAAGAGGGTGTAGAAAGGGAATCCACAGGTTTTGACTGCCTCCACGTGCTCAGTATAACTTGGTCATTGTTAAGTTACACTATCTGTGGTGTCAGGGAGAACTGGATTTGAATCCCAGTGCCATCACACATTAGCATGTGATGGCGAATGTGTTTTTAACTCCTCTGAACCTCAGTTTACTCATCTGTAAGACATGGGGTTATTATGAGGTTTCCATAATGTAAGTGTGTAAAAATCGGTGTGGGCAAAATGACTGTAATTTAAAAGATAGGGTTGTTTTAAGGCTTCAGTAAGGTAAATGTGTAAAAATCTGGACACAGTGCCTATAATTTTGTAAGTCTTCATTATATACAGAAGAGGGATTATTTTTCTCTCATTTCATTTTTAGAGAAAGTTTATAAAATGGATGTTACTCGTATTTTTGACATTATCCAACCAAGGATCCAAAAGATTCAATGAGTCACTGTAGTCACAAAGCAGTTCACAATACATTTACTGGGTAACTGCCTGTCGAAAGTAGCAATGGTGATCACACTTAAAATCTTACATTAAGAGGCTGCTTTTCTCTTACATAAGCCTCTTTGTTGAAGCCATCAATTCTAAGTTGCTGTATAAACTGATCATTAGGAACTGTGATATGTATAAATTTAGAAAATGTCCTCCATTGTTCTTGTTAATATGATTGAATATATAAGTTAATTTCAAAAATGTAAATGGAATATGTATGGGTTGAATGCATGTGTATATATATGGGAAATATAATTAGACGTCACACAGTAGACTTAGTTTATGGCAGTTTTTTTTATGAAAGCACCTGCAGAAATCTGTCATTTTTGTAGTTTGTTAAAAAACTCAAAGGTTATGGGGGAAAGGAGGTTCTATGAATTCCAGCTAGTGCAAGAGCCAAATGTGGCTTCAGTAATTTTAGCATAATTCATTGTAAGGTGATAATCCCTAGGAACTTCAAGACAGTGAGAAACTTGAAAGCTCTTAGCAGCCAGGAATGAATGAAAGGGATGAATGAAAGGTCGGATGCAGTGGCTGGCAAGGCGGGGACTTGTGAGACACATGCCTGGTCTCTCAGGTTCCAAGTTGGCAGGGACACACGGAGGGGACACTGGGCCTGATTGTTTCCTCTTAACCAAGATGCGGTCTGGTTGGCAGGGCAACCCACCTTCACCTGGTGGCCTTCAGTAGGTGCCCTCATTGTTTGTCTCATTTTGTGCCCTCAGTTGGTGCTCTTCAGTTTTTGGTCTTCAGTTGGTTTGGCAGTGGTGGAAGGAGAAGGAGCTCCGTCTGTGCTCTCTCTTCCTACAGTCACAGTTCTCAGACTTGGTGCACCTAGGCCCACTCTAAATAAACCAGGCAGGTTTGTAACCTTTACAGACATGTCAGCTCATGGTAGGTGGGTGAGGTAAGCTGCGAGCTTTAAGTGGGATGCAGCCCTAAGGCTTGGCGCTTGTCCATGCCAGCGTGACTTTGCTGGGAAGAGGCAGCATCTTCTGAGCTCTGCAGACGTGGAAGCAAGTGAAGGCCCAAGCTGCCTGAGAAGAGCAGAGTTGCCCCAAGGGGACCACGCTGAAAAACCTCATGTGCACCAAAGTCAGCACCAGGCAGGGCCGAAGCAGGGGTTCTGTGAAGCTGTCCTGGGACTCTGACAGCTGTGAGTGAGCTGCCAGAAAAAGCAGAGACACCAGCAGAGAGGAGCAGAAGAGCTCAGAACATGCGGTTCCATAATGCCAGCCCCAGGCAGGGCCAGCTCAGAGTGAGCAGAACCATCCTGAGGTTTCGTTCCCATGAGATAGAGGTGGCAGTAGCACCAGACCCCATTGCTTTGGAGCCTACCCAATTGTGTCTGGGAGCTGGCCAGGGTCCTGACTTACAGTGCATTGATGACCAGAAGACAACCAAAGGTAGGGAGGCAGCGAATACTGCTTGTCTCTGCTGTATGTTATGTTATGCTGATCTATAAAAGACTGGATACAGCAGGATCTCCTTTGGCCACTGCTGACTCAAGGTTCTCCCCAAAAGCATCCACAGCCTGGGGATCTCCCTCCTACCCTGAGTCAGCTTTCCCAGCCCCTGTCCCCAACCAGGAGGACTGGCTCTGCCTCGAGTCCCCACCCATTCTTCTTTCTTCCTCTCCCAATGCCCAGTTCTGTTTCCTCTTCATCTTGCCCCAGGCTGCCTGAAAACTTGGTTTTCTAAATACAAAATGTAAGTTATAGATTTCATTGCTGTATAGTTAAACTTAAGTACCCCGGTGCGACTCAAAATTGCATATCTTGAATTCTACACCAGAACTCTTTAACATAAAGCAATGTTAGAGGCACTCTTCTTGATTGCAATCATAGAAAATTTTTTTTTAGAGAGAGTGTCTCACTGCATTGCCCAGGCTAGTCTAAAACTCCTGGTGTCAAGTGATCCACCTGCCTTGGCTTCCCACATTGCTGGGCTGACAGGCAAGAACCTCCACACCTGGACTTTGGAGGCGCTCTTGCTTTGCATGTTTCCACTTGATCTCCTACCCAGCTGTCAGTAAGATACTCCTGAGTCATGATTCCAAAGTTTTCTAGACAAACTCAGTGAATCTTGTGATATTTTACATGTAATAATACCTTCATTTATCGCAGATAAGTTGGACAATTCACAGTTAGTAACGCGGGTCCTAGAAATTATCATCTTTTTGATGGGGGGGATAACATTTTGTTCTTGTTGCCCAGGCTGGAGTACAATGACATGATCTTAGGTCTTTGTAACCTCTGCCTCCTGTGTTGAAGCCATTCTCCTGCCTTAGCCTTCTGAGTAGCTGGGATTAGAGGCATTCACCACACAGTCGGCTAATTTTGTCCTTTTTAGTAGAGATGGAGTTTCACCATGTTGGTCAGGCTTGTCTCAAACTCCTGACCTCAGGACATATGCCCGGCCTGGCTTCCCAAAGTACAGGCGAGAGCCACCATCCCTGGACAAAAAATTCATTTCTTGAGCAACAAATCTGTTTCTAAGGAGATGCTTGTAATCTAAATATGCAGATTCCTAGTCATTTCTAAGAGGAAGGGAACCACTGCAAGCTAACCTGGGAGGGAGTTTAGGATGGTTCTGAGGCCATGAAAGCCATTCAAATTCACACATAAGACGGTAGAAAAGGGAATCCACGTGTTTTGACTGCCTCCTTGTGCTCAGTATAACTTGGTCTTGGTTATGTTGCACTACCTTTGGCGACAGAGAGAACTGGATTTGAATTCCAGTTCCATGACTCATTAGGATGTGATGGTGAATGCTTTTAACTCCTCTGAAACTGTTTGCTCATCTATAAAAAACAGAATTATTATCAGTCTTCCAAAATTTCAGGGTGTAAAAATTGGTGTGTACAAATTGACTGCAATTTAAAGGATAGGCTTTAAGGCTTCAATAAGATAAGTGTGTAAAAATCTGGACACAATACCTATAATTTTGTAAGTCTTCATTATATATAGAAGGAGGATTACTTTTCTTTCAGTTAATTTTTAGAGCAAGTTCATAAAAACTGGTGTTACTTATATTTTTGACATAATCAAACCAAGGATCTAAAGAATAAATGAGTCACTATAGTTACAGTGCAGTTCACAATACATTTACTGGGTCATTGAAAGTAGTAATGGTGATCACATTTAAAATCTTGTATTAAGAGAATGCTTTCCTCTTACATAAGCCTCTTTGTTTGTTGAAGCCATCAATTCTAAGTTGCTGTATAAAGTGATCCTTAGGAAACTGTGATATACTTAGTGTATACATTTAGAAAATGTCCCCTAGTGCTCTTGTTAATGTGATTGAATATATAGGTTAATTTCAAAAATGTAAATGGAATATGTATGGATTGAATGCATATGTGTATATATATGGGAAATATAATTAGACATCACACAGTATACTTAGCTCATGGCAATTTTTTTTCTGAAAGCACCTGCAGAAATCTGTCATTTTTGTCCTTTGTTAAAAACTCAGAGGTTATAGGCAAAAGGAGGTTCTATGTATTCCAGATAGTGCAAGAGCCAGATTTGGCTTCAGTAATTTTAGCATAATTCACTGTAAGGTGATAATCCCTAGGAACTTCAAGACAGTGAGAAACCTGAAAGATGTTAGCAGCCAGAAATGAATGAAAGGAATGAATAAAAGGTGGGATGTAGTGGCTGGCAGGACTGGGCCTTGTGGCCACGTACCTGAATCCTCAGGTTCCAAGTTGGCAGGGACGCATGGAGGGGACTCTGGGCCTAATTGTTTCCTATTAACCAGGATGCGGCCCGGTTGGCAGGGCAACCTGCCTTCACCTGGTGGCCTTCAGTGGGTGCCCTCATTGGTTGCCTTTGTTTAGTGGCCTCAGTTGGTGCTCTGCAGTTCTTGGTCTTCAGTTGGTTTGGCAGTGGTGGAAGGAGAAGGAGCTCCATCTGTGCTCTCTCCTCCTAAAGTCACAGTTCTCAGGCTTGTTGGACCTAGACCCACTCTAAATAAACCAGGCAGGTTCGTGACTTTTACAGACAAGTCAACTCAAGGTAGGTGAATGAGGTAAGCTGCGAACTGCTAGTGGCATGCAGCCCTATGGCCAGGGTTGCCCGTGCCAGCGTGACTTTGCTGGGAAGAGGCAGCATCTTCTGAGCTCTGCAGATGTGGAAGCAAGTGAAGCCCCAAGCTGCCTGAGAATAGCAGAGCTGCCCCAAGGGGAAACACGCTGAAGTGTCTCATGTGAACCAAAGGCAGCACCAGGCAGGGCCAAAGCAGGGGTTCTGTGAAGCCATCCTGGGACTCTGACATCTATGAGTGAGTGGCTAGAAAAGGCAGAGACACCAGAAGAGAGAAGCAGAGGTGCCCAGAACATGCTGTCCCACAGTTCCAGCCCCAGGCAGTGCCAGCTCAGAGTGTGGTGAGCAGAACCATCCTGATGCTCCAAGATCTACAAGGTGGAGGATGTAGTAGCTCCTGACCTCACAGATTTGGCGCCTGCCCAGTTGGGTTTGGGAGCTGGCCAGGGTCCTGATTTAACAGCACATTGGCCACCAGAAGACGACCAAAGGTAAGGAGGCAACGAATACTGCTTGGCTCATCTGTATGTTATGTTACGCTGATCTATAAAAGATTGAATACAGCAGGAGCTCCTCTGGCCACTGCTGACACAAGGTTCCCCCAAAGACATCCACAGCCTGGGGCTCTCCCTCCTGCCCCTAGTTAGCTTACCCAGCCCCAGACCCAGGCAGGAGGACTCGCTCTGCCTCGAGTCCCCACCCATTCTTCTTTCTTCCTATTCAAGTGCCCAGTTCTGTTTCCTCTTCATCTTGCCCCAGGCTGCCTGAATACTACGATTTCACAATTCAAAATGTAAGCTACAAATTTCATTGCAATATAGATAATATCTGACAGCTTTTCTAGTTAAACTTAAGTAGCAACAGTGAGACTCACAATTTCATATCTTGAATTCCAGACCATGCCCCTTTATCATAAAGCAATGGTAGAGGCACTCTTCTTGATTCTACTCATGTACAATGATTTTTTTTGTAGAGACAGGGTCTCACTCTGTTGCCCAGGCTAATCTCGAACTCCTGGCCTCAAGTGATCCACCCACCTTAGCCTCCCACATTGCTAGGGTGACAGGCAAGAACCACCACACCTGGCCTTTGGAGGTGCTCTTCCTTTTTGTGTATAGTCTGGTCTTCCTGCACAGCTGTCAGGAAGATGCTCCTGCAGCATAGTTCTAAATCTTTCTGCAAATTCAGTGGATCCTGTGATTTCTTACATGGAATAGTCCTATATTGTATAGAAAAGTTAGACAATTCATAGTTAGTAACCTAGGGCCTAGAAAAATTTTTTTCTTGATCAATACATCCCTTGGCCTAGAAAATGTCTTTTCTTAATTGAAGAACCTGTTATAAGGAGTTAAATATGTGGTCTGAATATGCAGCTTAGTAATCATCCCCAAGAAGAAGGGGAACACTGCAAGGCAACCTGGGAGGGAGTTTAGGATTGTTCTGAAGCCATAATAAACAATGAAGTTTACACATAAAAGGGTAGAGAAAGGGAATCCACATGTTTTGACTCCCTCCATATGCTGGGTACAACTTAGTCTTCCTCATGTTGCACAACTTTGGTGTCAGAAAGAACTGGATTAGAACCCCAATTCTATCACTCATTATGACGTGGTAGGGAATGTGTTCTAACTCCACTGAGCCTCAGTTTGCTCATCTATAAAGGATGTGAGTGTTACGTGACTTACATAAGGTACGTTTGTAAAAATCTGCCCATAATGCCTGTAATTTAAAACATGAGGCTCTTATGTAGCTTCCTTAAGGTAAGTGTGTAAAATCTGGGCATAATGACTGTAATTTAAAACGTGGTATTGTTATGTGCCTTCCATAAGGTAAGTGTGTAAAAATCTGGACATGATGCCTATAAATTTATAAGTTTTCAATATATGCAGAAGGAGAGTTATTTTTCTCTCATCTAATTTTTAGAGCAAGTTTGCAAAATTGTTATATTTTGTAGTTAATCAAACCAAGAATCATAGAGATTAAATAAGTCACCATAGTCACAAAGTAGTTCACAATGCATACTAAGTAATTGTTATTTAATAGCAGCAATGAGGATCACATTTAAAACATTGTATTATGTGGTGCTTTTCTTTCTTTGTTGAAACCATGAATTTTAAGTTGGTCCATGAAAGCGATCAATAGAAAATTGTGATGAAACTTAGGGTATAACTTTTATAAAATTTCTTCTATTAGTCTTGTTAATTTGCTTGTATGGGTGTATTTTCAAAAAATGTAGATTGAACATGTATATATTGAATACATTTGTGGAAATATATATGTACAAAACTTTACTTTATTGGGTAGTCTTAAGTCATGGCAATGTGCTTTTCTGAAAGCACATGCAGAAATCTGACCTTTGTCTAGTTTCTATGAAGCTCAGAGGTTATGCGGCAAAAGGGGTACTATGAATCCAAGATTGTGCATGAGGCAGATTTGATTTCAGTAATTGCACCATCATTCATTGTAAGGTGATGATCCCTAGGAACGTCACAGTGAGACACCTGAAAGTGCCCAGCAGCCAGAAATGAATGAAAGGTGGGGCGTGGCCAATAGCAGGGTAGGGCCAATGGCAGGGCGGGGTTTGGAGCCATGTGCCTGTGCTCTCAAGTTCCAAGTTTAGGGGGAGATATGCAGGGGACTCTGGGCCTGATTGTTTCCTCTTAACCAGGATGCAGTCTGAATGGCAGGGCAACTGGTGACCTTCACTGTGTGCCCTCATTGGTTGCCTTGGGTTGGCACCCTCAGCTGGTCTTCAGTTGGTGGCCTGGAGTTGTTGGGCAGCAGCTGAAGGAGTTCCATCGATGTTTTCTCCTCCCACAGTCACAGCTCTCAGGCTTGTTGCATCCAGGCCCATTCTGATTAACCAGGCAGGGTGGTGGTGGTTGCAGATAAGTCAGCTCAGGGTGAGCGGGTGAGGCAGGGTGGGGGCTGCTAGTGGTGTGCAGCCCCATGGACTGGTGCTACCTGTGCTAGCTGTGCCCATGCTAGGATGAGGCGGCAGGTGCTGATCTCTGCAGACGTTGGGGCAAGTGAAAGCACAAGCTGCCTGAGATGTGCTGAGCTACCCCTTGTGGACCTCGCTGACCACGTGCATAAAAGATAGCCTGAGACACTGACAGGCAGAGGTTAATCGGAGCCGATCTGAGCTCGCACATCTACGTTGCTGGCCTACAAAGAGCCAAGCCCCAGCAGAGAGGAGCAGAAGCGCCCAGAACACACAGTACCCCAATGCCAGCCCCAAGCGAGACCAGCTCAGGGTGCATTGGGAAGAGACATCCTGACATTCTGAGATCTAGCACGTGGAGGTGGCAGTAGCTCCAGACCTCACTGCTTTGGAGCCCGCACAGTTGGATTTGGGAACCTGAGAGGGTCCTGACTTGCAGCACGTTGGCGAACAGAAGACACCCAAAGGTAGGGAGGCAACAGACACTGCTTGACCTCAGGAGCTTTTCTGGCCATTGTGGAACCAACGTTACACCTGGAGGCATCCACAGCATGGGGCTCCTCCCTCCGTCCCCTAGGTAGCTTTCTTAGGCTCAGGCCACAAACAAAAGGACTGGGTCTGCCTTGCCTTCCCAGCTTATCTTGGTTCCCTGCGGGGTCCATCCAGTTTCCTTCCTCCTTCCTACCCCAATGCTGAGTTCTGGGACCTCTTCTGCTTCCCCCAGGCTGGCCAGAAACTAAGTTTCCAAACTACGGAATGAATGCTACAGATTTCATTGCTGTAGAGGAAATATCTGACATTTCTTCTATTTAAACTTAACCCTATTGGGACTCACAATTTCATATCTCGATTTCTGGTCTAGAATTCTGTATTTTCAAGCAATGTCATAGGGTCAGAGGGATTTCTTCTACATTCTAATCAACTAAAAAAACTTTTTTTGTTGTAGAGGCAGGGTCTCACTGTGTTCCCCAAGCTGGTCTCAAACTGCTGATGTCAGGTCATCCACCCTCCTTGGCTTCCCATATTGCTGGGCTGACGAGCATGAACCTCCACACCTGGACTTCGGAGGTGCTCTTTCTTTGCATGTTTCCACTGAATCTCCTACCCAGCTGTGAGGAATGTGCTCCTGAGGCATCATTCCAACATTTTCTAGACAAATTCAGTGGATCCTGTGATGTTTTACATGTAATAATACCTTTGCTTATTGCAGATAAGCTAGACAATTCACAATCAGTAATCCAGGCCCTAGAAATTTTCATATCTTTTTTTTTTTTTTTTTTGAGATGAAATTTTGCTCGTGTTGCCCAGGCTGGAGTACAATGACATGATCTTAGGTCTTTGTAACCTCTGTAACCTCTGTCTCCTGTGTTGAAGCCATTCTCCTGCCTTAGCCTTCTGCGTAGCTGGGATTAGAGGCATTCACCACACACTCGGCTAATTTTGTCCTTTTTAGTAGAGGTGGAGTTTCACCATGTTGGTCAGGCATGTCTCGAACTCCTGACCTCAGGACATATGCCCGGCCTTGCTTCCCAAAGTACAGGTAAGAGCCACCATCCCCGGTCAAAAAATTCATTTCTTGAGCAGCAAATCTTTTTCTATGGAGATGCTTGTAATCTAAATATGCAGATTCCTAGTCATTTCCAACAGAAAGGGAACCACTGCAAGGCAACCTGGGAGGGAGTTTAGGATGGTTCTGAGGCCATGGAAGCCATTCAGATTCACACATAAGAGGGTAGAAAAGGGAATCCACGTGTTTTGACTGCCTCCATGTGCTCAGAATAACACGGTTTGGTTATGTTGCATTACATTTGGCATCAGAGAGAACTGGGTTTGAATCCCAGTGCCATCACTCATTAGGACGTGAGGGTGAATGTGTTTTTAATTCCTCTGAACTACAGTTTGATTATCTATTTAAAAAATGGGATGATTATGAGTCTTCCATAATCTTAGAGTGTAAAAATTGGTGTGTACAAAATGACTGTAATTTAAAGGATAGGGTTTAAGGCTTCTATAAGGTAAGTGTGTAAAAATCTGGACACATGCCTATAATTTTGTAAGTCTTCATTTTATATAGGAGGATTACTTTTCTTTCAGTTAATTTTTAGAGCAAGTTTATAAAAACTGGTGTTACTTATATTTTGACATATTCAAACCAAGGATCTAAAAGATTAAATGAGTCACTAGAGTTACAGTGCAGTTCACAACACATTTACTGGGTCATTGAAAGTAGCAATGGTGATCACATTTAAAATCTTGTATTAAGAGAATGCTTTTCTCTTACATAAGCCTCCTTGTTTGTTGAAGCCATCAATTCTAAGTTGCTGTATAAAGTGATCCTTAGGAAACTGTGATATACTTAGTGTATAAATTCAGAAAATGTCCTCTACTGCTCTTGTTAATGTGATTGAATATATAGGTTAATTTCAAAAATGTAAATGGAATATGTATGGATTGAATGCATATGTGTATATATATGGGAAATATACTTAGACATCACACAATAGACATAGCTCATGGCAATTATATTTCTGAAAGCACCTGCAGAAGGCTGTCACTTTTGTAGTCTGTAAAAAACTCAGAGGTTATACGGGAAAGGATGTTCTATGAATTATAGCCAGATTTGGCTTCAGTAATGTTAGCATAATTCATTGTAGGATGATAATCCCTAGGAACTTCAAGACAGTGAGAAACCTGAAAGCTCTTAGCCAGGAATGAATGAAAGGAATGAATGAAAGGTGCGATGCAGTGGCTGACAGGGAGGGACTTGTGAGCTATGTGCCTGGTCTCTCAAGTTCCAAGTTGGCAGGGACACATGGAGGGGACTCTGGGCCTGATTGTTTCCTATTAACCAGGATATGGCCTGGTTGGCAGGGCAACCCACCTTCATCTGGTGGCCTTCAGTGGGTGCCTTCACTGGTTGCCTTTGTTTAGTGCCCTCAGTTGGTGCTCTTCAGTTGTTGGTCTTCAGTTGGTTTGGCAGTGGTGGAAGGAGAAGGAGCTCCATCTGTGCTCTCTCCTCCTAAAGTCACAGTTCTCAGGCTTATTGCACCTAGACCCACTTTAAATAAACCAGGCGTTCGCGACTTTTACAGACAAGTCAACTCAAGGTAGGTGGGTGAGGTAAGCTGCGAATTCCTAGTGGGATGCAGCCCTATGGCCAGGGTTTCACATGCCAGCGTGACTTTTCTGGGAAGAGGAGGCATGTTCTGAGTTCTGCAGACGTAGAAGCAAGTGAAGTCCCAAGCTGCCTGAGAAGAGCAGAGTTGCCCCAAGTGGAACACGCTGAAGTATCTCATGTGCACCAAAGGCAGCACCAGGCAGGGCCGAAGCAGGGGTTCTGTGAAGCCATCCTGGGACTCTGACTTCTATGAGTGAGTGGCTAGAAAAGGCAGATACACCAGCAGAGAGGAGCAGAGGCGCCCAGAACATGCTGTACCACAGTGCTAGACCCAGGCAGGACCAGCTCAGAGTGTGGTGAGCAGAACCATCCTGAGGCTTCAAGATCTGCGGGGTGGAGGAGCGGGTAGCTCCTGATCCCACTGCTTTGGAGCCTGCCCAGTTGGGTTTGGGAGCTGGCCAGGGTCCTGACTTGCAGGACATTGGCCACCAGAAGACAACTAAAGGTAGGGAGGCAGCAAATACTGCTTGGCTCATCTATATTTTATGTTATGCTGATCTATAAAAGATTGAATACAGCAGGAGCTCCTCTGGCCACTGCTGACTCAAGATTCCCCCAAAGACATCCACAGCCTGGGGCTCTCCCTACTACCCCTAGTTAGCTTTCCTAGCCCCAGGCCCCAAGCAGGAGGACTGGCTATGCCTCGAGTCCCCACCCAATCTTCTTTCTTCCTATCCCAATGCCCAGTTCTGTTTCCCTTTCATCTTGCCCCAGGCTGCCTGAATAATACGTTTTCAAAATTCAAAATGTAAGCTACAAATTTCATTGCTATAGAGAAAATATCTGACAGCTTTTCTGGTTAAACTTAAGTAGCAACGGTGAGACTCACAATTTCGTATCTTGTATTCCAGACCATGTTCCTTTATCATAAAGCATTGATAGAGGCACTCTTCTTGATTCCAATCATATAAAATGAATTTTTTTGTAGAGACAGGGTCTCACTCTGTTGCGCAGGCTAATCTCGAGCTTCTGGCCCCAAGTGATCCATGCACCTTCGCCTCCCATATTGCTAGGGTGACAGGCAGGAGCCACCACACCTGGCCTTTGGAGGTGCTCTTGCTTTTGTGTTTATAGTCTGGTCTTCCTGCACAGCTGTCAGGAAGATGCTCCTGCAGCATAGTTCTAAATCTTTCTGCACAAATTCAATGGATCCTGTGATTTTTTTTTTAACCTGGAATGGCAATATATTTTTTAGAGAAGCTACACAATTTACAGTTAGTAACCTAGGGCCTAGAAAGTTTTATTTTATGATCAACACATCTCTTGGCCTTAAAAATGTCTTTTCTTAATCAAAGCACCTGTTTGTAAGGAGCTAAATATGTGGTCTAAATATGCAACTTAGTAATCATCCCGAAGAAGGGGACCACTGCTATGTAACCTGGGAGGGAGTTTAGGATTGTTCTGAGGCCATAAGAATCAATGAAATTCACACGTAAAAGGGTAGAGAAAGGGAATCCACATGTTTTGACTCCCTCCATTTGCTGGGTACAACTTAATTTTTGTTACGTTGCACAAACTTTGTTGTCAGAAAGAACTGGATTTGAACCCCAATTCCATCACTCATTATGACGTGGTAGGGAATGTGTTTGCTGAGACTCAGTTTGCTCATCTATAAAGGATGTGAGTGTTACCTGACTTACATAAGGTACATTGTAAAAATCTGGGCATAATGCCTATAATATAAAACATGAGGATGTTATGTGGCTTCCATAAGTTAAGTGTTTAAAATCTGGTTATAATGCCTGTAATTTATAACATGAGGTTGTTATATGGCTTCTGTAAGGTAAGTGTGTAAAAATCTGGACTCGATGCCTATAAATTTATAAATGTTCAATATATGCAGAAGGAGAATTATTTTTCTCATCTAATTTTTAGAGCAAGTTTATAAAATTGTTGTTACATTTTGTAATTAATCAAACCTAGAATCAGATTAAATAAGTCACCACAGTCACAAAGCAATTCACAATGCATACTAGGTAATTGTTATTTATTAGCAGCAATAAGGATCACATTTAAAATACTGTATTATGTGGTGCTTTTCTCTTACATAAGCCTCTTTCTTTGTTGAAACCATGAACTTTAAGTTGCTCTATGAAAGTGAGCAATAGAAAATGGTTATGAAACTTAGTGTATAAATTTTAGAAAATTTCTTCTATTAGTCTTGTTAATTTGCTTTTTTTGTATGTGTATTTTCAAAAATGTAAATTGAACATATATATATTGAATATACTTGTGTATACATATGCACAAAACTTTACATTATTGGGTAGCCTTAAGTCATGGCAATGTGCTTTTCTGAAAGCACATGCAGAAATCTGACATTTGTCTAGTTTGTATGAAGCTCAGGGGTTATGGGACAAAGGGGGTTCTATGAATCCGATATTGTGCATGAGGCAGACTTGATTTCAGTAATTGCAGCATCGTTCATTGTAAGGTGATGATCACTAGGAATGTCACAGTGAGACACCTGAAAGCTCCCAGCAGCCAGCAATGAATGAAAGGTGGGGCGGGGCCAATAACAGGGTAGGGCCAATGGCAGAGCAGGGTCTTGGAGGCATGAGCCTGTGCTCTCAAGTTCCAAGTTTAGGGGGAGGCATGCAGGGGACTCTGGACCTGATTGTTTCCTCTTAACCAGGATGCAGTCTGAATGGCACGGCTACTGGCCTTCACCTGGTGACCTTCACTGGGTGCCCTCATTGGTTGCCTTGGTTTGGCGCCCTCAGCTCGTGGTCTTCATTTGGTGGCCTTGAGTTGTTGGGCAGCAGCAGAAGGAGCTCCATTGATGTTCTCTCCTCCCACAGTCACAGCTCTCGGGCTTGTTGCATCCAGGCCCATTCTGAATAAATCAGGCAGGGTGGTGGCTGTTGCAGATAAGTGAGCTCAGGGTGAGCGGCTGGCTGAGTGGCTGAGGCAGGTTGGGGCAGCTAGTGGTGTGCAACCCATGGCCTGGTGCTACCTGTGCCAGCCGTGCCTATGCTGGGAAGAGGTGGCAGGTGCTGAGCTCTGCAGATATGGGGGCCAGTGAGGGCCCAAGCTCCCTGAGATGTGTTAAGCTGCCCCTTGTGGATCTCGCTGACCACGTGCACCAAAGGCAGGCCGAGGCATGCCCGGGCAGGGGTTCATTGGAGCCAATCTGGGCTCTTACATCTGAGTTGATGGCCAACAAAGAGCCAAACCCCAGCAGAGAGGAGCAGCGGCGCCTAGAACACGCTGTACCCCAATGCCAGCCCCAAGCAAGACCAGCTCAGGGTGCAGTGGGAAGAGATGTCCTGACACTCTGAGTTCTACCATGCAGAGGTAGCAGTAGCTCCAGACATCACTGCTTTGGAGGCTGCACAGTTGGATTTGGGAACCTGAGAGGGTCCTGACTTGCAGCACGTTGGCGACCAGAAGATACCCAAAGGTAGGGAGTCAACAGACACTGCTTGGCCTCAGGAGCTTCTCTGGCCATTGCAGACCCAACGTTGCACCTGGAGGCATCCACAGCATGGGGCTCCTCCCTCCTTCCCCTAGGTAGTTTTCTTAGGCTCAGGCCACAAGCAAAAGGACTGGGTCTGCCTTGCCTTCCCAGCTTATCTTGGTTCCCTGCAGGGTCCATCCAGTTTCCTTCCTCCTTCCTACCCCAATGCTGAGTTCTGCTTCCCCCAGGCTGGCCAGAAACTAAGTTTCCAAACTACAGAATGAATACTACAGATTTCATTGCTGTAGAGGAAATGTCTGACATTTCTTCTACTTAAACTTAAATAACCTTTTGGGACACACAATTTCATATTTTGATTTCTAGACTACAGCTCTGTATTTTAAAGCAAGATCAGAGGGTCAATGGTACTCTTATTGATTCTAGTCATTAAAAAATTTTTTGTAGAGACAGGGTCTTACCGTGTTCCCGAGGCTGGTCTCAAACTCCTGATGTCAAGTGATTCACCCACCTTGGCTTCCCACATTGCTGAGCTGATAGGCAAGAACCACCACACCTGGACTTTCGACGCGCTTTGCTTTTTTTTTTTTTTTTTTTTTCTTTTTTTTGAGACGGAGTTTCGCTCTTGTTACCCAGGCTGGAGTGCAATGGCGCGATCTCGGCTCACCGCAACCTCCGCTTCCTGAGTTCAGGCAATTCTCCTGCCTCAGCCTCCTGAGTAGCTGGGATTATAGGCACACGCCACCATGCCCAGCTAATTTTTTGTATTTTTAGTAGAGACGGGGTTTCACCGTGTTGACCAGGATGGTCTCGATCTCTTGACCTCGTGATCCACGCGCTCTTGCTTTGCTTGTTTCCACTGCTCCTCCTACCCAGCTGTCAGTAAGATGCCCCACTCAGCATTATTCCAAAGTTTTCTGGACAAATTCACTGGATCCTGTGATGTTTACATGTAATATTACCTTTGCTTATTGCAGATCAACTAGGCAATTCACAGTTAGTAACCTAGGTCCTAGAAATTTTTATATCTTTCTTGAGATAAAATTTTGCTCTTATTGCCCAGGCTGGAGTGTAATAACAGGACCTTATGTTGTTGCAACCTCTGCCTCCTGTGATCAAGCCATTCTCCTGCATTAGCCTTCTGAGTAGTTGGGACTTGAGGCATTTACCACATGCTCGGCTAGTTTTGTCCTTTTTAGTAGAGATGGAGTTTCACCATGTTGGTCAGTCTTGTCTCGAACTCCTGACCTTGGGACATCTGCCCGTCCTGGCTTTTCAAAATATAGGTGAGAGCCACCATCCCTGGCCAAAAATTTTATTTCCTGATCAACAAATCTGTTTCTAAGGAGATGCTTGTAGTCTAAATATGCAGATTCCTAGTCATTACCAAGAGAAAGGGAACCACTGCAAGGCAACCTGGGAGGGAGCTTAGGATGGTTCTGAGGCCATGAAAGCCATTCAAATTCACACATAAGAGGGTGTAGAAAGGGAATCCACAGGTTTTGACTGCCTCCACGTGCTCAGTATAACTTGGTCATTGTTAAGTTACACTATCTGTGGTGTCAGGGAGAACTGGATTTGAATCCCAGTGCCATCACACATTAGCATGTGATGGCGAATGTGTTTTTAACTCCTCTGAACCTCAGTTTACTCATCTGTAAGACATGGGGTTATTATGAGGTTTCCATAATGTAAGTGTGTAAAAATCGGTGTGGGCAAAATGACTGTAATTTAAAAGATAGGGTTGTTTTAAGGCTTCAGTAAGGTAAATGTGTAAAAATCTGGACACAGTGCCTATAATTTTGTAAGTCTTCATTATATACAGAAGAGGGATTATTTTTCTCTCATTTCATTTTTAGAGAAAGTTTATAAAATGGATGTTACTCGTATTTTTGACATTATCCAACCAAGGATCCAAAAGATTCAATGAGTCACTGTAGTCACAAAGCAGTTCACAATACATTTACTGGGTAACTGCCTGTCGAAAGTAGCAATGATGATCACATTTAAAATCTTGTATTAAGTTTATAAAAACTGGTGTTACTTATATTTTGACATACTCAAACCAAGGATCTAAAAGATTAAATGACTGACTAGAGTTACAGTGCAGTTCACAACACATTTACTAGGTTATTGAAAGTAGCAATGATGATCACATTTAAAATCTTGTATTAAGAGAATGCTTTTCTCTTACATAAGCCTCTTTGTTGAAGCCATCAATTCTAAGTTGCTGTATAAACTGATCATTAGGAAACTGTGATATGCTTAGTGTATAAATTTAGAAAATGTCCTCTATTGTTCTTGTTAATATGATTGAATATATAAGTTAATTTCAAAAATGTAAATGGAATATGTATGGGTTGAATGCATGTGTATATATATGGGAAATTAGACATCACACAGTAGACTTAGCTTATGGCAGTTTTTTTTTTTTTTTTTAATGAAAGTACCTGCAGAAATCCGTCATTTTTGTAGTTTGTTAAAAACTCAAAGGTTATGGGGGAAAGGAGGTTCTATGAATTCCAGCTAGTGCAAGAGCCAGATGTGGCTTCAGTAATTTTAGCATAATTCATTGTAAGGTGATAATCTCTAGGAACTTCAAGACAGTGAGAAACTTGAAAGCTCTTAGCAGCCAGGAAGGAATGAAAGGAATGAATGAAAGGTCGGATGCAGTGGCTGGCAGGGCAGGGCCTTGTGAGCCACATGCCTGGTCTCTCACACAGTGTGATCCATCCGCACAGCAGAATATGACTCAGACTTAAGAAGAAAGGGAGGCCGGGCGAGGTGGCTCACACCTGTAATCCCAGCACTCTGGGAAGTCACTGTGGGTAGAGACTCTGTCCCGAAAAAATAAATACATACAAATAAAGAGAAATAACAAAGGAAGTGAGAATATATTGTGAGTGACTCTAATAAGTAAGGACTGAAAGCGTTCTCAGCTGCTGATAGCATTACTACCAACCAGTTCAGTGATGTTCCTTTTCCCGGCTCGGAAGACCTGCACTTGTTCCCCGGGGCTCACCTTTCTCTACACCAGACAAGCGATGGCCGACTGCAGCCTCATCTGCAGCACCTTGAGCCAGTACGTGTTCTGCTGCTTAAACAGCATTTGCAGGCAGGCCGAGAGGAACATCAGCACCGCGAGGAGGTAACCCTTCCAGGCCGGAGACTTGGGATCACCAATAAACTCCAGGAAAAGGCTTGCAGGGGAAGGAGGGAGAAGGTACAGCTGGTGAGAGGAGGTGCCCATGTGTGCTGCCTTTGCCCAAACCAGGCCAGGTGCGGGGGATCAGTCGGCGTGGTTGGCTTTTTCACAATCATGATCTCGGTTATTTCCCCCGTGGTCCATGCTTCTTTTCCATCTGACTGCAGCTTCTCAAAATCAAGAGATGGCGTTTTTCTTACCCCTTGCTATGGCCTAAACTGTGTCATCACAAAATTTGTATGTCGAAGTCCCAACCCCCAGTATCTCTGAATGTGACTGTATTTGGAAATAGGGCCTTTAAAGAGACAATAAAGTTAAAATGAGGTCATTAGGTTGGGCTCTTATCTAGTCTGACTGGCGTCCTTATAAGAGGAGAAAATGTAGACACACAGGGAGATACCAGGGTGGACACACAGGAAAGACCGTATGAGGACACACGGAGGAGGTGGCCAACTGCACGCCAAAGGCAGAGGCCTCAGATGGAACCAACTTGCAGATACCTGATCTGGAATTTCCAGCCTCCAGAATCATGAGGAAAATACATTTCTGTTGTTGAAGCTACTCAGTCTGTGATGCTCTGTTATGGCAGCGGAGCAGACACCACTTGAATCTGGGCTGGCCACAAAGCCACCTTTGACCAACAGAGTAGAGTGGAGGTAAATTTATGCAGGCTCTGAGCCTCAAGAGAAAATGTGGCTTTTGGCCTATTGCTTAGAAGCCTCTGAAGCAGCCACATGAACAAGTCTGAGCTAGCTTTTTGGAGGATGGGAACCCACATGGAACAGAAAGCCATCCCAGATTCAGACACACAACTGCAGGCACATGAGAAAACCCAGCCAAGAAAAGAAGCACCACCCAGCTGAGCCCAGTCCACGTTACTGACCCACATTACCATGAACTAAATAAATGAAGCCACTTATCATTTTAAGCCACTCTTGGGGCATTTTACAAAAGCTAATTGACGCGGTCATGTAAGAGCTAGCTTATTTGCCCTTCTGGGGCACAGTCACTTTCTCATTAATCATTTCCCTTTTTCAGTATCCTTCTCACCCACCCTCCAGTGTCCTGAGCACCAGATCTATAGGCAGAGGCATGAGAGCTGAAGCCCTCTGACTCTGAAGGGATGCCATTAAGAGACCACCAGCCTTAGCAGAGCTCCTGAAGTCTGGACTCACCTAAGCAGCTTGGGGAGAGTGAACCTGAAGACATCACTGATGAAGAGGCTGTGGGTCCCAGGAGGAAGGTAGAATGGAACACCCGCCAGACGGTCCTCAGCAGTGGGCCCCACTGCCTCCCTTTTTCCATAGGAATGGCTCAGTCTCTGGAGCCTCCATGCCACTGCCTCCTTTCCTTTAAAACTCTATTGCCTTGGTGTGCCTTAGAGGAATGGAGAGGCTGGCTCTGGGTCCCATTTTATACTCAGCCACCAGCCGCAGGACCAGGCATTAAAAGCTTGTTTTCCTAACAATGTGCATGCGTGGATGTGGATCCAGCCTGGCTCTCACCTGTGCCTTCTTATCACCCTGAGTACCCATTTAAGATGCAGGCACAGGATTTGTGGGAGAAGGGCAGGAGGGCAGCCCTGAGGACTCTTAGATGGCCATGGGAAAGCACACACGTTGAGCACCTACTATGTGCCAGACACTTCCCAGTCATCCTAAGACCCCTAGCAAGCCAAATGTTGTTCCCTTTTCACAGATGAGAAAACTGAAGCTCAGAGAAGTGAACTTGTCCAAGGGCACACAGCTGAGAAGTAAAAGCTGGAATTCAATTCCATCTCTCTGCCTCCAGAGCCCAGGCAGTTTTCTTTTCTTTTTTTTGAGACGAAATCTCACTCAGTCACCCAGACTTCAGTGCAGTGGTGTGATCTCAGCTCACTGCAACCTCTGCTTCCTGGATTCAAGTGATTCTCTCACCTCAGCCTCCCGAGGAGCTGGGATTGCAGGCAAATGCCATCACACCCAGCTAATTTTTGTATGTTTAGGAGATGGGGTTTCACCATGTTGGTCAGGCTGGTTTTAAACTCCTACCTCAAGTGATCTACCAGCCTCAGCCTCCCAAAGTGCTGAAATTACAGGCCTGAGCCACTGCACCCAGGCTCCCATGTACTTTTCAATCTATCATGTTGTCAACCTGGAGGAAGAACAGCACCCCCTCTTCCACATGCACAACCAGCCAGCCCTTAGGTGGTTTTGAACTGGTGGAGTATCACAGCTGATGTGCATGGGGCCTGGTGCTCTGGCTCTGGGTGAAAGCACAGACAGATGCTCAGGCTGCCTCAAACTCTTAAGATACCCAGCCTTTGGCCATAACCAGGGGCCACTAGAAGAGCTAAAGTGAGGAACAAAAAGGAGGTGGTAGGGGGAGGCCCAAGGGCCCCTCCAGGGCACATCAGAAACCCTGGGCCATAATGGAGAGCCTGGGGTGATGCAGCTGCTGACAGCCGGTCACTGTGTGGTCTTGGGGAGGTAGGCTGCTCCCCTCTCTGTGTGTGAGAGGATGGGTGTGGTCCCCCCCTCTGAGTCCCTTGTGTACCTCTGAAAACCTGTAAGGTTATCAGTAATTGCTTGTTTGCTTGCTCTTTTGAGACCAAGTTTCACTCTTGTTGCTCAGGCTGGAGTGAAGTGGCATGATCTAAGCTCACTGCAACCTCCACCTCTTGGGTTCCAGCAATTCCCCTGCCTCAGCCTCTCAAGTAGCTGGGACACACCCCCATGCCCAATTAATTTTTGTATTTTTAGTAGTGATGGGGTTTCACCACGTTGGCCAGGCTAATCTTAAACTCCTGACCTCAGATGGTCCACCTGCCTTGGCCTCCCAAAGTGCTGGGATTAAGGGTGTGAGCCAACATGCCTGGCCACTTATCAGTAATTTCAATCCCCATTACAAATCTCTGACCCGGGGCCACGTGCAGACATCGGTTATTTACATGAAGGAGCTCACTGACTTCCCTGGACCCCCTTGCCAGGTGGGTATTATTAGACTCTCCATTTTACAGAAGGGGAAGGAAGCTGAGGCTCTGAGAGGTGGCGATAGCAGCCTGAGGTCACACAGCAAGGGCAGAGCAGGGATTGCAGCCGCGATCCTGACTTATGGTTCCTAGAGTCTGTCTTGTGCACTAAGGACCCCCAACCCCACCATCATAATAATAATAAAAGAAGCATAACAAAAATCCCCTTGTGAGCTCAGGTGACAAGACCCTTGCCGGCCATGGTCTTTGTCCCTCATTGCTGACCTGATCTGGTGTTTGGTTTGGCATCTATGGAGGGTTGTGGCTCAGCTCTGTTACTGAATGGGCATGGCCTGCTACTCACAGGTATTTTGGCATTTGGGTCTCAAAGCCAAGAAGATGCCCCTTCCATGCAGAGAGCATCCATGACCACCCTTCCTGTCTGACCCCACCATTTCATTCTTTACATTCACAGCCTTGCCCACTGCACCAACCCTCTCTTTGTCTTGTTAGAAGCCCAGGTGGGTAGACTTTGCCTGAGTTTTTTACCAAGATGTCCCTAGTATCGAGTCCAGCTCCGACACACAGTAGGAGCTCAGTAAACACTTGTCAAATGAATGGGAAAAGCAGACTGAGTGATATGTGTAAAAGGGCCTAATGAGAGTGCCCAGCACATACTGTTATAAACATTTATAGAAGGAAAGATGGAGCCTGGCTGGGTGGACAGAACTTGGCTTTGGAGCCAGGAGACTATGGTTCCAATGCCTGCTCTGCCTCCTCTCCTCTGAGCCTTAATGTTTCCATCTGTAAAATGGGATCAGGGAAGAGTTGATTGGGAAGTTTTCTTTCTAGCTGGAGATTTTACTCACTATGGTTCTAGCTGTTTGCCTGGAGAGTCACTGTGGTCAGCCTGCAGGCTCCGTAGCAGGCATTTTCCTCTTTTGGAGATTTCACCTCCCATCAAGGAAGAGGTCCAGATTGCTGTCTGATGTCTGGTCTCTGGACTGAAGAAGGCCATTTAGTGCAGGACTCACAAATGACCTTGGGGAAAGGCAGGGGGTATGCATGAGTGGCATGGGCAAAGTATGAGTTGGGGGATACAAAAGGGAGTGGTGAAGGCCGGGTGTGTGGCTCACACCTGCAATCCCAGCACTTTGGGAGGCCAAAGTGGGCAGATAACCTTAGGTCAGGAGTTCAAGACCAGCCTGATAACCTGAGCAACATGGAGAAACCCAGACTCTAATAAAAAATACAAAAATTAGCTGGATCTGGTGGCTGGTGCTTGTGGTCCCAGCTACTTGGGAGGCTAAGGAAGGAGAATTATTTGAACCTGGGATGTGGAGCTTGCAATGAGGCAAGATGCTGCTCCAGCCCGGGTGACAGAAGCAGAGAGAAGGAGGGAGGGAGGGAGGGAAGGAGGGAAAGAAGGAGAGGGGGGAGGGAGGGAGGAAGAAAGAAAAAAGAAAGAGAAAGAAAGAGAGAAAGACAGGAAGGAAGGAAGATAAGAGAGAAAGAAACAGAGGAAGAGAGAAAGAAAGAGAAAAGGGGAGAGAGAGAAAAGAGGGGAAGGAGGGAAGGAAAGAAGAAAGGGAGGGAGGGAGGGAAGAAAGACAACAGAGAAAAGAAAAAGATACATGCACGCATATGCTCATTGCAGCATGATTCCCAATAGCAAAGCCATGAAACCAACTTAAATGCCCATTGATGGTAGACTGATAAAGAAAATGTGGTACATATACACATGGAATATGATGGAGCCATAAAACAGAATGAGGTCATGTCCTTTGCAGCAACAGCAATGAAGGTAAAAGCCATTATCTCACATAAACTAACAGAGGAAGAGAAAACCACATACTACATGTTCTCACAAGTAGAAGCTCAACATTAAGTACACATGGACACAATAGACACTGGGACTTATTTGAGGATGAAGAAAAGAGGAGGGTCAGGACTGAAAAACTACCTATAAGGTACAGTGCCTACCACATAGGTGACTAGATAATCTGTACTACAATCCCCAGTGACACTCATATAATAAACCTGCACAAGTACCTCTGAACCTAAAATAAAAGTTAAAAAAAAAAACTCATAAACTAAATCAAAGGAAGCATAAGGAAAGGAAAATGTGAGATAAAAACAGAAAAATAGTAGATATAATACTTTGGTACCTTAAAAAAAGGAAATAGACAAATTAGTAAGAAGGGAAATAAGGATAAAAGCAAAAAAAGACAAGAGAAAAATTGTTATCTCTAATTATG
Source organism: Saimiri boliviensis (assembly GCF_048565385.1). Taxonomy (NCBI): domain Eukaryota; kingdom Metazoa; phylum Chordata; class Mammalia; order Primates; family Cebidae; genus Saimiri; species Saimiri boliviensis. The sequence continues at coordinate 120,234,089 of NC_133456.1, read as the reverse complement.
AGGGACTATTTTGCACAACTCTGTGCAAAAAAATTTGAAATCTGCATTTATTACTATCCAATTCAACTTCTAAATTATAAAAATGTCCTACATCTGCACTGTTCAATATGTAGCCACTAGCTACGTGTGTCGAGTGAATACTTGTACACTTAAATGTGGCTCATGTGACTGGGAAACTAAATTTTTTCTAATTATTAATTTATGTAATTTCTAATTATAATTTTATTATAATTAGTTTAAATTTGAACAGTCTCATGCAGCTAGTGGCTATTGTATCAGAAAGCATAGAAGAAAATGAAATTGAAATTTTCTTAAGACAGTGTTATTTACCTAAGTTAAATCCAAAGAGTATTTATTTAAAAAACAAAAAACTTAGAGACCAACTCTATAAAAGAAATAAAGTTATTAAAGAATCTCATTCTCTCCCTCTGACAGACACACACACACACACACACACACACACACACGCGCAGAGAGAGACACACACAGAGACACAGACACAGACACACACACACACACACACACACACACACACACACACAGGTGTTACAAGGAAAAGGAAATCTCTTCTTTATGACACAGAACAGGACTTTGACAAACTACTACTCATGGCCCAAATCCTGCTGCAGACCATTTTCCTGCAGTCCATGGGCTAATAATTTTTACACAGCTAAAGAAGAAATAGAATATGTAACAGAGACCATATGTGGCCCACAAAGCCTAAAAGACTTAGAATGTGGCTCTTTACTGGAAAAATCTACTGGCCCCTGATCTAGAAAAATGTCTGAATTTTAAAAATACCATTTTGCAAATACCACCAAGGTAATATGAGATTCTGGCATGAAATTACTTCTAGCACTATACACTAACATATTGTTAGGAAAAGGACATTCATATATCTCTATTATCCATCAATTTTTTTTTTTTTTTTTGAGACGGAGTTTCGCTCTTGTTACCCAGGCTGGAGTGCAATGGCGCGATCTCGGCTCACCGCAACCTCTGCCTCCTGGGTTCAGGCAATTCTCCTGCCTCAGCCTCCTGAGTAGCTGGGATTATAGGCATGCGCCACCATGCCCAGCTAATTTTTTGTATTTTTAGTAGAGACAGGGTTTCACCATGTTGACCAGGTTGGTCTCGATCTCTCGACCTTGTGATCCACCCGCCTCGGCCTCTCAAAGTGCTGGGATTACAGGCTTGAGCCACCGCGCCCAGCCAAATGTTTATTAAGGATGGAATTTAAATCGAAGAGATGAAACTTACCTTCACAAATATTGAGATAAAGTGACATTATAAACTTCCCAATACAATGCAATGGGAAACATAATATTTGCCTAAACATTTTGTCTCTTCCAGAAGAACAGTTAGATGAATCCAGTTTGAGAAATATTCTATGAGACAATTGGTCTGGACTCTTCAAAAATGTCAAGGCTGTAAAAGATGAGGGAAAAGGGTGGAGGGGAAGCAATATTCTAGACTGATGAAAATAATAAACATGACAAAAAAATCCAATATAAGATCCCTGACTAATATAAAGAATATTTGAGAGCAAGTGGAGACATTTAAATTTAGGCTGTATACTACATAATATTAATTATCAGTAGCAAATGTCTTGTGATTGTTATTTTAGTAATATAAAAGAATGTGCTAATCTTGGGGAAAATCCCTTAAGTATTTTTGTATAATCTTGGTCTGCAATTTGCTTTCAAGCAGTTCAGAGCTCCCCAAAATGTGTGTGTGCATGTATATGTATGTGTATGTAAGAGAGAAAATGAGTGTGTATGTGAAGAAGAAAAGACACAAAGAGACACACAAAGCCAATCCCAGCCTGTGTCTTTACAGTACTTCTTTTTCAACTTTTCTCTTTGATGTTAAAAGTTGGAAGAATTTTTTTAAAGGCACTTGTTTATTCAGGGTGAACATGATTTTCAAATTTCTTTGCTAGATGTTGGTTTTCTGTAGTTGTTAATACTTTTGTGCCACCTGATTGCCTTATGACAAAATAAACTTAGCTATGAAAGAAAAACTGTCTGTGTAGCCATAAAGCCAAACAATTGCTTCACTGAATAGGAAAAGAAAGTATGAAGTTTATTGCAAGTAATATTGTTATAAACTGTTATTCTCCTCATACAGTATAACCAATTATTACCTTGTAATGTTAGTCAGCATCTACTAATAAGGAGAGAGCAACGGGCAGTATTTATACACAATGACACTGAGACCAATTCCTTGTAGCCTGAAAAACAATATGGCAAACATTAAGAGAAGGTACAGGAGGTGTGTTTTCATGATTTACAGGACAAGAAATCACACTATCTTCTACTAGATGATTAACTATTCTGGGAAACATATACTCAGGTTTATAGTTAGACAAGAATACAAGGTGCATAAGCAACCCTGTCATCTTTCATTATTACAATCTTGCCAATCTGGAATGAAGCAAAAAATGACACATGTAGATAGGGGCATTGGCCTAAGAGGAGGAAGACCAGAGTGATGGCTTCAGCTCTGCTTCCAAAGCAGAGCTCTAAACTTTAGAGGTGCCATATATGTATATATGGCACCTCTAAAGGCTCTTCCACATCAAAGTCTCCTCCCTGGGAGACCAATGGACCAGACTAGGAATCCTTTTGTCTTCTTCGCTCCCACTGGGACTTGCTCATTTACCCTTTCTCCTATCTCTTTGTCCTCTTGATGTTAAGTGCTACCTTGTTACCTTGTTTGTTGTGGAATATTTAACCTATAATATTTATATATTGGTTAAATATACTATTATGTATGGTATGCAATATAGACTGACTTGTCGAATGGATTCAGTCTGTGTTGCCCATGGCTCTGACTATGGAGTGAATGGGAAGTGCTAAGGAGAATTGTCTCCTTGGGAACTCCTTGTAGCTCATGGCTTTTGTGATTAGAAATTCTCTGGAGAACTAAGAGAATTAGGATGAGTTCTCCTTCAATAGAAGTCTGATGTGTGGAAAGACACACACATGTATGAACCAGGATACCGCTAACCTTGCACTGCTGCTGACATGGGGCTTTGAGAAAAAATTGCCTAAACTACTGAGGACATAGATGCCACCAAGTGAGGTATGGGTTAAATCAAGCAGAGTAAGACCATAGATGAGTAGAATGCTTTGGAAATTGATTATTAGATTAACTCGGAGTTAATTTAGAACACTTGTCAATCTATTCAGTTGTGTGTGTGTGTGATTTTTTAAGTACATAGGCAAATTTTCTTTCCTAAATAGGCACAGTCTCCAGAACGTGACTGAATCTTCCTTTGATCATTTTACATTTTATAATATTTCTGAGTCATTATTTTAAACATTATTACCTCTGAATAGGGATTGTAAATACGGGATGTGAACACTGGATTGAATCTGTACAGGATTCATGCATCCCTGGAAGGTGATTTTTGGAGGGAAATAAATCTCAAGTGTGAACTAGTTTCTACTCTTTGTCTCCTCATGAAATATGAGTGTAGCAACAACAACAACAAAAATTAAGTTGAGGTTCTGGTTAGTTTGGGTTCATAAATTTATCAAATTCTTACCATATTTTGCTTTAAATCAAAGTGAATGAAATTAAATCTATATCCCCTAGTCTAATTCCCTTTAGTGAGACTGCATTCTTTCAACAGCTATTAGAGAAAGATTTGTTTTTGCCCACACATTTTCAAAGAAGTTTCTGGAGCTTACAACACACCGGTCATCATTTAAACTATAAGAATTCAGAAGCAGAAATTCTACTCACAATTGAACTCCACTAAGTTGGCTGACATGGTGTTTTAAATTCTAATTCTGCCATAGAGCAAACCCAGATTGAAAAGCTGAGGACAAGTCATATGTATTGTTTGTACTGGGAGACTGCATCATTAGCAGAGTCTTTGATACACAACGGCAAGTTCTGTTTAAGATGTTTATGCTCCCGGGAGTTTTTCCTAGCGTTCTTCCATTAGACGATATGTACACAGAGCAGTGTTCACAAACTCTGAGTGGCATTGACATTAATTTCTAATAATGTTTAGAAACATTTGTAAAATTTCTAAACATTATTAGAAATTAACAATGGGGCCCCATCCTCCAGTATACAATGTGCATGCTAAATCAATGACCATTATTTGATGCACTATCCCACAAAGAAAAAATATATGGGTCTCAGAATTAAGGCATGAAAGCCACAGTGGCTCTGTTACTATCACCCCCAGTAACCCACTTCTGGAATGCGTGCTTCCCACTTCCACAATTCTGGGCACCACAGGTGTAGAGAGCTCTTCCACCAGCAGATAGAAAATACAGCTGCCACTTTAACATTTTGGGCACTTTGTGTTCAGGGCCAACAACAACAACAACAACAAACAGAATAGGGATAATTGCCATCCTGGAAACGTTACATGGCCTAGTCATCAGGAGGAAAGCTGCTATTACACATTTGAGAAGTGAGCAATCAGCTTAACACCAAGGTGATTCACAGACATTAGTATTTCATCATCTAATTTTAATCATAAACCCATAATTGCCATAGCCATAGCCTAAGAAAAGTAAACATGAACTTGGTCCCCACAGGAAGGAAGCTGTGGGCTACCTACAAAGTTAGCATCCTTCTACCATTATAAGAACTAAGGTGAAGGGCTCTAGAATGAATCAGAGTCTAGCCTAGAACTCTGCCTCCCCAGTAGCAGCTGGGGCTGCAATTTCTCCTACTAACCTTTTTCCCTTATAACCTTACAAGTTTCTTCAAAGAGAAAGTCCCACCAGAGTCCTAAATGAGCCACCCTGAGAAATTATATGAAACAAACGGCCATAGAAATATGGAGGAATTGTCATAAATACTGCAGTGCCCAGATCTCTCTGCCCTATTTCCTTCAAGACTCAAGGACATGTACCCCGAGCTGGGTATGACCTCGCTGAAAGACATTACCTCTTCTCCAGTGAATCCCTACCCAAGTACTGGATGGAGATAAACAATAAGCTCCTCTCCCCAAAGAGGAACAACTCTGCGAGGCTACCCAAGCTTCAGGGCTCCCTTTGGAGTCAGCTGCATCCCTGTTGCAATGCATCACAGCCCCAATTCTTCCTCTGCCCAACCCTAATTCTTTCCTTTCCCCACACCCCAAGTGCTGAGCCCAAGTTCACTCCCTAAGAAACATCCTTTACACTCATTTCCATCTGAGTCTGTTTTCTGTGGTAGTCAATCTACAACAAACTTTAAGTATCCCTGGCATACTAACAGCAAAAAGTTAATATTGCTATTTTACTTGCACCATAATTTTTTTTATGACTTTGCAGTATTTTTTCTCTTAGTGTCATCTAAGAGCAAAGAAAATTCTTCAATCAAATGTGTTTATACCCTAACAAGAGCTGTACTATACAAAATTATTTTTAAATATATATCTTTGATTCCTCCAATATAAATACATGTTTAACATGGCCAAACAATGTTAAGACAAACAGAAAAAAAGAAAATTTGATTATGGAATAAAATATTAGGGTATTTGAAGCAAAGAAATGGCTAAAATGTTAATTGTACTTAATTGGCATATAACCTGAGACTGATCCAATATATCAGAAATCAAGTGACTGCTACACTCTGATCAGATTGTAATACCATTTACTAGCCTTTCTTTCTCATTTTCTTCTCCCTTTATTTGCTCATCTCTTTATCTCTGGAATGTTTTTAAGCCTGAAATCCCAGTAGCTGTACTTTCCTACCCACTGTTATTTGTCTCTGAAACCTGTCTACCATCCTGGATGTGCCTGACCCTTTATTAGCTATCTGCTGACTTGAGGCAGCTGCTGTCTAGTCCTGAAGTATCTAGCAGTGTCCAGTATCTGCCTTGGACTCCTTGGCCTGGGTAAATTTTATTTTTTCTTAATGGAGAATGCAATGGAGTCACAGCTTATTCCTGGGTTAGGTTCTAACATTAGTCTATTAGGTGAAGAAAAAAATGTAGATCACTGATAACACTCTCGCAAATCTTATCAGATAAGAAAAAAGAAAATGTAGGCCGGGCGCGGTGGCTCAAGCCCGTAATCCCAGCACTTTGGGAGGCCGAGGCGGGCGGATCACGAGGTCAAAAGATCGAGACCATCCCGGTCAACATGGTGAAACCCCGTCTCTACTACAAATACAAAAAAATTAGCTGGGCATGGTGGCGCGTGCCTGTAATCCCAGCTACTCAGGAGGCTGAGGCAGGAGAATTGCCTGAACCCGGGAGGCGGAGATTGCGGTGAGCCGAGATCGCTCCATTGCACTCCAGCCTGGGTAACAAGAGCGAAACTCCGCCTCAAAAAAAAAAAAAAAAAAAAAAAAAAAGGAAATGTATCTCAAAAATGCCTCATTGCTGTTTTTTTTCCCAGCATTTGAATCAATCACTATGAAATGTTTGGTTTTCATTTAAGGTAATACATTATTCAAATCAGTGCTGTGTTTAAATACAAAAGTTCCACTTAGCTTAGCAAGATGCTGACATTTTAAAAGGCATGAGGGAAAGGCCGTTCCTGTTCATTGAAAGAACTCACTGGAAGATTCCCCTGCATGATTTAAAGTATTACTTTTCCTTGATCTTTTATTTTTGTTGGTTATTATACATAATTCTTCGTAGTTTATTTACCAAAAATATTTGTATATTTTTATGGCATACATGTGATACCTTGATACACTCATGGAATGTATAATGGATCAAATCAGGTTATTGATCAAGTATTTAGGATATTCATCACCTCAAATATTTATCATTTGTTTGTGTCGGGAACATTTCAAATCTTCTAGCTATTTTGAAATACATATTGTTAATTATAGTCACCCTACTGTGCTATCGAACACAGGTATTTATTTCTTCTAACTAATGTTTGCAACCATTGACTAACCTCTCTTTATCCCCTCCAACACACATAAACCCATCCCAGTCTCTAGTAACCATCATTTTACACTCTACCTTCATGACATCAGCATTTTTTGGCTCCAACATATGAGTGAGAACATGTGTTACTTGTCAGGGTCTGCCTTATTTCTCTTACTTTAATGGCCTCCAGTTTCATCCATGTTACTGCAAATGAAAAGACTTTTATTCTGTCTTATGGCTGAATGGAATTCCCTTGTGTATATATACCACATTTTCTTTACCATTCATGTTGATGGACACGCAGGTTGACTCGATATTCTAGCTATTGTGAACAGAGCTGCAATAAACATGGGGTTGCAGGTCTCCCTTTGATACACTGATTCCCTTTTCTTTGGAGAAATAACCAGGAGTTATAACCATATGATTTCTGGATCATATGGTTGTTCCATTTTTAGTTGTTTGAGAAATCTCTGTACTGTTTACCTTCATAGCTGTACTAAATTATACTCCCATCAACAGTATGTAAGAGTTCCCTTTTCTCAGCATCCTTGCAAGAATTTATGGTCTTTTTAATAATAGCGCTCCTAACTGGGGAAGATGACAACCCTGATTATTAGTGATGCTGAGATTATTTTTATAGATCTGTTGGCCATTTATACTTTAATTCTTATGAATTAAAAACACACATACAATACAACCCAGTCAGTTAGGCAGGGATATGATAACTATGAGATCGACTAACCCTGGGAAGTGGCAGGACCTGACCTATGCAAATGTCATATCTTCCTGAACCCTTCCTCCAGAACTACTTTCATGTGACTAACTCTGTTTCCACTCTTTCATACTCTTTCTGTTTACATATTTCCCCCCACTTTCATGTTCCTAACCACTCCATTTTAATCTCACTGCACGACTGATTTTCAGCTTTGCTATTCTGTGAGCGATGACCCCAAAAGGGACTTCCAAACTGTTTAGCTACTAGATGATGATACAGAATAGAGAAATAAACATAACATTGAATTCACATAACTGTATTAGCCTTTTACAAATCAGATCAATCATGGCAATGAATTCTCACCATCCATCTTTTGGTTCATTAATATTATAAGCAAATCTATTCCTCTGGGCAGACATTAAACATGAGAAAAATTAACAAAGCTGCACTAATACAATCACAAGGTCAGTAATTTATAATCTGAGAAAAGGAACTGGTAAACCACATTTTAATTATACAGTTTCATCATGACACATTACTTATGTGACATTTTAAAATTTGTTCACACAATAATTAATCCAGACAAGAAGGTTGTAATAAATCATAACCAGATAACTTATACCAGCATACTTTTCTCTCAGCATATTTCTTCCTAGCCTACTGGGCATTTGTAAGAATATCCCTAGGGTCAGATATATTCATACTCATTCATTTACCAAGCTGTACAAGTATTTTTAAATATATTACTTTAATATGTTACCAATCAGAGAACAACTTAGTCAGTAAACAAATAAACGGCTGAAAATATTACTGTGTATTCATGGATTTCATATTTGTTTCCAGGTTGCAATGCATGGAAAGGTAGAGAGTAACTTAGAAATTAAAACCTGTTAAATTCAGGAACATGATGGATAATTTTAAAAGTTGGAACAGCTATAAAAATGTAAAGCCATGTTTCATTTGGGAAAAATAAAAGTTCCCAATAAGAGCATTAAAAATGTGAAAATGAATTTCTCTCACTTGTGTTTTGACAGATCTTAAATTCATTATTGTCAATGTGCTTTCTTTTGGGAACAGTTCTAGTGATAAATCTAGTTTTAAGACATGTAAGACATGCTCAACCCTTTGGCAATCTGGTCATCATGTTTCTTTACCAAGTTGGACACTTGAAAAGAAATGCTATTTAACTAGTTGTCTGTTTTGTTTTGTTTTGTTTTGTTTTGTTTTAAAAAACAAGCAAATTAAAAAAAAAAAGCCCATTAAAACATTAAAAAGTATTCTCACATGTATTAGCATACATTAGCATATCTGATTATCTAAAGACAATATTTGGACAGATATTATCCCAATTTATAGTTGAAGATACTAATATCAGAGAGATTTAGATTTGCCCAAGGTCACAGTTTTAATTCTGAAAAGCTTCCAATATCATGTTTAGCTTTTATACCACCATACAACTGCTACAATGGAGCAAATGCGCTTTGTTTACACTGGTATCACTAAGCCGTGGAGCAGTGTCTGACCCCGAGTAGTTTAATCAATCTTTTGTAAATGAATGACCAGAGAAATGATTGAATGTCTGAGTCCTCTCTTGGATTCCATAAGAGAGGTGATTTAGCTACCCTTTGGCAGGAAATGAATCCTTGCAGCTCATTACAGTGGCAGCTACAGCTCTAGAGATATCATAAATTTTGAAGATTCCTAAAACATAAACACCTGAACTCCCAGTTGTAAGCTTCATTTAGAAATTTCCACCTCTTCTATGTGAGTGCAGTTAAGTTGGATATAACTATGAGATGTTTCACATAAACCTCATGGTAACCCCAAGGCAAACATCTATAGTAGATACAAAATAGAGAAAAAAATAATCAAAGCATACTACTACAGAAAATTAAATAATTACAAAGAAAGACTGCAAGAAGAAAGAAATAATCTATAAAATATCCAGACAACAATAAATAAAATATCTATAGTAAATCTTTACCAATCAATAATTACTTTAAATGTAAATGGTCTAAAATTAATAAAATATACAGTGCAGCTACACAAATTTAAAACAGATCCAACTACATGCTACCTAAAAGAGACTCATTTCACTTGTAAAGAAACACGTAGACTGAAAATGAAACGATGAAAATAGATATCCCATACAAATGGTAATCAAAATAGAGAAGGAGTAGCTGTTTACCAGACAAAATAGCCTTTATATTCAAAACTGTAAAAAAAAAAAATAATAATAACAATTCCCATACAAATGGAAATCAAAATAGAGCAGGAGTAGCTATGTATCAGATAAAATAGGCTTTATATTCAAAACTGTAAGAAAAGAAAATATAACAATTATTAATACATATGCACCACCCAACATGAGAGCACCTAAATGTATAAAGCAAATATTAACAGATATGAAGGAAGAGATAGACAGCAATACAATAATTGAAGGAGATTTCAATATTACACTTTGAGCAATAGGAAGATTATTATGGAGAAAATTAATAAGAAAATGTTAAGCCGGGCGCGGTGGCTCAAGCCTGTAATCCCAGCACTTTGGGAGGCCGAGGTGGGTGGATCACGAGGTCAGGAGATCGAGACTATCCTGGTCAACACAGTGAAACCCCGTCTCTACTAAAAATACAAAAAACTAGCTGGGTGTGGTGGCGCGTGCCTGTAATCCCAGCTACTCAGGAGGCTGAGGCAGGAGAATTGCCTGAACCCGGGAGGCGGAGGTTGCGGTGAGCCGAGATCGCGCCACTGCACTCCAGCCTGGGTAACAAGAGCGAAACTCCGTCTCAAAAAAAAAAAAAAGAAAAAGAAAAAGAAAAAAGAAAATATACTAAGTTGAAAATGCATTCATTTATTTTTTGTCTTTTTGTTTTTTGTTTTTTTGAGATGGAGTTTCACTCGTTACCCAGGCTGGAGTGCAATGGCACGATCTCGGCTCACCGTAACCTCCGCCTCCCGGGTTCAGGCAATTCTCCTGCCTCAACGTCCTGAGTAGCTGAAATTACAGGCACACGCCACCATGCCCAGCTAATTTTTTGTATTTTTAGTAGAGACGGGGTTTCACCGTGTTGACCAGGGTGGTCTCGATCTCTCGACCTCGTGATCCACCCGCCTCGGCCTCCCAAAGTGCTGGGATTACAGGCTTGAGCCACCGCGCCTGGCCTTCATTTATTTTTTGAGACAGAGTCTCACACTGTCATCCAGGCTGGAGTGTAGTGGTGCAGTCTTGGCTCACTGCAACCTCTGCCTATCACGTTCCAGTGATTCTCCTGCCTCAGCCTCCAGAGTGGCTGGCATTACAGGCATGAGCACTGGGTAAATTTTGTATTTTTAGTAGAGATTGGGTTTCACCATGTTGGCCAGGCTGGTCGCGATCTTTTGACCTCAGGTAGTCTGCCTATATCAGTCTCCTAAAGTGCTGGGATTACAGGCATGAGCCACTGTACCTGTCCTATTTATTTTTATTTTTGGAGGTGGAGTCTGGCTCTGTTGCTCGGGCTGCAGTGCAGTGATTCCATCTTGGCTAACTGCCTGCAATCTTTGACTCCCAGGTTCAAGCGATTCTCCTGCCTCAGCTTACCGGGTAGCTGGGACTACAAGCACCCTACCACGACTAGCTACTTTTTGTATTTTTAGTAGAGACGGTTTCACCATGTTGCCCAGGCTGGTCTTGAGCTCCTGAGCTTAGGCAATCTGCCCACCTCAGCCTCCCAAAGTATAGGGATTACATGTGTGAGCCACCCTACTCGGTCGGCAAATGCATGTAATACACCTACCCTGCCAAGCATTGGATGTTAGCCCAGCCGACTTCAGGTTGAGAACAAACCGAGCAGTACTAAAAGGAGAACAAAACCCACTCACCCTTCCCCACCTTGGATCATGACTTTGACATTTCAGGGGTCCAGCCTTCGTGAATGTTTGTAGAAATAGATAATAAACTTGGATAAATGTACCACCTTTAAGTGTACAATTCAGTGGCATTCGGTGGCTTCACAATATTGTGCAACAATCACTACCATCTGTTTCTATACTTTATCATCATCCCAAACAGAAATGCTGTCCTCGTGAAGCAATAGTTTACCTATTTTTAAATTTTTATTTACATATTTATTTATTATGAGACCGAGTCTTTCTCTGTCTCCCAGGCTGGAGTACAATGGTGCAATCTCGGCTCACTGCTACTTCCACCTCCCACGTTCTAAGCAATTCTCCTGCCTCAGCCTCCGGAGTTGAGATTACAGGTGCATGCCACCACACCCAGCTAATTTTTTATTTTTTGTAGAGATGGGGTTTCACCGTGTTGGTCATGCTGGTCTTGAACTCTTGACCTCGTTGTGATCCAGCCACATCCGCCTCCCAAAGTGCTGGGATTACAGGCATAAGCCAACATTTTTTATTTTTTAAGAGATGAGGTCCTGCTTTGTTACCCAGGCTGGAGTGCAGTGGCATAACTATAGCTCACTGCAGCCTCAATCTCCTGGGCTCAAGTGATCCCTCCTGCCTCGGCCTCCCAAGTAGATGGGACTACAGGTGCACACAATTTCATGTGGCTAATTTTTATCTTTTCTATAGAGACAGGGTGTCACTATGTTCCCAGGCTGGTCACAAACTCCTGGGTTCCAGCGATCCTCCCACCTCAGGCTTCTGAAGTACTGGGATTAAGGGCATGAGCCACTGTGCCTGGCCCTCATGCAATTTATTGAATACTATACTAACAGTGAAAAACAGACAGATTGTATCGGTACTGGAAGCAGAATTTCTACTGAATGTGATCTTTTTTTGTGCCATTGTAAAGTCAAAAAGTTGTGTGACCATCTGCACTTGGAACTACTGGTAGGCTTAGACACTTGGATTTTAGATCCAGAAACATCTAAACACCTCCTGCTGGGTGGGAGAAGGCCGTAGGGGTCAGAGTTCTTAGCTGCTAGTGAGAGAAGCCCACTCAGGCTGAGTTTAAAAACTGAGGCCAGGCACTGTGGCTTATGCCTCTAATCCCAGCACTTTGGGATGTTGAGGTGGATGGATCACCTGAGGTCAGGAGTTTGAGACCAGCCTGACCAACATGATGAAACCCTATCTTACTAAAAATACAAAAATTAGCCCGGCATGGTGGCACGTGTCTGTAGTCCCAGCTACTTGGGAGGCTGAAGCAGGAAAATTGCTCGAACATGGGAGGCAGAGGTTGCAATGAGCCGGGATCATGCCATTGCACTCCAGCCTGGGTGACAGAGCAAAACTCCATCTCAAGAAAAAAACAAAAGAAAGAAAAGAAAATGAATTTGTGGGCAGCTGAGAAGAATTGAGGAGACACAGAGACTAAAGATGACAGGCAGCCAGCTGGACAGCCACAGCCTCATCAAGCCCAAACATGCAGAGGCTGGCCTAGGGGGTGACACAGAAATGGCCGGGCATGGTGGCTCATGCCTGTAATTCCAGCGTTTTAGGAGGCCTAGGATAGCAGATCACTTGAGACCAGGAGTTCAAGACCAGCCTGACCAATATGGTGAAACCGTTTCCACTAAAAATACAAAATTAGCCAGGCATGGTTGCAGGTGCCTGTGACTCCAGCTACTTGGGAGGCTGAGGCAGGAGAACTGCTTGAGCCTGGGAGGTGGAGGTTACAGTGAGCTGAGATCACACCATTGGACTACAGTGTGATCAACAGAGTGACTCTCAAAAAAAAAAAAAAAAAAAAAAAAACCCATAGAGATAATTTCTATGCAGAATTGTGAGTGAGTGTCTCTCCTTTTGGGGGCAATATCAGGGGATTTCCAGGATCTGGGAGTGGGCACTGAGCATGTGGCTGAGAATCCTGGACAGCTACAGCATACAGATATACTTAGCAGAGGAATCCAGGATGTGCCTGACTGGGGTATCAAAAAAGCTGTCAATTCCAACTGTCTGTGGATGTTGATGCTATACATCCTGTATATGAATTCTCCCATCAGAAGCTCTATCCAGTTAGAAATGAAAATAAGAAAGAAAATCATGCTCCCGTTCCCCAACGGAAAGGGCAGGGAGGCAGGAAGGTGGAAGGGAACTTCCTCGTGCTGCGGCCTGAATCTCCACTTGTGCTGCTGTCTTCCCCACTAGACTCTGTAATTCCAGAAGGGGCTGGAGATGGGCACAATGTGAGCCCCTCCCTTCTCTCCAGAAGTGTTCTGCAACTGACATTCACAGTAATTGCTTCTTTCTGTTCCTCTTTTTTTTGAGGCAGGTTCTTGCTCAGTCACCCAGGCTGGAGTGCAGTGGTGTGATCATGGCTCACTGCAGCCTTGACCTCGTGGGCTCAAGTGATTGTCTCCCCTCAGCCTCCTGAGTAGCCGGGACTGTAGGCGTGCACCACCATTCCTGGTTAATTTTTAAAAAAGCTTTTTTATTTTCCTGTAGAGACAGGGTCTTACTATGTTGCTAGGCTGGTCCCAAACTCCTGGGCACAAGCGATCCTCCCTTCTCGGCCTCCCAAAGGGTTTGGCTTTACAGGTGTGAGCCACCACACCTGGCGTCTTTGTGTTTCTTTAGAGTAGAGCAGTCCTAGTATGCATCTCTAGCCCATAACTGTTCCCCAGCATTGTTATGTCGTTTAAGCCTCTTTCAATCTCCCAAGTTTGTTGGCTGGGTGAGTCCTCACACCTGTAATCCTGATGTGATAGGATCATTTAAGTTCAGAGGTTTGAAACCAACCTGGACAACACAGGGAGACTTCTGTCTCTACAAAACCTAATTTTCTTCTTTTTTTTTAACTCTACCCAGGCTGCAGTGCAGTGGTGTGATCTCACCTCACTGCAACCTTGGCCTCCTGGGTTCAAGTCATTCTTCTGTCTCATCCTCCCAAGTAGCTGAGATTACAGGCACATGGGAGCATGCCCAGCTAATTTTTGTACCTTTAATAGAGCCGGGGTTTCACCATGTTGGCTTGGCTGTCCTCAAACTCCTGACCTCAGGTGATCTGCCCACCTCAGTCTCTCAAAGTGCAAAGATTGGGATCACAGGTGTGAACAACCATGCTTGGCCAAAAACTAAAATTTTAAAAAAGACAAAATCTACAAGTTTCTCCTCTATTCCTTTTCCATTTTTGTTTTTCTTTTTGAGAAAGAGTCTTGCTCTGTCACCCAGGCCAGAGTGCAATGGCACAATCTCAGTTCACTGCAACCTCTGACTCCCAGGTTCAAGTGATTCTCTTGCTTCAGCCTCCTGAATAGCTGGAATTGCAGGCATGTGCTAGCACACCTGGCTAATTTTGGTATTTTTGGTAGAGATGGGGTTTCTCCATGTTGTCTGGCTGGCCTCAAACTCCTGACCTTGTGATCTGCCCACCTCGGCCTCCCAATGTGCTGGGATTACAGGCGTGAGCCTCCTTGCCTGGCCTATCCCTTTTCTTTTCTATGGATTTTGGAAGACTCCACACTATTGAGCCTGTAACATTTCTCAAAGTCTGGATTTCCCTGGTGCAGGTGAACCCATTCTCTGTCTTTTGTATTTGTGGCGTATTTGCAGCTGGATTTATGCTCACCCCATTAGATTAGAGTTTGATCGTGTTGGCAAGATTCAGTGGGTGATGTGATTGATCTCTTATTGGTGATGAGTACTATCCTATTGTCTCTCTTATTTTGTTAATTTTTTAAATGAATTTTTTAGAAATAGGGGTCTCATTTTGTCACCCAGTCTGGAGTGCAGTGACTCCCCCATAGCTCCCTGAAGCCTCAAATTTCTGGGCTCAAGTGATCTGCACACTGCAGCCTCCTAAGTAGCTGAGACCACACACCACCACACCCAACTTTTTTTCTTTTTTGAGATGAAGTCTTGCTCTGTCGCCCAGGCTGGAGTACAGTGGCATGATCTCAGCTCATTGCAAACTCCGCCTCCCAGGTTAATGCAATTCTCCTGCCTCAGCACTCTGAGTAGGCGGAATTATAGGCAACCGCCACCACACCCAGCTAATATTCATATTTTTAGTAGAGATGGGCTTTCACCATGTAGGTCAGGCTGGTCTGGAACTCCTGACCTCAAGTGATCTGCCTGCCACAGCCTCCCCAAGTGCTACGATTACAGATGTGTGCCATCGCGCTGTACCTGGCCAATGCCCAGCATTTTCTTTTTTTAGACTGAGTGTTGGTTTGTCACCCAGGCTGGAGTGCAGTGGCGCAATCTCAGCTCACTGCAATCACCGCCTCCTGGGTTGAAGCGATTCTGTTGCCTCAGCCTCCTGAGTAGCTAGAATTACAAGCACTCACCACCAGGCCCAGCTAATTTTTGTGTTTTTAGTAGATACGGGGTTTTGCCATATTGGCCAGAGTGGTCTTGAACTGATCTAGTGATCCACCCACCTCAGCCTCCCAGTGCTGGGATTCCAGGCTTGAGCCACCACACCTGGTACCTAATTCCTATTCACTGGTCATGGATGGGAGCTCTGGAACCTTTCCCCAGAATACATGCTGGCCCCATCAGAACTTCAGGATTCTGTCTCCTAAGAGATGTTCCTCTGTTTGTGCTACACACCTAAATAATCCATCTCAGTCCACTGTCAGACAACTTCCAGGAATGACAGTGGCTGTAGTCTAGCTGAAGAAACACTGAGGTAGGAGTCAGCAGACCCCAGGACTCTTTTGACTCAGCCGCTAACAACTTAATGTGGCTTTGGGGGAAAAAAAAAAAAAAGCTGGAGCGACCATGCCTGTAATCCCAGCACTTTGGGAGGCTGAGGCGACTGGATCTCCTGAGGTCAGGAGTTCAAGACCAGCCTGACAAACATGCAGAAACCCCACCTCTACTAAAAATACAAAATTTGGCAAGCATGGTGGCATGTGCCTGTAATCACAGCTACTTGGGAGGCTGAGGCAGAAGAATTGCTTCAACCTGGGAAGCAAAGGTTGTAGTGAGCTGAGATTGCACTCCAGCATGGACAACGAGAAGGAAACTCTGTCTCAAAAGTAATAATAATAAATAGATAGGCATAGGCCCTGCGCGTCGGTGGGATTCGAACCCCTGCGCCGCGGGCGGGGGAGTCACTTGGAGAGAAAAGCTGAGTCCCAGGCTTTGGGACCTCGGGAGACCGAAACCTGTCCCGCGGGTTATTGGGCCAGGTGGCGGAAGCAGCGCCCCGAGGCCTCCCGCCAGGGTCCCGGAAACAAAGGCCAAGTGTTTGCTCTGTGGCTGAAGGGACAATGGCCTCACGGATCTGTCACCCTGTCACCGCGGGGGGGCGGGGGTGCACTCCTCCCCAGCGCGTTTCCTGGTTCTCTGGCCAAGCCCTCTGAACTCCGAAGTAGACCCTCATTAGGCGGGGCCAGGAGACAGCACGAGGTCTCCGTGGGGTGTCTGCCACCCCTGGGAGCCATGTCCTGTGGGGTGTCTGCCAGCCCTGGGTGCCATCTCCCGAGCAGCTGTGCTGTTAGTTACTTAAACATGTGTGTGGCACTTTCTGGCAGCCAGGCCCTCAGCAGCATGCAGATAACCGAAACAGTTCCGTAAACGGCCTGTGAGGGAAGGGCAGCCGCGCGGAGTCGCCTGCTGGGGGCCGCACAGCTGGGAGGTGCCGCCGGGGTGGGGTTGGGTGTGGCTGCTGCGTGCCAGGGGTGGCGGCCAGGCGGAGAGCACCTCCATTCTGGAAGCTGCGGCCCGTCACAGTGCAGTCCACAGGTTCCAGACGGGGCTGTGGGGGCAGCGTGAGGGCGGGAAGGCTCCCGGGGGTCAAAGGAAGAGAAGGTGCCGCTTCCGGGGACCCCAGGGCGAGCTTTCCAGGCAGAGGGAAGCCCAGGGCCGGTTGTCATGGGGGTGTCTGCGTCTCTAGCTGGAGTTACTGGGGCAGGGAGGTCGGAAACGGAGGCCAACCGGTGTGAGCCTCCGCCTGCTGAGAGCTGCGGGGAGGGGCTGGTGTCCGCTGTCAGCGGCCTGTGACCCCGACCGTCCACTGCTGGCAATTGCAGGAGCCACCTCCCTGGTCTCTGCCGTCACTCACAGCGGCGCCAGCCGCCCCTGCGTCCCAGCAGAAGCCGGGCTCTTACAGCGCATCCCGCCCGCTCTGCCCCAGCGCTCGCCTCTCCAGGCACCGTCCCGGCTCTGGGCCCCTGCGCTGCCCGTTCTGTTCTGCATTCCCTCCGCCTTTTCTGCCCTGTGAGGCAGACCTCTGCTGTCTTCACTGCTTTATTTCCCCAGACTCAGCCAGCATCGAAGGCGTGCCGTGTCCTAGGACCCTTGCAGCTGGCATGCAGGGAGGAGTGTGAGGCTCCCTGTCCCTCCTCAGACTCTCAGAATTCAGAAAAGCCACGCTTTTTTGTCCTTGCCCTGCTGGGCCAAAGACGCCCTGCCTTCGTTATTCTCTGGGGTAGACACCCTGCGCTTTTGTTGTGCACCTGCCGTGTGGAACAGGGAGCTGCCCCGGGCCCAGCCCTCTGTAGCTGACTCCGGCTTCCCTGGCCACCCTGAGCCCAGCAGGGCCCCGGGAGACCCAGTGCTATGTGACACCTTCCGAAAGTGTGGAATTGAGAAGAATGTGCCTTTCGTCCCTGAGTCACCGTGTGGCTGGCATGTGCCCTGGCACGAGGGTTAGTGGCGGGCAGGGGCGAGCAGGAAGGCACCTCCGCTGTGCCCCTGCTTTTGCCTTTTCCTGACTTCTCTGGCCAGCTCTTAGGTTGAAATAAGTCCTTCCTGTTTTAACAGATGTTTATTAAACATCTGCGCTGGCCAGGCTCTGAGCAGCCTCCAGGGTCTCTGTCCTGAATACAATAAGCCCTTCCTGGTGCTGGCGGGTGGAGGCGGGGAGATTAAGTCCAGTGTCCCACAGGTGACTGCGTAATTCCACATGGGGCAATGGGGAGAAAGAGCAGACCTTCCCTTTTATTTTTATTTATTTATTTATTTTCTTTTAATAAATTGAGACAGAGTCTCGCTCTGTTGCCAGGCTGGAGTGTAGTGGCGCGATCCCGGCTCACTGCAACTTCCATTTTCCGGTTTCAAGCAATTTTTCTGCCTCAGGCTCCCAAGTAGCTGGATTACAGGAACGCGCTACCACGCACGGCTAAACAGAATTTTCCTTTTGTGAGAGGGACGCCGGTGTGGACAGCCGGGAGGGGAGATGAAACTGAGTGGAAGTGGGAGTCACTTTGGTGCCCAGCACGTTGTCTCACACCTGTAATCTCGGCACTTTGGGAGGCTGAGGCTGGGGGGTCGCTCTAGCCTGGGAGTTTGTGACCGGCCTGGTCAGCATCAGACCCCAGTCTCTACTTTTAAAAATGAAAATAAGATATTTTGGGCAGAGAGAAGTCCTTGTGCAAAGGCCCAGAGGTGAGTGTTTGCCTGGTTTTTTCTTTTTCTTTTTTTTTTGAGACGGAATTTTGCTCTTGTTACCCAGGCTGGAGTGCAATGGCAGGGTCTCCGCTCACTGTAACCTCCGCCTCCTGGGTTCAGGCAATTCTTCTGCCTCGGCCTGCTGAGTAGATGGGATTACAGGCACGCACCACCATGCCCAGCTGATTTTTTGTGTGTTTTTAGTAGAGATGGGGTTTCACCATGATGACCAGGATGGTCTCGATCTCTTGACCTCGTGATCCACCCGCCTTGGCCTCCCAAAGTGCTAGGATTACAGGCGTGAGCCACCGTGCCCAGCCATGCGCTGTCTTCTTACCATTTCTACTGATAGCTCCTTAAACGTTTCAACTCATCGTTGTCCTTTTTTAAAAAAATCAAAATATTGACTGACAAGCCTAGGGTCATGTCAGACCAGAATAAATAAATAAATAAATAAATAAATAAATAAATCAAAATAAAATTTGTATAAGATAAGTCACCATTTCTTCCATTTTAATGTGTACAGTTCATTTTTCGTACATTCACAATGCTGTACAGCCATCTCCTCTACCTAATTCCAGAGTATTTTCATCTCATCAGAAGGAAACCCTGCAGCATAGGTAACATGGCAAAACCCCGTCTCTATGACAAATCAAAAAATTAGGCCGAGCTAGGTGGCTCATGCCTATAATCCCCGCACTTTGGGAGGCTGAGGCGGGCAGATTACCTGAGGTTGGGAGTTCGAGACCAGCCTGGCCAACATGGAGAAATCCTGTCTCTACTAAAAATACAAGATTAGCCAGGCATGGTGGCACACGCTTGTAATCCCAGCGAATACCACACCATGAGCCAGAGAACCCTGCAGTGCTCTAGCTGCCATCACGGGAGTGTTGCCAGGACGCTATGGGCAAGAGGGTCTTGCAGTGCCCCAGCAGCCAGCAGGGGGCGTGACCCCACTACACCGAGAGTAAGAGTGCCCAGCAGAACAGGCACCACACTGTGAGTAAGAGGGTGTAGCACTGCCCTGTTTGCCAGCAGGGGGCATATTGCCACTACACTGAGCAAGAGGGCCCTGCAGTGCTCCAGCTGCCAGCAGGTGATGCCGGTCACCACACTGTCAGAGGGCCCTGCAGTGGACCTAGCCGAAGGGGGCGTGGGCACAGCATCGTGAGTAAGAAGGCCCTGCAGTGCAGGCCCCCAGTAGGGGCCCCCACACCCACCTTTCAGATTCTTGAGGCTCCTCCACCGGTGTGCATCCTGTCACACCACCAGCGTGCATTGAGTCACAGCGGTCTGCAGAGTTGCGTTCTCCTCCTTATAGAACTGGGGGGCATCGTGAGGGTGGAACTGCGTCCTCCTCAGCACACACCTTGGGGCGGGGTTCTTACTGCAAGAGGGGCTTGCGGTGGCCCCAGCTGCCATCAGGGGGGTGCAGACACAGGACCATGAGCAAGAGGGCCCCCACCGCCTGGCCACCAGCAGGGGGCGCCCGAGCGTGCCTTTTCAGTGGCGGTCAGGGCGCCGGCGTGCATCGCGTCAGGGCAATCTGCGGAGCTGCGTTCTGCACGGCACAGACGTAGCGGGCACAGCCTCGGTTTGGGACAACTATGGGCCGTGTCCACGGTGAGTAAAATCCTTCCTGTTTGCGTTCCTGACTGCTGAGGGTCAGAGACTAGTACGAAGAGCTCTGTGTGGAAAACCCGACACGAAAAGCCCCTCTGAACCCTGCGCACCTGGGTTCTCCCGCCCAAGGCCAGGCGGCTGCGGTGTGAGGTGCACCCAGCAGCCTCAGAAGACAAATGGAGCGTTCCTGAGGCAGAGATGGCCTCTGAAATACGGATACAATAAGCCCAGTGCTCAGGTAGGAAACACCTAATGCTAACGCAAGGCCTCAGTCCAAACATGTTACTATAAAATCCGCACTAGTCATGCGGCCCTGCCAGTACCGCAGTTTCAATACTGAACACGGACATCTCAGTGCAAAGGTAGAAACTAACGTATGGTTAGGGTTTAGGGTGAGGATTAGGGCTAGCGGATAGGGTTAGAGTTCGGGCTTACCAGTTAGGGGTTAGGGTACAGGGGTTAGAAAAATTTTAGGCCAAATAAATTTAAACAGTTTGAGAACAGGAATGATTCACGAATCATGCCTGAAGCAGGAGAATGGAAAAAAGGGCTTGGGGCTTCGAGCTTTTAGTGGAGGCAGCTGAGTGAGGTTTCTCGTTGGCTCCAGCTGGGCGACCGCCGGTTGTGGGGATGGTTCCCTCAGCGTCCCTAATCATACAGCCAGCTGGCAGCTGGGTTTTTTGTTACTGACTGGTTGGTTGGTTAATGTTTTTAAGTGGGTTTAAATGACTCCAAGTTTGGTTTCCATTTGCTTAGGCAAGACCTCAGGCTAACGGCTTCTTCCTTCTTTGCTTTAATGTATCAGAACCATAATTCATTTTCATTTTACTTTACTGACATTAACAAAAGTAAGTTTTTCGTTGTTGTTGTTATTGAGAAAGTCGGTTTTCTTGGCAACCTACTTCTGATGGTGCATAAAATAATGTTTGTTAATCATTAGCATCTTAGATTAGATGAAATGTGTTAACTCTATTAAGCTTTGTTATTAAACCATAACAGGAGTTCAGTTGCTTTTTTTTCCCTCCTAGGCTTTAACCATTTAAAACACAGTGATGCATCTCCTAACGATGTGGATACTGTCTGAGAAATGTGTCCTTAGTGATTTCATCTTTGTGCACACACCATCGAGTGTCCTTATAAAACCTGGATGGTGTAAGTGATATAGTATAGCTTCTTGCTTTCAGGATACATACCATACCTGTATAGCTCATCTCTGTACTGAATGCTGTAGTCAAATGTCACACCATGGTGATTGTGGATTGTGATCCCTAAATATCTGAGTCAGGTCTCTGTCAAGTAGAAAGCTTATTTCACCAAGGTTATGGACATACCCGTGACACAGCCTCAGGAGGTCCTGACAACATGGGCCCAAGGTGGTCAGGGTAGAGCTTGCTCTTATACATTTTAGAGAGACAGGAGACACCAATCAATATGTGCAAGATGTAAAGTCATTCGGTTCAGTGAGGTGGAACAACTGGAGGTAGGAAGGCGGGGTGGGGGGTGGTTCTAGGTCAGAAGTAGATAAAACAAAAGTTGCATTCTTTTGAATTTTTTGATCAGCCTTCCACTGAATACAATTTAGTCTGGTTCAGTGAATTTGCATTTTTACACATACAGTAGGGCAGAGGAATGGTGTGATCTTGGCCCAGCACACCCGCCTCCTCCCTGGTTTAAGCGATTGTCTTGCCGCATCCTCCCCAGTAGCTGGGATTACAGGCATGCACCACCAAGCCTGGGTAATTTTTGTATTTTTAGTAGAGATGGGGTTTCTCCGTGTTTGTCAGGCAGGTCTTGAGCTCCTGACCTCTGGTGATCCGCCTGCTTTGGCCTCTCAAAGTCTTGGGATTACAGGCGTGAGCCACCATGCCTGGTCAGGAAGCTTATTTTGATTCTGATATTGTCAACTGTATTTCAGGTATAACTTGTTTTCCTTGGAGCGTTAAATACTGCATTGGTATTGTATTACACAAATAAACAGAGATCCCTTTTTATCACATTCATTGCTAGTGATATTGACAACTAAATTTAGATACATTCCAGAGTCTGGGCTTCCAGTAATTCTTGGCGATCCTCTAAAGGTAAATTACTTTTTCTCACAAGACACAGTGCAATCTAAAGTCACGTTGATTGTCCTGCCACTTTTATTTCTCTAGTTTCATCGATTTCTTCAAAGCATCTTTGGGGGGATAACTTTGACTAACCCTTTAAACTTTTCAGTATTAGAAAGCATCGTCATGAAACATTGAATAATTGTGGTCACAAATTCCCTTTACAGTCTTCCTTTGAATATTTTTTCCAATGGCAAATATTTGCTTTTGTTGTATTGTAGCTAAAAGGAATGCTGGGAAACAAAACAAAGACAAGCATTCATTATAATAAGTGATTCAGTCACAATCAATTGCTATTTTAATTTTTTTTAAAAGTTATATTTTTGAAAACGTCCTGCTGTAAATTGAAATAGTCTCCAAAATCTGAATTCTTTCCTTGGTTCTAAGGTGACCAGATTTCCTAGAGAGTGAACCACACCACAAGAAAAAAGATATGATAAATATGTTTACATGGATGTGTTATTTTAACGTAAATCTTGTAAAATAGGCATTTCATTGAAATTATATATGTTTGCATAAATTACTTTGCAGCATCATGAATGCCCTTGTTTTGAAAAGTAGTAGTTAGTGTCAATTACTACTTATTATTAGTACAAATAAGTAAGCATATATTTTTAAAAAATTATAATTTTTAAATAAAGCTTTTATTTTAAATTGGTTTTTGATTCACACTGAAATTGGGAGGAAAATGCAGATTTCCTGTGTAGACCCAAACTAGTTTCCCCTCGTATTAACATATCAACATGTGTCAGATACATTATTAACATTTTTTTTTTTTTGAGATGGAGTCTTTCTTGCTCTGTAACCTAGGTTGGAGTGCAATGGCACAATACTGGCTCATTGCACCCTCTACCTCCCATGTTTAAGTGATTCTCCTGCTTCAGCCTCCCAAGCAGCTGGGATTACAGGTGCCCACCAGCACACTTGGCTAATTTTTTGTATTTTTCATAGAGATGGGGTTTTGCCATGTTGGCCAGGCTGGTCTGGAACTCCTGACCTCAGATTATTTACCCATCTAAGCCTTCAAAAGTTGTGGGATGACAGTCATGAGCCACCATGCCCAGCCTACTATCAGTATATTTGTTTCGGTTAGGTATCTGTTCAGATATTTACCCAGTTTTAAAATCACGTATGTATTTTGTAATTATCTTCTCACATCTCTCTTGTCTTTTTGTTCTCTGCATACAGTTTTGCACAGTAGAATACTTAGTTTTATATAAAGTCTGTGTTATCAATATTTTCATGAATTGGCATTTGATGTTTTGTGTTACAAGTCAACACCAAACTCAAAGTCATATAGATTTTCTTTTAGATTTTTTATAGTTTTGCATTTAAAATTACAGTCTCTGGACTATTTTGAGTAGGTTTTTGTTTTTCTTAATTTGTGTATTTATTCATTTTATTCTACATGGCTTCCAAAGTCTTCCATCACCGTCTTTGGGAAGGAATGGCCACAGTGGGCTTCATTTTGGTTTGAATTTCTAAAATTATCCCATTGCGTAAACACAATGTTTAATGTTATAGGTATTTCAGGACAGCCAGGCGGGGTTGCACGTCCACCTAGAAACTGAGCAAGAGTGTCTGTGCTGAGCTCTGGCATCACCAGAGGGTGCACAAACCCACCCCTGATCAACTTCCCTCTGAGGTGCCAGAAACGGCAAGGAGCTTTATCTTCCTCAGGGCAGCATGAAGGTCGTGTCAACTTGGTGTTGTTCATTGGTCATTAACAAACTTCCCGTCCAAAGCCCTGAGTGCAGAGGAGAGAGTCTTTAGAGAGGACTCAGCAGAGGAAGGAATTCAGCCAGACAAAGGAAACCCTCACATCCACTGTTTTGACTACACTCTGATCTTGTCAGTGTCCAAGACACAGCGGCTGCTAATAAGTATTCTCATAGTGGTCTTAATACAGTCATCACACCATTCCCTAACACCAATATAATATTCACACCATGTCCTAACACTAAAATCCACATCATGCCATAACACTAATATATCCACGCAGTAGCTAATACTAGTAAATACAATAGTGTCTACTAAGTGGACTCTGTTGACATGGAGATTTTTATAAGGATTTCACAGCTTTGGTTGAACTATAGCCTCTATAATGGATTTTGATGAGGTCTTTGCTTTCCTGGCATGGTATTGATATGGTTGTTCTAAAAAGTAGTTTGCTTTCCAATAATGTCATACTTCTAGGAATATTCCAATAGCAGTACAAAGTATAACCTGTTTCTTCTCTTAGATTTTGCAGCAGTTGTTGCTATACCAGATTTACAATGTCCCAGAAAATACTTCAGTATATTTTGCCCAAAGTACGCTCTCCCAGGTAACCACCACATAACCCCTAGATCAGGAAATCAGCATGGTTACTACATGATAATTCAGTCTACAAATCCATTTCACTTTTACCTTCTGCACCACCTGGGAGTATGATGTGTTTTTTCATTGTTCTGATCCAGTTTTCTTTTCCTGGCACTGTTCCCCAGACTTTCCTGCATATTTGTCACCTTGACACACTTAAAGAGCATACAAGTTTTTGTTTGAACACCTGTCTTCAGTTCTTTGCGGTATATGCCGAGGAATGGAATCATTGAGTCATATGGCAAATCTATTTGCAAGTGTTTGAAGAAACACCAAATGATTTTACACATAGGCTGGACCGTTTAATACTGTCAGAAGCAGTGGTTATGGGTTCAAGTTTCTGCACATCTTTGTCAACTGTTTTGTTTGTTTTTTTAGTATAATTATTCCAGTGTGAAATTATGAATTTTTTTTTTTTTTTGAGACGGAGACTTTGTCGCCCAGGCTGGAGTGCAGTAGCACCATCTCGGCTCACTGCAAACTTCACCTCCAGGTTGAAGTGATATTCCTACCTCATCCAGCTGAGGAGCTGGGATTACAGGCACATGCCACTATGCCCAGCTAATTTTTGTATTTTCCACAGAGACAGGAGTTCTTCATGTTGGTCAGGCTGGTCTTGAACTGCTAACGTCAGGTGCTCTGCTCGCCTCAGCCTCCCAAATTGCTGGGATTACAGGATTGAGCCACTGCACCCTGCCACTCCCAGACATTTTGGTTTTCTTTCTTTTTTTTCTTTTCCAAATGGAATCTTGCCGTTTCAGCCAGGGTGGTGTGCAGTGGCTCGATATCAGCTTACTGCAGCCTCCACCTTTTGGGTTCAAGCAGTTCTCCTGCCTGAGCCTCCCAAGTAGCTAGGATTCCAAGTGCATGCTAGCAGGCCCGGGTAATTTTTGTATTTTTAGTAGAGACGGGTTTTTGCCATATTGGCCAAGCTGGTCTAGAACTCCTAACCTCAGGTGATCTGTCTGCCTCGGCTTCTGAGGCGGGTGGATCACGAGGTCGAGAGATCAAGACCAACCTGGTCAACATGGTGAAACCCCATCTCTACTAAAAATACAAAAAATTAGCTAGCCATGGTGGCGCGCCCCTGTAATCTCAGCTACTCGGGAGGCTGAGGCAGGAGAATTGCCTGAACCCAGGAGGCGGAGGTTGCGGTGAGCCGAGATCGCGCCATTGCACTCCAGCCTGGGTAACGAGTGAAAACTCCATCTCAAAAAAAAAAAAAAAAAAAAAAAAAAATTTCAAATATAACTTAATCCTTTATTACTAAAAGAATGCTCAACTCAAGGGGACACAGATCACTCATTTTGACTTCATGAGCTGTGGCACTTAGAGACAACTTTTTGAAAATACACAGCTTAAACAGTCCGTGCTTTAAGTGCTAGACAAGTTTTTAAGAATACACAGCTAAAACGGTCCCCGCTTTAAGTGCTTTATGAAAATGGATTTCAGGCAAGGCCAGGTACATCGATTTCAGAAAAGTCGATTTCAGACAAGGCACCTCGATTCCAGAGAAATTGATTTCAGTCAAGGCCATAAAAGTCGATTCCAAAAAAAATCGATTTCAGGCAAGGCAAGAAAAATCAATTCCAGGAAAATCGATTTCAGACAAGGGAGGCAAGCTGATTTCAGAAAAGTCAATTTCAGTCAAGGCACGTCGATTCCAGAGACATTGATTACAGGCAAGGCTGGTCGATTCCAGAAAAGTCGATTTCAAAAAAGGCAAGGCAAGTCAAATCCAGAAAACTCGATTTCAGACCAGACAAGTGGATTCCAGAAAAGTCAATTTGAGAAAAATCGATTTCAGGAAAGGCCAGGCAAGTCTAAGCCAGGAAAATAGATTTCAGGCAAGGCCAAACATGTCGATTTCAGAAAAATCGATTTCAAACAAGGCAAGTTGATTCCAGAAAAGTCAATTTGAGAAAAGGCCTGGCAAGTCGATTTCAGAAAAGTCTATTTCAGACAACACAAGTCGGTTCTAGAAAAGTCAATTTCAGACCAGACAAGTGGATTCCAGAAAAATCGATTTCAGACAAGGCACGTCGATTTAAGAAAAGTCGATTTGAGAAAAGGCAAGTCGATTTCAGACAAGGCCAAACAAGTTGATTTAAGAAAAAGTCGATTTGAGAAAAGGCCAGGCAAGTTGATTCCAGAAAAGTCGAATTCAAAAAAGGGTTAGGGTTAGGGATTAGGGTTATGTTTAGGGCTAGGGCTTAGGGCTAGGGCTAGTTCTATAGCACTTAAAGCAGGGACAGTTTTAGCTGTGTATTTTGAAAAAGTTGTGTGCTCTACAAAGAAAAAGCTACTTTTGCTTTTCCTTTTGGTCCCCAGGAGAAATGGGAGTCTTTTTCAGAGAGCACAGGAGACACATGAGTCCTTTGCAGTCCTCTTGTCCGCCTCTAAGGGTGAAACGAGAGTGTGAAGCACTTTGGGAGGTGGCTAGGCACACAGCTTGGATGGCTGCAGAGCAGAGCTTCTCCCTGGAGGTATGGTCCCAGTCATCATGAGCCATGTCTGAAAGAATTAATCACATTTTATATGCAAGCATGCTCTCCATTTCACTGTGCTGTTATTTTTAATGAGAGCATCATTGACAATGCTTTAACCTGATAGCCCTGCCTAATTTTGTTCTACGTAGTAATGCGTGGGCTTGAGGAGAAGGCAGCATTGGGGGAGAAGGAGGGAGAATGGACGTGTGAATTAGGGAAAGATGTCTCTTCCTTTGGAGCATGGATGACTTCAAATCCCTCCTCATACTGCTAAGTATCTGGCTGGACACTACCAGTTGTGTGTTTAGACTGTGTGTGTGTGTGTGTGTGTGTGTCTGTGTGTCTGTGTGTCTGTGTGTCTGTCTTCAGGCGTGAACAGCATCTCCTTCCTGTGGTGGCATGTTACTCAGAATCTTGGATAACCCCCAGCCCTCCGAAAAACACAATACACGTATGTTTTAAGAAATTTTATCTTGATGATTAGTGAGAGGGTGGTGATTGAAACCAGTTCATTTCCTATTGACCACTGAGGTCAGCTCACCTTTGCTGAAAATGGTTCTTGACTCTTACTTTGTAGCAGGAACTCCTAAGTTAATTGATCCTTTTCAAGAGTTTCAGGCTGAAAGTCCAGATCTCTCAGGTTAGACCCAGTGTTAAAATATTACCTGGGCAAATTCTCGTTAGAGACAAGGGGCCAAAGACTGTTCTGATGTCTTTTCTTTCTTTCTTTTTTTTTTTTTTTTTTTTTGAGACAGAGTTTTGCTCTTGTTACCCAGGCTGGAGTGCAATGGCACGATCTCGGCTCACCACAACCTCCGCCTCCTGGGTTCAGGCAATTCTCCTGCCTCAGCCTCCTGAGTAGCTGGGATTACAGGCACGTGCCACCATGCCCAGCTAATTATTTGTATTTTTTTAGTAGAGACGGGGTTTCAGCATGTTGACCAGGATGGTCTCAATCTCTCAACCTCGTGATCCACCCGCCTCGGCCTCCCAAAGTGCTGGGATTACAGGCTTGAGCCACCACGCCCGGCCCCGTTCTGATGTCTTTTAATGTTGACTTCAATCCAGTAAAGCCCTTGTTAAGCCATTTACCTGTGAAACTGGGCCTTGGGGAGGCAGTGCACCCTTTGAAATTAGAGGTCAGGAGATTTGGATTTGATTTCCAGCCCTCTGCCAGTCAGTCAGCCACTCACTTTCAAGTGACAAGCCTTAGGCGAGTCCCTTTCTGTCTCTGTTTCTCGATTTCTGCGCAGGGATTTATGTGGGCCTTAAAGCCCACTGGGAAAAGATCCCTCTTCCAGCTCAGTACCTGGTTTGTTGAGTATACTTGTCAATCTGGACTTTAATACACCTATGGTTTTGGATTAACTCTATTACCTCTGCTAGAAATTAACACAGAAAATTCACAGTTGATTGACAAGAATGAGAGAGAGTCAGCTCTAAAGAATTCAAATAGAACTTAATCCTTTATTACTAAAAGAAAGCTCAACTCAAGTAGACACAGATCACTCATTCTAATTTCATCAGCTATAGCACTTAAAGACAACTTTTTCAAAATACACAGCTAAAACTGTAGCAGCTCCCCAGGCCACCCTGGCTGCTAGGGACTCCTTGGCTAGGAGTCTGTGCCCACACACAGCCCCTGGCCCACCCTGGCTACTAGGGACCCCCTGGCTAGGAGGCTGTGCCCACACCCCTCGCCAGAGGGCCCATAGCAGCCCCTGGCCCACCCTGGCTATTAGGGACCTCCTGGCTAGGGGGCTGTGCCCACAGTCCCATCCAGAGTGCCTATAGCAGCCCCCCAGCTCACCCTGGCTGCTACGGACCCCCTGGCTATGGGGCTGTGCTGACAGACCCCGGTAGAGGGCCCGTAGCAGGCCCCCAGCCCACCCTGCCTCCTAGGGACCATCTGTTTTGAAAATGTTGTGTAATATGATACTCAGAACCATATCATAGGGAGATCATAATGTTATTCTGGGTTTTTTTTTATTAAGCATAATAACAGTAGTTCTAGTTACATCACTTTGATATTGACAAAAATGTCATCCTTACTTTCCTTGACATTAGGATTGAAAGCACAGGGGGTTTTCACCCCTTGCAATGTTTAATTCAATATAATTGTGTTTTTTTGTGGACATTAGTGACCATATCAGAGCTTGATGTACACCTCTTGCCATACTGAGAGTATTTCCCTATGGGCAGTAACATCATCCTCTCCTTCCCTGGATATTAGGAACAACATCACAGGACGGGTGTACAGCCCCAGTCACATTGTGAGTATTATTATCTGTAATCCCTTAGTTATTAGGAACAATATCACTGGGGGTTTGTGTGCTTCCTGAGATACTTGGAGTAATATTCTCTCCGTTTTTGGATGTGTTAGAAACGATATTACAGTGGTGGTGTACACTTCCTGTGATATTCAGTGTACTCTCCCCAGGATATTAGTAACTACATCACAGAAGCATTGTATACCGCCTGTGATAATGGAACAGTCACAGAGTGTACACTTGCTTTCACAGTGAGAGTAATACCTACTTTGGATATGATGGATAATATCACAAGATATACACACATGGGTGTATACCCATCCTGATATTAGGAATAATTTTTATCTAATATACTAAAAATAATATCCCAGAATATACTCATAATGTGTACATTTATTGGGATATTACAATAAATGTATATAATATGTACCATATGTAGCTTTACTGTGATGTACATATGTGTACACAATACATACGTACAATAAAGGTACATAATCTGTACAATATGTACATTTATATGCACATGTGTATGATATATACATTATTGTAATATCACAATGATATATGTAATTACAATTATATATACAATATGTACTATCATGTTAAATATAGATTGTACACATTATGTACTTTTAATTTATTTTGTATATAATGTACATGTGTACATATGTGTGCACATATGTACATTATATACAGCTGTACAATATATACACGTTTACATAATGTGCACATTATGTACGGATGTACAATATGTACACATATACATAATGTACACATGTTCACGTATACATAATGTACACGTTATGTACACATGTACTATATATACATGTGTACATAATGTGCACATTAGGTAGAGATGTACAGTATGTGCACATTTACATGTTTACATTATGTACAGATGTACAGTATGTATGCATGTACATATAGGCACACATTGTGTACATATGCACAGCCCCCTAGCTCAGTGAGCCAGAGGATGCTGCATTACCCTAGTTGCCAGCAGGGAGCATGTTGCCACGGCAGTGTGAGCAAGAGGGCCCTGCATTGGTACGCTGCCAGGAGAGGGCGCCCAAGCCCGCCTTTTCATATTCCTGAGGCTCTGCCCCCCGAGGTGCATCATCGCCGCCCACGTGGTCTGCAGAGTTGTGTTTTCCTCCGTGTTGACCTGGGGGCACTTGGAGGGTGGAGCTGCGACCTCCTCAGCACAGACCCCGGGGCTCGGGTCTCACTGTGGGAGGGCCCTGCCGTGGCCCTCGTCGCCGGAAGAGGGCGCGGGCACATCACCGGGAGCGAGAGGGCCCCGCACTGCCCAGCGGCTGCCAGCAGGGGGCGCCCGAGACGCCTTTTTGGACGGCGTCACAGTCCCGGCGTGCCTTGCGTCATGGCAGCCTGCGGAGTTCCGTCGTCCTCAGTGCAGACCTGCGGGGCCCCAGTGAGGGCGGAGCTGCGTTCTCCACAGCACAGACCTAGCGGGCACAGCCTCACTTTGGGACAACTCTGGGCCGGGTCCACAGTGAGTAAAATCCTTCCTGTTTGCAGCCTGACTGCTTAGGGTCAGAGACTAGTAGGAAGATCTCGGTGTGGAAACCTGGACACCAAAAGCCCCTCGGAGTCCTGTGCGCCGAGGTTCTCCCGAGCCGAGGCCACGTGGTGGCAGTGCGAGGTGCACACCGCAGCCTTGGAACGCAATGGCGCGTTCCTAAGACAGCTGTGACATCCGGAATGTGAATACAACACCCGCAGTGCTCCTGTAGAAAACAGCTGTGATGCTGATGCAAGGCCTCCATCCGCAGCATTACTGTAAAGTCCGCACTGCTCCCGCGGCCGCCATACAGCAGTTTGAATCATCAACAGTGACATATCAGTGCAAACGCAGAAACCAATGTATGCTCAGGGCTTTGGGTGAGGATTAGGGTTAGAGTTTGGGGCTACCGGTTAGTTGTTAGGATTTAGGGGTTAGAGAATTTTAGGCAAAATAAATTTAGTTTATTTAAGCAAAGGAATGATTGGTGAATCACACCTGAAGCACCAGAATGGAAAACAGGGCTTGGGACTTCGGGCAGCTAAGTGAGGTTTCTCCTTGGCTCCAGCTAGGCAACTGCCTGTTGTGGGGATGGTTCCCTCAGCATCAGTAGTCATAAAGCCAACTAGCAGCTGGGTTTATTGTTATTGACTGGTTGGTTTGCTAATGTTTTAAAGTCAGTTTTAAAGCCTCCAATTCGATTTCCATTTGCTTTGCAAGACCTCAGGCTAACGGCTTCCTCCTGTTTTGCTTTAACATGTCAAACCCGTAATTCATTTTCATTTTACTTTACTGTCATGAATAGCAGTAAATTCACATTTTTGTTGTTACTCAGAAAGTCAGTTTAATTGGCAACCTATTTGTGATGGTGCATAAAATAATGTTTGTTAATTATTAGCATCTTAGATTAGATGAAATATGTTAACTCTATTAAGCTTTGTTATGAAACCAAAACAGGAGTTGAGTTTTTTTTTTCTTCTAGGCTTTAACCATTTAAAATACACTCAAGCACCTTCTATTGATGTGAATTCTTTGAGAAATTTGTCCTTGGTGATTTCATCCTTGTCTGAACACCATAGAGTGTCTTTTTATTTTATTTTATTTTTATTTTTATTTTTTATTTATTTATTTTTTTTTTTTGAGATGGAGTTCTGCTCTTGTTACCCAGGCTGGAGTGCAATGGCACGATCTCGGCTCACCGCAACCTCCGCCTCCTGGGTTCAGGCAATTCTCCTGCCTCAGCCTCCTGAGTAGCTGGGATTACAGGCACGTGCCACCATGCCCAGCTAATTTTTTGTATTTTTAGTAGAGACGGGGTTTCACCTCATTGACCAGGATGGTCTTGATCTCTTGACCTCGTGATCCACCCGCCTCGGCCTCCCAAAGTGCTGGGATTACAGGCTTGAGCCACCGCGCCCGGCCCTACAGTGTCTTTTTAAATCCTAGATGGTATAGCCAACTCCACACATAAGTTATATGGTATAGCCTATTGCTCCCATGCTACAAACCTGTATAGCTCATCTCTGTACTGAATGCTGTCGTCAACTGTCACACCATGGTGACTGTGGATTGTGATCCCAAAATATCTGAGTCAGGTCTCAGTCAAGTAGAAAGCTTATTTCACCAAGGTTAAGGACATGCCCATGACACAGCCTCAGCAGGTCCTGACAACATGGGCCCAAGGTGGTCAGGGTAGAGCTTGCTCTTATACATTTTAGAGAGACAGGAGACACCAATCAATATGTGCAAGATGTAAAGTCATTCGGTTCAGTGAGGTGGAACAACTGGAAGTAGGAAGGCGGGGTGGGGGGTGGTTCTAGGTCAGAAGTAGATAAAACAAAAGGTTGCATTCTTTTGAATCCTTGATCAGCCTTCCAGTGAATACAATTTAGTCTGGTTCAGTGAATCTGCATTTTTACATATACAGTAGGGCAGAGGAATGGTGTGATCTTGGCCCACCACAACCTCCGCCTCCCAGGTTCAAGCGATTGTCTTGCCTCAGCCTCCAGAGCAGCTAGGATTACAGGCATGCACCACCATGCCCGGGTAATTTTTATATTTTTAGTAGAGATGGGCATCCACCATGCCCAGCCTACTATCGGTATATTTGCTGTGGTTGGATATCTGTTCAGATATTTAACCAGTTTTAAAGTCACCTATGTATTGTGTAAATATCTTCTCACATCTGTCTTGTCTTTTTATTCTCTGAATACAATTTTCCACAGTAGAATATTTAACTTTATAAAGTCTGTTATCAATATTTTCATGAATTGGCATTTGATGTTGTGTGTTAAAACTCAACACCAAACCCAATGTCATCTAGATTTTCTTTTAGGTTTTTTATAGTTTTGCATTTCATATTACCGCCTCTGGACTATTTTGAGTAGGTTTTTGTTTTTTTTTATTTTGTGTATATATTCATTTCATTCTACATGGCTTCCAAAGTTTTCCATCACTATTTTTGGGAAGGATATGGCTACAGTGGGCTTCATTTTGGCTTGAGTTTCCAAAATTATTACATTGAATAAACTGAATATTGAATTTTATAGGTATTTCAGGACAGCCAGGCAGGGGTGAACATCTGCTGAGAAACTGAGTAAGAGTGTCTGTGCTGAGCTCTGGCGCCACCAGAGGGTGTGTAAACCCACCCCTGACCAACTTCCCTCTGAGGTGCCAGGGCAGCACAAGGGTTGTGTCAACTTAGTCTTGTTCATTGTTGAGTAAAAAGCTTCCTTTCCATGGCCCTGAGTGCAGAGAAGAGAGCTTTAGAGTACTCAGCAAAGGAAGAAATTCATCTAGAAAAATGAAATCCCCAAATCTCATCATTACGACTACATCCTGATATCATTGTCAATATCCAGACGTAGTGGCTGCTAAGATATGTTCTCACAGTGACCTCTAATATAATAATCACAGCATGCCCTAACATTACTATGATATCCATACCGTGCCCTAACACCAATATATTCACACCATATTCTAACGCTAATCTGGTATCCACACCATTGCTTCTAATACTAATGTAATACTATCCACATGGTTCCCTGATGTTACTGTAATATCTGCACTGTTCTCCAACACCAATATAAAATGTACACCATGTCCTAACGCTAATATTCACACTGTGCCGTAACACTAATGTTTCCACACAGTAGCCTCTAATAATAATAAGTATAATAATACCTACTAAGTGGAGTTGGTTGACATTGAGGCTTTTATAAGGGTTCACAGCTTTGGATGAAGCGTAGCCTCTATAGTGGATTTTGGTGATGTCTCTGCTTTTCTGGCATAGTATTGATATGGTTGTTTTAAAAAGTAATTTACTTTTTTTTTTCGAGATGGAGTTTCGCTCTTGTTACCCAGGCTGGAGTGCAATGGTGCGATCTCAGCTCACCGCAACCTCCGCCTCCTGGGTTCAGGCAATTCTCCTGCCTCAGCATCCTGAGTAGCTGGGATTACAGGCACACGCCACCATGCCCAGCTAATTTTTTGTATTTTTAGTAGAGATGGGGTTTCACCATGTTGACCAGGTTGGTCTCGATCTCTCGACCTCGTGATCCACCCGCCTCGGCCTCCCAAAGTGCTGGGATTACAGGCTTGAGCCACCACGCCCGGCAGTAATTTACTTTTTAATAATGTCATACTTCTAGGAAACTTCCAGTAGCAGTGCAAAATATAACCTGTTTCTTTTCTTAGAGTCACCAGCAGTTATTGCTGTACCAGATTTGCAGCGTCCCACAAAATACTCCGGTATACTTTATCCAAAGCATGGAAACTCTCCTAGGTTACCAACACATAACCCCTAGATCAGGAAATCAGCATGGTTCCTACGTGATAATTCAGTTCACAAACTCATTTCACTTTTACCTCCTGCCCCGCTTGGGAGTATAATGTGTTTTTTTCATTTTGATACAGTTTTCCTGTCAGTGTTCCCAAGACTTTCCTGCATATTTATGATCTTGACACATTTAAAGAGCATACGAGTTTTTGTTTGAAGACCTGTTTTCAGGTCTTTGGGGTACATAACTAGGAATGGAATCACTGAGTCATATGGTAAATCTACTTGCAACTGTTTGAAGAAACTCCAAATTATTTGACACATATGCTGCACCATTTCATATTGTCACAAGCAGTGTTAAATAGTTCACGTTTCCGCATATTTTGGTCAACACTTTTTTTTTTTTTTTTTTTTTTTAGTATGACTATTTTAGTGTGAGTTAAGGGGTATCTCTTTCTGGTTTGAATGAGGACTAATGATGTTAAGCATCTCTCAAGTGCTTGCTGGTGAAGTGTGTATTAAAGTGCTTCTTTAGTTTTTAGATTGGATTGTCTTTGTTGTTGAATTGTAAAAGTTATTTATACATTCTGGATAACAGATGCTTATGAAGAATCTACTGTGCAGATTTTTTCTTCCATTTTGTGGGTTACTGGAACATAATAAGAGTTTGTGTGTGGTCTCTGCCCCAGTGTCCTGATTGTAATGTATGACATGATGTGTCTTTTGTATGCTAATGAGATGACTGATGGCTGGGGGCACCTGGACAGCCTCAGTGGGGCTGATTGCCAAAGAAACCAACCTTGCCATTAGAAGATTTGAAATTTCACTCTCCCTCCCATCTCTGTGAAGGTTAGAGGTGCTGATGGTTGAGTAGAATACCTAAGGCACTGTTGGGAACATGCTAACACAATGGTCTGCAAGCTTTTTGGCACCAGGGACTGGTTTTCTGGAAGACAGATTTTCTATGGCCCAGGGTGGGGTGCATGGATTTGGGATGATTCAAACACATTATGTTTATTGTACATTTATTACACTGTGACATGTAATGAAATAATGATTTCAGATTGTCTTCTTGCAACTGGACGGTCCCATCTGGGGGTGATGGAAGTCAGTGACAGATCATCAGACATGAGATTCTCATAAGGAGCATGCAGCCCAGATATCCCACATGTGCAGTTCACAATAGGGTTAATGCTTCTATGAGAATCTAATGCCACTGCTGATCTGTCAGGAGGCGGAGATCAAGTGGGGACGCATGTGATGTGGAATGGATATGAACACAGGTGACACAATGCTCGCCTTTCCTCCTCTCACCTCCTGCTGTATGGTCCAGTTCCTGAGGCTGCAGACTGGTACCAGTCTGTGAGCTGGGGGTTGGGGACTCCTCCTCGAACAGACCAGGTCTTGTCCTCATGCAGAAAGTCCAAGATGATAAGCATGGCAACATTTTGGTCAAGCTAGAAAAAAGTATCACTGCAAGCTCAGCAGGGTGACTCATGCTTGTAATCGCAGCATTTTGGGAGGCTGAGGTGGCTGGATCATGAGGTCAGGAGTTTGAGACCAGCCTGGCCAAACTAAAATACAAGTATTAGCCAGGTGTGATAGCGTGCACTATAATCCTAGCTACTCAGGAGGCTGAGGCAGAATAATCACTTGAAGCTGGGAGACGCAGGTTGCAGTAATCCAAGACCATGCCACTGCACTCCAGCCTGTGCTACAGAGTGAGATTCCATCTCAGAAAAAAGAAAGAAAGAAAGAAAGAAAGGAGAAAAGAAAATAGCATCATTGCAAGCATTATTGCATGATGAGACTCTCCAAACTCAAGTTACTTGGGCTTGCCCCTCCAGCCCATCCTTTTGTCACCCCACAGACCAAGCCACCCTCCCGCTTGTTGTACTGAAGAACCTGGGCAAACTGTGTACCTGGAAAACACTCACCTAGTGGTAAAAACCTAGCCGATGGCATTGGACTGCCCAGGTCCAAATCCCAGCCCCGGCACTGACTAGCTGGTTGATCCTGACAAGTAGATCATCTCTCTCAGCCTCTGTGTTTCCATCTGCAAAATGGGCATATTGATCATCACAGCAGCTGGTTGTGAGAATGGATTTAATGGATCTGGGCTGAGCCATGAGAGCTTTGATTTTTAGAAAATCTTTCAGGAGATTCTATTTGTTAAGGATCAAGAACCACTAATCTAATTACACGTGTCACAGTGAAATATTTATTACTGATTATAATGGTTATGATAATTATTGTAGTTATGTAATTAAAAATAAATATATTATATATATTCTAATAAGTATTTGCTATTATTTGAGATGGAGTCTCGCTCTGTCTTCCAGGCTGGAGTGTGGTGAATGGTGCAATCTTGGCTCACTGCAACCTCCCGGGTTCAAGCAATTCTCCTGCCTTAGCTTCTTGAGTAGCTGTGATTACAGGCACCCACCACCACACCTGGCTACTTTTCATACTTTTTGGTAGAGATGGGGTTTTGCCAAGTTGGCCAGGCTGGTCTGAAACTCCTGGCCTCAAGTGATCCACTCACCTCAGCTTCCCAAAGTGCTGAGATTAAAGGCATGAGACACGCGTCCTACCCCTTCAGGGTCACACAGGAGCCAGCGAGCAGCAGGATGGTTTGTTCAGTAGGAGAGATTTCCTGTTGCAGCTTCTGCCTCTGGCCTCCCCGATGCAGAGGGTGGCCAGGTCAGGGGGCTCCTGTAACTGACCTCTTGTGCCCCGCAGCTGCCAGGAAGGATTGCATCATGATACACGGTGCCACCTCTGCCTGGTTCCAGGAAAGCCCTCCCTGCCTCCACAGGTACAGAATGACACCCATGGAAACCAGCCTCATGTTTTCAGGGAGAAGCTGTGTAGGGCTCCAGCTGACTTCCACCTGAGGGGCGGTGCAGGTTTCCAGCCTGGGATGGGAGGGTAGGTTAGGTTGGGCTGGGCCTCTGCCAGGAAGGTTCCCAGGATGCTCCTGTACCTCCTGCAGGTGGGGACCTGGACAGCATAGACCTGCACTTCCTGCAGATGGGGACAATGACATTTGCTTAATCGGCTTTGCTCAATTCTGTGCCACGTATGTCAGTCCCAGATCATTATCATCTACAGCCCCCAATTCCATGGCTTGGTCTTTGTGGCCAAAAAATCTCAGCCAGGCCTGAAACTCCATAAGAAGGGAGAGAATATGTCCTGGGCAGTATTTGCATTGGCTGTCACTCACTCACTTCATTGATGGAGCACTAGCTCTGGGCCATGCTCTGTTCTAGGTACTGGGGATTGGGTGAAAGAAACAGATAAGGGCCCTGCTCTCTTGGGGTGATGTGCTGGTAGAGGTGAGGCCCAAACAGGAATCCAGGGCAAGGGGACAGAGCACGATGGCATGCCTAGTGAGGGAAGGCTTGGCATTCAAGCTGAGATCATAAGGAAAGACAGTGAGCCGTGCAGGTGTCTGGGAGAACAGTTTTGGTTTTTTTTGGAAACAGTCTTGCTCTGTCACCCAGGCTGGGGTGCAATGGCATGATCTTGGCTCACTGCAACTTCCACCTTTGGGGTTTAAGCAATTCTCTTGCTTCAGCCTCCCGAGTAGCTGGGATTACAGGTGTGCCCCACCACACCCAGCTCATTTTTGTATTTTTAGTAGAATGGGGTTTCACTATGTTGCTGTGCTGGTCCCCAACTCCCAACTTCACATGATCCACCTGCCTCATCTCCCATAGTGCTGGGATTACAGGCATAAGCCGCCATGACTGGCATGGGAGAAGAGCCTTCTAGGCAGTGGGAATGGCATATGCAAAGGCCCTGGGTCAGGACTATGTCTGGACTTGGGTTTTCCAACCTCAGCATGGTTGATATTTTGGGCTGAAACTTCATTGTTGGGTTCTGTCCTGTGCATTATGGGATGTTTAGCAGACTCCCAGTCTCCACCCACTAGATGCCAGCAGCACCCCCTACCAGTTGTGACATCCAAAAATATCTAGATCTTGCCAAATGACTCTTGGGGGATGCAGTCGTCCGCAGTTGAGAACCACTGACCTATTGTGTTCAAGAAAGAGCAAGGAGGTCAGCATGGCCAAGAAAGAGCAGCTGAGGCACAGAGTGGACAGAGACGTGATGTCGTTCATGATCATCAGGACTTTAGCTTTGACCCTGAGTGAAATGGGAGTGCTGACGGGTTTAGCTGGGAAGTGTTAAGAGCTGACATGGGTTTTTTGTTTGTTTGTTTGTTTTTTGAGATGGAGTCTCTGTTGCCAGGCTGGAGTGAAGTGGTGTGATCTCAGCTCACTGCAACCTCCACCTCCCGGTTCAAGCAATTCTCCTGCCTCAGCCTCCCAAGTAGCTGGGACTACAGGCATCCACCACCACACCCAGCTAATTTTTGTATTTTTAGTAGAGATGAAATTCCTCCATATTGGTCAGTTTGATCTCAGACTCCCAACCTCAGGTGATCCACTCACCACAGCCTCCCAAAGTGTTGGGATTACAGGCATGAGCCACTGCCGACTTGGGTTTTAACAGATCCCTCTGGTCACGGGGTGGAGAATGGGCTGTGGGACATGGACAGGAGTGGGGCAGGACCAAGAGCAGGGGCAGGGAGGGGAGGAAAGAGCCTATTTATTGCAGGAGCCAAGGCAGGAGGCCAGGCTGGTGAAACCCTCAGGCTACTGCCAACTCTGTGCACGTGGGTGGACATGCATGCATGTGTGTGCATGGTGTGAGTGTGTGCACACATGTATGCGTGTGAACATGGATTGCTTGGGTATGTGCATGTGCTTATGTGTGTAGATGTGTGCCTACATTGTGTGTGTTGCTGTGCATGCTAACATGCTTGTATGAGTGTGCAAATGAGTGTACATGCATGTGTATACACTTTGTATGTGTGTATGCATGTGCACATGCACAGATGTGCACAGGATGGTTGCTCAAATAGCCAGACAAGGACTGGGAAAGGAACAGCCCCACAGGTGCTCTTACAGTCCTGGAGCAGGAAAGCTCGTCTCCATCTGAGGCTCGCTGTTCCTCAAAGATGAGGTCTGGGCCCTAACCAATGTCATGTCTCCTTTCTTGCACTCAAAGAATAAACCTCACCATGCTCCAGGGCTGTTTCCTGGCTTTAGTAAGTCCAGTGGGGACAGGGAAGTCCTCCCTGCTGTCCATCCTCTTTGGGGTACTGTCAAAGATGGAGGGGTTTGTGAGCATCAAAGTAAGGCCACCCGCTTCCTGTGTGCTAGGATGTCCCCATCATCCCGAAAGTCCCCCTTCCTCACTGCCTTTCCACCCCTCCCCATCTCAGCCAAGCTCACTTTCATTCTTTCCTTTCCTTTCCCCTCCCCTCCCCTCCCCTCCCCTCCCCTCCCCTCGAGACAGAGTCTTGCTGTGTTCCCCAGGCTGGAGTGTAGTTGTGCAATCTCGGCTCACTGCAACCTCCACCTCTCAAGTTCAAGCAATACTCCCACCTGAGTAGCTAGGATTAAAGGCAGGTGCCACCATTTTTGTACTTTTAGTAAAAATGGGGTTTCACCATGTTGGTCAGGCTGATCTCGAACTCCTAATCTCAAGCGATCCACTCACCTTGGCCTCCCAAGGTGCTGAGATTACAGGTGTGAGCCACCGTACCTGGTTGCACCTACTTTAGAATTTATTCTTCATAGCGCTTTCCACCTAATGTGCTGTCTGTGTTACTGGTTTGTTTGTGGATTGCCTGTCTTTCTCCCTCTCATTAGAGTGATGGATCCATTCAGATAGCAGAAACTTTGTTTTGTTCACTGCTGTTTCCCCAATGACTAGATCCCTGACAGGGATATGATAACCAGGCAGTAGTTCTTAATGGAATAAATTAATGTAAGAATGAATGAATGTGTCATCTGAGTTTAGATTACAGAGAGAAAAAAAAGAATGAATGAATGGCCAGGTGCAGTGGCTCATGCCTATAGTCCCAGCACTTGGGGAGGCTGAGGTGGGCAGATTGCTTGAAGTCAGAAGTTCAATACCAGCTTGACCATCTCTACTAAAAATACAAAAATTGGCCAGGCATGGTGGCACACCTGTAATCCCAGCTACACAGGAGTCTGAGGCAGGAGAATCGATTGAACCCAGGAGGTGGAGGTTGGAGTGAGTTGAGATCATGCCACTGTACTCCAGCATGGATGGAAGAGCGAGACTGTCTCAAAAATAAAATAATTTTAAAAAGGAATGCATGAAAGACAAGAAGTCCTAGATATAAGGAATAAGTGATAGTAATCAATACTACACAAGGGAAATCATAGTGAATGAGAATTTATTTGTAAATTTCAAGACAGCTAGAAGACAAGGATTGTGGTGTACTCAATACAAAAGATAAATGTTTGAGGTGATGTCTAT
Source organism: Saimiri boliviensis (assembly GCF_048565385.1). Classification (NCBI taxonomy): domain Eukaryota; kingdom Metazoa; phylum Chordata; class Mammalia; order Primates; family Cebidae; genus Saimiri; species Saimiri boliviensis. The sequence goes on along the minus strand of NC_133456.1, from coordinate 120,192,727 downwards.
CTCAGTTACCCTGATATAATCATTACATACTCTCTACATCAGGGGTCCCCACACCCTCTGGCCATGAATCAGTACCAGTCTGAGGCCGGTTAGGAACTGGACAGGCAGCACAGCAGATGAGTAGGGGGCAGGTGTGTGAGGCTTCATCTGTGTTTACAGCCACTCCTTATTGTTTGCATCACCACTTAAGCTCCACCTCTAGATCAGTGGCAGTGTTAGATTCTCATAAGAGCACAAACCCTAGTGTAAAGAACACATGTGAGGAATCTCGGCTGTGTGCTTCTTCTTCTTCTTCTTCTTTTTTTTTTTTTTTTTTTTTTTTTTTGAGATGCAGTCTCACTCTTTGCCAGGCTAGAGTACAGTGGCACATGCTTGGCTCACTGCAACCTCTGCTTTTTGGGTTCAAGCCATTCTCCTGCGTCAGTCTCCTGAGTAGCTGGGATTACAGATACATACCACCACGCAAGGCTAATTTTTGTATTTTTTTAGTAGAGACAGGGTTTCACCATGTTGGCCAGGCTGGTATCAAACTACTGACCTTGTGATCCACCCACTTTGGCCTCCCAAAGTGCTGGGATTACAGGCATGAGCCACCATGCCCTGCAGCTGCATGCTTCTTATAAAAATCTAATGCCTGATAATCTATCACAGTCTCCCAGTCTCCCATTGCCCCCAGAGGGATCATTTAGTTTCAGCAAAACTAGCTGACACTCTCAATGATTTTACATTATGGTGAGTTGTGTAAGTATTTTGTCATATTTTACAATGTAATAATAATAGGAGCAGGCCAGGCACAATGGCTTATGCCTATCATCCCAGCACTTTGGGGGGGGTGAGGCAGGAGATAATCTGAGGTCAGGGGTTCGAGACCAGCCTGGCCAACATGGCGAAATGCCATCTCTACTAAAAATACAAAAAATCAGCCAGATGTGGTGGCAGGCACCTGTAATCCCAGCTACTTTGGAGGCTGAGGCAGGAGAATTGCTTGAACTCAGCAGGCAGAGGTTGCAGTGAGCCCAGATCATGCCATTCCACTCTAGCCTGGGTGACAAGAGCAAAAATCCATCTCAATTAATAATAATAATAATAGAAGTAAAATGCACAATAAATGTAGTGTGCTTGAATCATCCTGAGAGCACCCCCCTGCCCCCAGGCCCATGGAAAAGTTGTCTTCTACAAAACCGATCCCTGGTGTCAAAAAGGTTGGGGACCACTGCTCTACAGGTCTCAAAATATCACCTGTGCCCCTCAAATAGGTACAACTATTACATATCAATAAAAACTAAAAGAAATCAATTAAAATTTAAAATAAAAATAAGTAGGACTGAAAAGTTACCACTGGATCATCGAATAGGGAAATGAATAGTGTCCTCATTAAAGGTGGTCTCAGTGGAGAAAGGGAACAGAAGTTGGACTCAAATGGATACAGAGAGTGAGTAGGAGACAGAGTAGCTTGGGAAGCACAGGTAACCCCTCCAGGAAGTGTGCTGGGAAGGGGAGAAGCGAGGCCGGTAAGGGTGCAGGGAATACTGGCTTGGGAGTGAGTGCCTTTGAAGCTGAGCATGTCCCCAGGGGACAGACATGGGGAGCTACGCCTCACCCTGATGGGCAGTTGCACCCCAACCTGCTTCTGCGTGGGCTCCCCAGTTTCACCCTGTAGATGTCCCTTTTGTGGCCACAGGGCATGAATCTGTCAGGGGCCCGAAGCAGCAGCTGAGCCTCGCTGAGGCTGTGTACAGAAAGGCAACTGTGTACCTGCTGGATGACCCCCTGGTGGGTTTGGATGCCCACCTCACTTAGCACATCTTTAACCAGGTCATCAGGCCTGGTGGGCTACTCCAGGGAACAGTAAGTTTGGGAACATGTGTCAGAGGGCACAGGGCAAAGGCAGAGGATGCCCTCAGCATTCTGTCCTAACCCAAGTTTCTCTTACTGCCCCCTTCCACTTGAGTCCAATTTTCCTCTTTATTGGTCAGCTTTTGCTGTGATGATGCTACATAACAAACAACCCCTCAGATTCCATCAGCTTACAACAACAGCTGTTTCTTGCTTATGCATCTGTGGTTTAACTACTACAGCTCTGCCTTGGATGATTGTCCTGGGTCAGATGGACTCCTTGTTTTCTTGAGGTAGGCTGAAGGAGTCCCCTCTGTTTCTCTATTTGGAAATGCTATTTTCAAGAAAGATAGCAGGAGCACAAGAAGGGGAGCTCTCCCCACTCAGAGTCCAGGGACAATACTCCCACCCCTACCCCCTGCTCCAGAGGTTGGCCAAGCACATGTTTATGACTTTTCTTTTCTTACTTTCTTTCCCCTTTCCTTCATTCCTCTTTCCCTTCCTCTTTCTCCCTCTTTATCTCTCTTCCTCTCTCCTCTCTCCTTCCCTTCCTTCCTTTCTATTTGATGGAGTCTTGCTCCATCACCTAGGATGGAATGCGGTGGTGCAATTTCAGCTTACTGCAACCTCCACCTCCTAGTTTCAAGTGATTCTCATGCCTCTGTTTCCCAAGTAGCTGTGACTACAGGTGTGTGCCACCATACCAAGCTCATTTTAGTATTTTTAGTAGATACAGGGCTTAGCCACAGTGACCTGGCTGGACTTGAACTCCTGGACTCAAGTGATCCACCTGCCTTGGCCTCTCAAAGTGCTAGGATTACAGGCATGAGCCATGGAACGTGGCCACATGTGTGTTAACTCCTAACCCTTCCCTGCCCAGACACAGACTCTTGTGACCCACGCACTTCACATCCTGCCCCAGGCTGATTGGATTGTGGTGCTGGTGGTTGGGGCCATTGTAGAGATGGGTTCCAACTAGGAGTTTCTTCACAAGAAGGGGGCCCTCACAAGTCTTCTGCATCAAGCCAGACAGCTAGGAGATAGAGGAGAAGGAGGTACTAGGTGTGTTCTGCTGATTCTCTGTGACTGGCTCTTGCCAACCTTCAGGAAAAAGACTCAAAGGGTCCTACTGGCAAGAGTGGATTGCTCTGGTCACACCCTCCCTGAAAACTGATGCCCAGAAGCAGATGGCTCTCCAATAGGTCACCTCTCTCCAAGAAGAGCCAATAACACCATCTATGAGCCAGGGGCTGTGCTAAATACTTCTGTAAAAAATACACTATTTGCATTTGATTCTCACCATACCCTCAGAGACATGTGAAATTACTGCTATCATTTTATGAGCAAAGAGAGTTAAATCAGTTGCCCAAGGTCACCAGATTAGAACTTGAGTGTGTCCGACTCCGGAGTCTATGCTTGCAGTTGCTATGGAGACAGCACAAGAAGGTTTTGGTTCCTAGAAAGCTACAACATGCCAGCTAGAGTTTCTAATAATCCAAAGAACATGAAGTGCGCTGGATGCATGGCAAGGTTCTAGAAGTAAAGTTGCCAAGGCAAGCTCACCCACAATGACTGAAAAGTAGCGACTCATAGCACATCACATATATTAGCTTACTGAATCAACTGAATGCCCTCGTGAGGCTAGTACTTGAATCATTTCCATTTCACAGATGAGGAAACTGAGGCCCAAAAGTTAAGAAACTAGTACCAGGTTACATAGCTTATAAGTGGCAGCACTGGGATTTGCACCCAAGCAACTGGATTCCAGAGAATGTGTTTTTTAATCAATAGGCTTTTTACTACCCCTGCATGACAAAGCAAAAACTCACACCCAGGTCTCTCTCAATCTCAGATGTTGTCTCTTCTGAGAACATCTGCTTAGCATTGGCCCACCCTGTCTAAAAACACTAAGTGTTGAGTCACAGTGTCCCAGTCCTGAAACTTGAAGCTAGAATTTGCCTGTTTGTATTGGTCAGCTTTTGCTGCAATGATGCTGTGTAACAAATAGCCCCCCAACTCTCAACAGCTTACACTAGCAGTTATTTCTTGCTTACAGGCCAGTCGTTAAACTTCTATAGCTCTGCCTTCAGTTATTGGCCATATCTGGGGGATAGTGGTGGGCAGGTGCCCTTCCTGGCAGAGATGGTACCTGAGGGTTGGTGGGAGTTAGCCAGAAAAGAGCATTCCAGACACAAGGAACTGCTTGAGAAATTCTGTCAGGAGAAACAGAGATAATGTTATACAGTGTTCACTACTGTTTTTCCAACCTCAAGTTCACAGCAGGTGCTTAATTATATTCACTGATTGAAAAAATGAACGAGTGAGTGAATAGCCTGAATGATGTTCCTGGAAGAACTCAGAGTGGGGTGTTGAGGTTGCTGGAGAGGTGGCAGGAGGCAGGACAGGGAAAATGGATGGTCAGAGCAGTTAAGGCCACATGGTCAGTGGGTGTCAAAGTAAGTATCTGGACCATGTTGTGTGACAGGACTCTCTTGACCTTTTATCAGATTGTGAAAACAATCTGATAAAAAGAGATGACAAGATAAAAATGTAAAGTGATATACAGAAAGAAATCAGCATGAGGCAATTTAGTTGGGAAGGCCTAAGCCTTAGATTTTTGGATATGGACTGATTCAAAAGAAATATGCAACTACCCTTTGACCCCAAATTCCTCAAATATATTGTTGAGAGTAATTGATTTTCACTCATTTCTCTTTAATATGGCTCCTAGTCCTTATACATTACTGTAAATGTCTTTCCTGAGCTTATCAGTGACTTCTTTCTTGCCAAATTTAAGAGACCTTTTTTTTTTTTCAGTCTTCCTATTGCCCAGTCATTTAATTATATTTTGGAAGAGTTATCTTACATTTCTCTCATTTTACTTTTGGTGTTATAAATATTCCAAAGGTAATATGTGTTATTTGCAGTGAAATAGAGCATACAGATTTGTTGATTTGTGATAATCCAGGCTAAGGTGTTAGTAGAATTTTTCCTGGCTTTTAAGTACATTTTTATATGTTGTATATGTATTCTAAATAAAGTCAATTGAGAACAGAGACAGGAATCATTATTATATTAATACTCAGATGTCAGTGGCTTTTGCTCCACGTGCTTGCAGATGACATTAGCTACTTCTACAATGTTTCTCAAGTTTTTCTGGGGATCCCTGGAGGTGTATCTTGTTTGCTTATAAATAAGTCTTATCTTAAAGGTACTGTTACTGCTCTGTCAAATATCTACCTCCACCAGACATCATAGACACTGCTCAACACCAGCACTAGCTCTCTAGAGCCCCTTAATTGTAAAGGCAAGGTTGATCTCTCAAAGTAAAAAGGTGGTGAAAAGATATACCAACAAAATTAAAAGAATGTCATGTTAGTTATATTTATATCAGGTAACACTGACAACCAAAAAGCATTACTAAAGATAAAGAGATTATTACATAATAATTAAAAAGTTCATTTCACCAGCATTTAAACCTTGTTTCCTTCTATCACATTTTCGTTCTTAGATGTACATTTTTTTCACATTTTAATATATCTGAAGTCAGAAAGCATCTTATAGTCAGGTAAGCAGCAAAAGTAATATCATCATTGCTTGAACATTTACATCAAAACTTGTAGAATGGGTATTAGAGGCATGGAAGAAAATTGTGGAGAAAATAGTGATGCACTTTTAATAAAGGCTGAACAGCAGTTGATGATACAGAAAACTACTGTATGAAGAAGGGTGGACATGGATGACTCAGTCAAAAAATGACTCAAGTAAGTCAAACTGAATTCAAGGAAGGTTGAGGAATAATTTAGCCAATTCACTTTTCCCTAGTTTGATTGAGGAATAATTTCCATGCAATAAAATTTACCTATTTTAAGTGTAACATTTAGTAAGCTTTGGAGTTTACACACAGTCATCTATCCATGACCATAATCAAGATATAGATCATTGCCAGAAGTTCCTTATGGCCCTTTGCAGTGAGTGCCTTCCTCCAATTCCCAGTTCTAGGCAACCATCTATCTAGTTTCAGTCACTATGGTTTTACCTTTTCCAGAATTTAGTATTAGTGAAATAATACAGTATATGATCTTTTGTGTTTGTCACAATCTTCCATTTGTTTGGGTAATTACCTGGATTGCTGTGTTGTACTGTAAGTATATGTCTATGAGAAAGTGTCAAATTACTTTCTATATGGTGTGATATATGGATCAAGATTAGCTTTTTAAAAATATGGATTTACAATTATCCCAGCAGTATTTGTAAAAAAAAAAAAACTATTCTTTCTACATTTCATTATATTAAAATTTTGGGGTCTACATCTGGGCTGTCTCTGATTTATCTGTCTGCATTTTTTTTAAATCAGCAGTACACTGTCTTAAATACAGTACTATTGAAATTGGATATTGTGAATTCTTCAACATTGCTATTATTATTCTTTCTCGAAATTATTTTGGCTAGTTTTAATCTATTGTCTTTCCACCTAATTTTGGAATCAGCTGATAAATTTCTACAAAAATTTTGCTCAGATATTGATTGGAGAGAACCGACATCTTAAGAATATTGAGTTCACCAATCCATGAACACTGTATATCTTTCTGTTTATTTAGTTATCTGTGATATTTTCTGATAATGTTTTGCAGTTTTCAGCATACAGATTTTGTACATGTTTTGATTGATTTATACTTAAGCATTTCATATTTTGGTGCTATAGTAAATAGTGATTCATGTTAAAATTTGATTTCCAATTGCTCATACTAATTATGAACATACTAATTATGAACAATTGGAAATCAGATTTTATAGTATATAAAGCTACAATTAATTTCATAGAACAGAATTTTATAGTATAGTATATAGAACTATAATTAATTTTTGTATATTGACCTTGCATCCTAAAACTTTGCTAAACTCACCAAATAGTTTCATTAATTTTTTGCAGAGTCTTTGGTATTTTCCAAGTACAAATCATGCCATCTATGAAGAAAATGTTTTATTTCTTCATTTCCAAGATTATTTATTCAATGATTGACCTCATTATACAAGGTGGAACCTTCAGTTCTTCAGTATAATTAGAAATTCTGGTGACAGTGGAAATGCCTGTCTTATTTCTGACATTAAGAGAAAAGCATTTGATTTTTTTTATCATTAAATATGATGTTTGATATAGGGTTTCTTGAGATGCCCTTTATTAGGTTGAAGAAGTTCTCTTCTGTTCTAAGGTGGATGAGAATCCAATGTTTTAGTCTTCCTTTTTGATAAACTCCACAAACTAGACATTATTATTAGTAGGACTTTTAGAGAAATTCTTTTTCCTTTTTTTAATTGCATTTTAGGTTTTGGGGTACATGAGAAAAACATGCAAGATTGTTGCATAGGTACACACATGGCAGTGTGATTTACTGCCTTCCTCCCCATCACCTATATCTGGCATTTCTCCCCATGCTATCCCTCCCAACTCCCCAATCCCCACTGTCCCTACTCTATTTGCCCTGACAGACCCCAGTATGTGATGCTTCCCTCCCTGTGTCCATGTGCTCTCATTGTTCAACACCTGCCTATGAATGAGAACAGGTGGTGTTTGATTTTTTGTTCTTGTGTCAGCTTGCTGAGAATTATGTTTTCCAGGTTCATCCATGTCCCTGCAAAGGACACGAACTCATCATTTTTAATGGCTGCATAGTATTCCATGGTGTATATGTGCCACATTTTCTTTGTTCAGTCTATCATCGATGGGTGTTTGGGTTGGTTCCAGGAATTTGCTATTGTAAACAGTGCTGAAATGAACATCGGTGTGCATGTGTTGTTATAGTAGAACGATTTATAATCCTTTGGATATATACGTGGTAACGGGATTGCTGAATCAAATGAAATTTCTATTTCTAGGTCCTTGAGGAATCACCACACTGTCTTCCACAATGGTTGAACTAATTGACACTCCCACCAACAGTGTAAAAGTGTTCCTATTTCTCCACATCCTCTCCAGCATCTGTAGTCTCCAGATTTTTTAAAATTTTTATTGCATTTTAGGTTTTGGGGTACATGTGAAGAACATGCAATATTGTTGCATAGGTACACACGTGGGAGTGTGATTTGCTGCCTTCCTCCCTATCACCTATATCTGGCATTTCTCCCCATGCTATCTCTCCCCAATTCCCCACCCTATGCTGTCCCTCCCCTTTTCCCCCCGACAGGCCCCAGTGTGTAATGCTGCCCTCCCTGTGTCCATGTGTTCTCATTGTTCAACACCTGCCTATGAGTGAGAACTTGCGGTGTTTGACTTTCTGCTCTTGTGTCAGTTTGCTGAGAATGATGGTTTCCAGGTTCATCCATGTCCCTACAAAGGACACGAACTCATCGGTTTTGATGGCTGCATAGTATTCCATGGTGTATATGTGCCACATTTTCCCTGTCCAGTCTATCATCGATGGGCATTTGGGTTGGTTCCAGGTCTTTGCTATTGTAAACAGTGCTGCAATGAACATTCGTGTGCATGTGTCCTTATAGTAGAATGATTTATAATCCTCTGGCTATATACCCAGTAATGGGATTGCTGGGTCAAATGGAATTTTTATGTCTAGGTCCTTGAGGAATCGCCACACTGTCTTCCACAGTGGTTGAACTAGTTTACACTCCCACCAACAGTGTAAAAGTGTTCCTATTTCTCAACATCCTCTCCAGCATCTGTTGTCTCCAGATTTTTTAATGATCGCCATTCTAACTGGCATGAGATGGTATCTCAATGTAGTTTTGATTTGCATTTCTCTAATGACCAGTGATGATGAGCATTTTTTCATCTGTTTGTTGGCCTCCTGTACGTCTTCTTTTGAAAGGAGTCTGTTCATATCATTTACCCACTTTTGAATGGGCTTGTTTTTTTCTTGTGAATCTGTTTTAGTTCTTTGTAGATTCTGGATATTAGCCCTTTGTCAGATGGGTAGATTGCAAAAATTTTTTCCCATTCTGCTGGTTGCCGATTCACTCTACTGACTGTTTCTTTTGCCATGCAGAAGCTGTGGAGTTTGATTAGGTCCCATTTATCTGTTTTAGTTTCTGTTGCCAATACTTTTGGTGTTTTGGTCATGAAGTCCTTGCCTACGCCTATGTCCTGGATGGTTTTGCCTAGGTTTTCTTCTACAGTTTTTGTGGTATTAGGTCTTCTGTTTAAGTCTTTAATCCATCTGGAGTTATTATTAGTGTAAGGTGTCAGGAAGGGGTCCAGTTTCTGCTTTCTGCACATGGCTAGCCAGTTTTCCCAATACCATTTATTAAACAGGGAATCTTTTCCCCATTGCTTGCTTTTGTCAGGTTTGTCAAAGATCGGATGGTTGTAGATATGTTGTGTTGCCTCCGAGGCCTCTGTTCTGTTCCATTGTTCTATATCTCTGTTTTGGTACCAGTACCATGCTGTTTTGATTACTATAGCCTTGTAGTATAGTTTGAAGTCCGGTACTGTGATGCCTACTGCTTTGTTCTTTGTGCTTAGAATTGACTTGGCTATGCGGGCTCTCTTTTGGTTCCATGTGAAGTTTAAGGTGGTTTTTTCCAGTTCTGTGAAGAAGGTCACTGGTAGCTTGATGGGGATAGCATTGAATCTGTAAATTACTTTGGGCAGTATGGCCATTTTCACGATGTTGATTCTTCCTAACCATGAACATGGAATGTTCCTCTATCTGTTTGTGTCCTCTCTTATTTCACTGAGCAGTGGCTTGTAGTTCTCCTTGAAAAGGTCCTTTATGTTCCTCGTTAGTTATATTCCTAGGTATTTTATTCTCTTTGTAGCAATTGTGAATGGCAGTTCGTTCTTGATTTGGCTCTCTTTCAGTCTGTTATTGGTGTATAGGAATGCTTGTGATTTATGCACATTGATTTTGTTTCCTGAGATTTTGCTGAAGTTGCTTATCAGTTTCAGGAGATTTTGGGCTGAGACGATGGGGTCCTCTAGATATACAATCATGTCTTCTGCAAATAGAGACAATTTGACTTCCTCCTTTCCTAGTTGAATACCCTTTATTTCTTTTTCTTGCTGGATTGCTCTGGCTAGAACTTCCAATACTATATTGAATAGGAGTGGTGAGAGAGGGCATCCTTGTCTAGTGCCAAATTTCAAAGGGAATGCTTCCAGTTTTTGCCCATTCAGTATGATATTGGCTGTTGGTTTGTCGTCAATAGCTCTTACTATTTTGAGATACATTCCATCAATACCTAGTTTATTCAGGGTTGTTAGCATAAAGGCCTGTTGAATTTTGTTAAAGGCCTTTTCTGCATCAATTGAGATAATCATGTGGTTTTTGTCTTGGTTCTGTTTATGTGGTAAATTATGTTTATAGACTTGCATATATTGAATCAGCCTTGCATCCCCAGGATGAATACTACTTGATCGTGGTGGATAAGCTTTTTTTTTTTTTTTTTTTTTTTGAGACGGAGTTTTCGCCCTTGTTACCCAGGCTGGAATGCAATGGCACGATCTTGGCTCACCACAACCTCCGCCTCCTGGGTTCAGGCAATTCTCCTGCCTCAGCCTCCTGAGTAGCTGGGATTACAGGCACGTGCCACCATGCCCAGCTAATTTTTTGTATTTTTAATAGAGACGGGGTTTCACCATGATGACCAGGATGGTCTCGATCTCTTGACCTCGTGATCCACCCGCCTCGGCCTCCCAAAGTGCTGGGATTACAGGCTTGAGCCACCGCGCCCGGCCAGATAAGCTTTTTGATGTGCTGTTGCAATTGGTTTGCCAGTATTTTATTGAAGATTTTTGCATCTATGTTCATCATGGATATTGGCCTAAGTTTTCTTTTTTTTCTTTTTCTTTTTTTTTTTTTTTTTGAGACGGAGTTTCACTCTTGTTACCCAGGCTGGAGTGCAATGGTGCGATCTCGGCTCACCGCAACCTCTGCCTCCCAGGTTCAGGCAATTCTCCTGCCTCAGCCTCCTGAGTAGCTGGGATTACAGGCATGTGCCACCATGCCCAGCTTATTTTTTGTATTTTTAGTAGAGACGGGGTTTCACTATGTTGATCAGGATGGTCTCGATCTCTTGACCTCGTGATCCACCCGCCTCGGCCTCCCAAAGTGCTGGAATTACATGAAGTTTTCTTTTCTTGCTGAGTCTCTGCTGGGTTTTGGTATCAGGATGATGTTGATCTCATAAAATGATTTGGGAAGGATTCCCTCTTTTTGCATAGCTTAGAATAGTTTCAGAAGGAATTAGATACCAGCTCCTCTTTCTTTGTCTGATAGAATTCAGCTGTGAATCCATCTGGACCTGGACTTTTTTTGGGTTGTAGGCTCTTAATTGCTGCTTCAACTTCAGATCTTGTTATTGGTCTCTTCAGGGTTTTGACTTCTTCCTGCTTTCGGCTTGGGAGGATGCAAGTGTCCAGGAATTTATCCATTTCTTTCAGGTTTACTAGTTTTTGTGCATAGAGTTGTTTGTAATAATCTCTGATGATGGTTTGTATTTCTGTGGAATCTGTGATAATATCCCGTTTATCGTTTGTTATTGAATTTATTTGATTATTCTCTCTTCTTTTTTATTAATCTGGCTAGTGGTCTATTTTGCTGATGTTTTCGAGAAACCAACTCCTAAATTTGTTGATTTTATGAAGGTTTTTTGTGTCTCTATCTCCTCCGATTCTGCTCTGATCTTAGTTATTTCTTGTCTTCTGCTAGGTTTTGAGTTTTTTTGAGCTTGCTCCTCTAGCTTTTTCAATTTTGACTATAGGGTGTCAATTTTAGATCTCTCCTTGCTTCTCATATGGGCACTTATTGCTATATATTTTCCTCTAGAGACTGCTTTAAATGTGTCCCAGAGATTCTGGTATGTTGTGTCTTTGTTCTCATTGGTTTCAAAGAACATTTTTATTTCTGCCTTCATTTCATTGTTTATCCAGTCAACATTCAAGAGCCAGTTGTTCAGTTTCCATGAAGCTGTGTGGTTCTGTTAGTTTCTGCATTCTGGGTTCTAACCTGATTGCACTGTGATCTGAAAGACTGTTTGTTATGATTTCCATTCTTTTGCATTTGCTGAGGGTGATTTACTTCCAATTATTTGGTCAATTTTAGAGTAGGTGCAATGTGTTGCTGAGAAGAATGTATATTTTTTGGATTTGGGGTGGAGCATTCTGTAAAAATCTATTAGGTTTGCTTGGTCCAGGTCTGAGTTCAAGTCCTGGATATCCTTATTAATTTTCTGTCTCATTGATCTGTCTAATATTGACAATGGGGTCTTAAAGTCTCCCACTATTATAGTGTGGAAGTCTAAGTTTCCTTGTAAGTCATTAACAACTTGCCTTATGTATCTGGGTGCTCCTGTATTGGGTGCATATATATTTAGGATCATTAGCTCTTCTTGTTGCATTGATCCTTTTACCATTATGTAATGTCCTTCTTTGTCTCTTTTGATCTTTGTTGGTTTAAAGCCTATTTTATCAGATGAGAATTGCAACTCCTGCTTTTTTTTTTTTTTTTTTTTTTTTTTTTTTTTTTTTCTCTCCATTTGCTTGGTAAATATTCTGCTGTCCCTTTATTTTGAGACTTTGTGTATCCTTACATGTGAGATTGGTTTCCTGGATACAGCACACCAATGGGTTTTGGTTTTTTATCCAGTTTACCAGTCTGTGTCTTTTGATTGGAGCATTTAGCCCATTTACATTTAGGGTTAATATTGTTATGTGTGAATTTGATCCTGCCATTTTGATGCTAGCTGGCTGTTCTGCCTGTTAATTGATGCTGATTCTTCATTGTGTTGATGCTCTTTACCCTTTGGTATGTTTTTGGAGTGGCTGGTACTGGTTGTTCTTTTCTATGTTCAGTGCCTCCTTCAGGACCTCTTGTAAAGCAGGCCTGGTGTTGATGAAATCTCTGAGTACTTGCTTGTTCACAAAGGATTTTATTTTTTCTTCGCTTATGAAGCTTAGTTTGGCCGGATATGAAATTCTGGGTTGAAAGTTCTTTTCTTTAAGGATGTTGAATATTGGCCCCCACTCTTTTCTGGCTTGTATGGTTTCTGCTGAGAGATCTGCTGTGAGTCTGATGGGCTTCCCTTTGTGGGTAACCCGACCTTTCTCTCTGGCTGCCCTTAGCATTTTCCCCTTCATTTCAGCCCTTGTGAATCTGACGATTATGTGCCTTGGGGTTGCTCTTCTTGAGGAATATCTTTGTGGTGTTCTATGTATTTCCTGGATTTGGATATTGGCCTGCCTTGCTAGGTTGGGGAAGTTTTCCTGGATAATATCCTAAAGAGTATTTTCCAGCTTGGATTCATTCTCTCCATCACATTCAGGTACACCTATCAAATGTAGATTAGGTCTTTTCACATAATCCCATATTTTTTGGAGACTTTGTTCATTCCTTTCTACCCTTTTTTCTCTAATCTTGTCTTCTCATTTTATTTCTTTGAGTTGATCTTCAACCTCTGATATCCTTTCTTCTGCTTGGTCAATTCGGCTGTTGAAACTTGTGTATGCTTCGTGAAATTCTCTTGTTGTGTTTTTCAGCTCCATCTATTCACTTATATTCCTCTCTAAGTTGTTTATTCTTGTTAGCATTTCATCAAATCTTTTTTCAAAGTTCTTAGTTTCTTTGCATTGAGTTAGAACATGTTCTTTTAGCTCACAGAACTTTCTAATTACCCACCTTCTGAAGCCTGATTCTGTCAATTCATCATATGTATTCTCCTCATCCAGCCTTGTTCCCTTGCTGGTGAGGAGTTGTGATCCTTTGTAGGAGGAGAGGCATTCTGGTTTTGGGTGTTTTCATCCTTTTTGCACTGGCTTCTTCCCATCTTTGTGGATATATCCACCTGTTGTCTTTGTAGCTGTTGACTTTCAGATTGGGTCTCTGAGTGGATGTCCCATTTGTTGATAATGAAGTTATTTCTTTCTGTTCCTTAGTTTTCCTTCTAACAGTCTGGCTTCTCTGCTGTAGGACTGCTGAGGTCCACTCCAGGCCCTGCTTGCCTGGGAGTCACCTGCAGCAGCTGCAGAACAGTAAGGGTTATAGCCAGTTTCTTTTTCTGCTATCTTTGTCCCAGAAGGATACTTGCCAGATGTCAGTCTTATCTCTCCTTTATGAGGTGACTCTTGTGATATACTAGGGTCAGGGAGCTGCTTGAGGAGACAGTCTATCCTTTATAGGAACTCAAGTGCTGAGCTGTGAGCTCCACTGTTCATTCAGAGCTGCTAGGCAAGTACATTTAAGTCTGCTGCAGCAGAACTCGTAAACCCTACCCTTTTTTTTTCTTCCCAGGTTCTTTGTCCCAAGGAGTTAGGTCTCTATGAGTTTCTGTTGTGCTGCTGGCTTTTTTTCAGGGCTGTCCTACCCAGGGAGGAGGCAGCCTTGTCACTGTCTGCCTACCGAGGCTTTGCTGAGCTGCTGTGGGCTCTGCCCAGCTGCTGTGTGAACTTCCCTGAAGTCCTGTTTCTATGGGTGTAGTTAGAACTTCCTTGGCATTGGTGGCCCACCTCTATAATGGCTGACTCTCTCTGTAATGGTGGACTGCCTCAGGAATGGCAAACTACCTCCGTAGTGGTGGACTGCCTCAGTAATGGCAGATACCCCTCCCCCAGAGAGCTGGACCTTCCCAGGTTCAGCTGTGCTTGCTGTGAAACTCTCAATCCAGAGTGTTTTGGGTTGCTTTTTTTTTTTTTTGTGGAGGTGGGACCAGCTGAGCCTGATCACCTGGCTCCCTGCCTCAGAGCCCCTTAAAATAATTTTTTTTTTTTTTTTTAGTTAACGGTCGACTGTCTCCCAGGTGTTCCAGTCACCTGTTGAAAAGGCACCGGGATCTATGTGATTTCCCGTGTGGTGACCCACTGCGCCCGCTGAAAAAGTGGCACTGAGATTCGTGGTGCTTTTTTGCCTGAGACTCTCCTGGCCTGGCCCCCTGTTTCAGTACCCTTTTTAATCAGATGAATGGGCGACTTTGCCTTCCCAGAGCTCCAATCACCAGCTAAAATGGCATCCGGACCTGTGTATTTTGTATGGAGAACCGCCATGCCGGGGCACCAGCAAAACAGTTGCACTGGCAAAAACAGCCATGCAGGCCAAAACAACTGCGGGGGCCAAACCAGTCATGCTGGCCACCCATGGGGCTCCTCCACTTGGGAATCTCCTGGTCTGTGAGCAATAAAAATACATCTGGAAATGCAGTATCTACTCACCCTCCATGCTTTTGCTGAGAGCTGCAATCCTGAGCTGCTCCTAATTGGCCATCTTGGATGCCCTCTCTAGATAACAGTCGAGAAGAGATTTGATTGTTTACCCTTGGGTAGATGAAGCATTACTGAAACATACTGTCATTCACTCCAAGTTTCAAAACCTCTTTGTAGTGCTTCAGTTTCTTGTCATGAAGGAGGTTCAATAAGTTTTTATTAAGAATTAGGTTTGAGGCTGGGTGCGGTGGCTCAAGCCTGTAATCCCAGTACTTTGGGAGGCCGAGGTGGGTGGATCATGAGGTCAAGAGATCAAGACCATCCTGGTCAGCATGGTGAAACCCCGTCTCTACTAAAAATACAAAAAAATTAGCTGGACATGGTGGCACATGCCTGTGGTCCCAGCTACTCAGGAGGCTGAGGCAGGAGAATTGCCTGAACCCAGGAGGCAGAGGTTGCAGTGAGCTGAGATCACGCCCTTGCACTCCAGCCTGGGTAACAAGAGTGAAACTCCGTCTCAAAAAAAAAAAAAGAATTAGGTTTGATATGAATAATGCACTAATACAAAGGTGAGATTTAGCTTTTCCCTGTGAACAAGATTTTCATGTATTATTTTAAAAATGAAAGATTTTTGTCTGACCTTTTGAATAAACTGGAGCAACAGGAAAGGGAAAAAAATATATTATTTGGAAAGTGAAGTCATCCCTCTATTAATGAGTAAAGGATTTGCCTTTTTACAATTTTTGAGTTATCACTTTGGTTAATGAGTGACTTAAGATAACCTGGGATTTGATATCTGACAAACTTGTAAAAATCTAATTATAAATTACTTATTTTTCTTACACACATATCTTTTAGATATTATATCCCCTGAAGTACATAAATGACATTTGGCTTATTTGGTATAAATACCATAGAGGAAGAATTGTCAGAAAGCATTGTCAGGTCAGATACAGTGGCTCCCATCTGTAATCCCAGCACTTTGGGAGGCGAGGGAGGGTGGATCATCTGATGTCAGGAGTTAAGAGATCAGCTTGGCCAATATGGTGAAACCCCATCTCTACTAAAAATACTAAAAGTTAGCCAAGTATTGTGGCAAGGACCTATAATCCCAGCTACTCAGGAAGCTGAGGCCGGAGAATCACTTGAACCCAGGAGGTGAAGGTTTCAGTGAGCAGAGATTGCAGCATTGCACTCCAGTCTGGGCAACAAGAACAAAACTCTATCTCAGGAAAAAAAAGAAAGCATTGCCAAATGTGAAATGGTGTTTCATTTTCCTTGGACTGTATTTGCATAAATATGTTATCCTAAGACTTCTTTGTCATCCACAGACATTTGTTGTCTTGTTTTAATCCTCTTTGAAAGGTGATTTATAATCTGCTATAGGACATTGACAGGTGCTCTTAAATGTAGATTTCTGATAACTTTGGAAATTTTGTCATTAGCATAAAGAAAAAACTTTCAGGACTCTCATGGAGACCTGAAATGTTCAAGAATATAAAGCAGAACAGGAGATAACTGCATGGAGTGAACTAATATAGACTGAAGTAATCTTTTTGGCTTTGCCTAAAATATTACTTATCCTTTGTTTTGTTTTTCAGAGTTCAGGAAGCTTATTTTGAGCTATTTACAGCTTTTAGCAATTGAGTAAAATATACTTCAATTGAGTAAACAAAATTAGGAGCATATTTGTTTCTCTCTATCTGTTTTCTCCAGAATTTAGAATCTATTTGTGAGTATTCTTAACTTATGGAAATATAATTTGCATAAGTGCAAAAGAATGTTTTCTTCTGCAACAGGTCACAATTGGAGAAATTAGTTATCTTGGCAAGGCTTTGACTGGAATGGCATGCTTTCCCTGAGGAATCAAACTTGATGTATAGCGTCAATAAGAACCCTTTGGGAAAACTGGCTTCATACTTTGTCTACACATTCCCTGTAAGTAACTTGTGGTAAGTAAATAATGTCACTTCCTGACAGGCTTATGAGACCCAAGTTATCCTGTGACCTCAAAAGAGAAATTTATGCAACTCATGTAGTTATTTGAGGGGACAGACCCATAGCTGGGCTCAGCTTTAAAAAGTCTTATCTGAGATTCACTTTATGAAACCAAGTTTTATGAAATCCGATTTTGAAAACTTATGTAAAAATAATTATTCTTGCTATACTTTATACAAATATTCAGGCCAGGTATAATAGAGATATTTGGTCATATCATGATTTTTCATTAGTAAAAATGGGAGACTGGAGAGATAAAAAAATTATACTTTAAGAACTAAGGGCCGGTAGTGGTGGCTCACGCCTGTAATCCCAGCACTTTGGGAGGCTGAGGCGGGCAGATCACAAGGTCAGGAGATTCAGACCCTTCTGGCCAATATGGGGAAACCCCATCTCTCCTAAAAATACAAAAAAATTAGCTGGATATGGTGGCATACACCTGTCGTCCCAGCTACACTGGCGGCTGATGCAGGAAAATCGCTTGAACCCAGGAGGTGGAGATTTCAGTGAGCCAAGATTGCACCACTGACAGTGTGGGACTCCGTCTAAAAAAAAAGAGGTCCAGGTTCAACCTCCAAGGGTTGGCCTCCGTCTGCAGGAAACCTGGAACCCCCATCTAACAGAGGAGGACCCAGGCTGGAGTCAGGAAGCCTTCAGAGTCACCAGGTGAGTGGATCAGAGCTGGAAACAGAGCAGGTGGAAGCCCTGGACTCTTCTAGTGAGGGCTGAGAAGCTGGGGTAGGAACACATTCCATGGGCAAATGCACACAAGGGGTCCCTGGGGCCCTTCTCCTGCCCAGGGACTACCCAGTTCCTAAGGAACTTCTGAGGCCTGAGACCCAGGGACATACTACCTGATCATCACCCCCACACCTTTCTGCCAAGATGAGACAATGCCCAGTGCAGGCAGGTGGTCTGGGATTGGGGTCTGGGGTGGGGTGCATGTTCCTAACTAGCAGGTGCTCTTACATAAAGCTGCCTGAGCTGGTTGCACCATCACTTGTTAGTCTGCCTATGTGTGGCCTAGATTCAAAGGTCTAGTTGTCCATTCTGGCGATACCATTCCCTGGACCCTCTGCCAGACCCAATTGTGTACAAGGAGTTTGAATAACTTTGCTTTTAGATCCTGAATAAGAAGCTTTACTGTTATTAGATTTTATCTGTAAAAACATTTTCTGCATTTTCAATGAGATTTGACTTAGTAATTTTGGATAAAATCCAATTGGTTAATTTTAAAAATTGAAAAATTTTTGTTTTTTAGATAATGATTTTCTAAAGTGCCCACAAAACTTGGCAAATAGGTTTGCCATGTTACACTATTAGTATAGGCTTGCTGAATTTTAATTTTTGTAAGAGGCACTATTATTCTTATGGTATTAAATCCATGCACTTTTACAACTTGAGACCTCCCCATTCCAATCAAAGTTGCAATTCAGTCCAAATACAGAGTAAGAGTGTGAGTGCTATTATGAAGTAAAAACAGCCACTCCACTAAGTCCTGATTTTGAATAATACCTCCTAAGAGACTATTACTAAGAGAGTGTAAGACAGTGTTAAATAGGAAAAATTAATAATGTTAAAGGCTTGTTATGATTAATTTTACTTACTTGAGACTTATGAATTTTTTTCTTCAATTACTTGCAATTTCATTTTAGCTTTTTAAGTTAATTCTTGAGGACTATGCAGACTGGAATCTTCTCAAAGAATAGAAAACAAATTACCATAGCATAAGTTGAAATGGCTAAAGTAGGTCTTATCTAATTGATATTTCAAAGTAACTTCTGGAAATTATTTAGAGTTTTTAAATTAATTATCTCTTCTGATGAACACCTTTTGAAGTGACATAGTGGTTTTTTTTTTGTTTTTGTTTTTTTGTTTTTTTTTTACCAACATGCACAAATACAAAGAAGGAATTGTAGTTTGAATTTTATCTGGAGCTTCTATTAACCTAGTACATTGAATGGATTTCTTTTTTTAAATGGTTATAGCATTGTATAAGTAACTATTTGGTGCAGTACAAAGAATATTATATAATGAATAATATAGCACTGAGAAAATTTTTTTCTAGTGGGCTTAATAGCTGTGTCCACATAAGTTTGACAAACTGTAGAACTGTTTAACATCCCTTGGGGAAGCACTTTTCAATAATATTTTTAGGCAGGTTTTTGATTAGTATAAAAGGAAAAGTGAAGGCAAATTGCTTACAGTTCTTTACTGCCAAAGGAATTGTAAAAAAAAAAAAAAAAAAAAAAAAAAAAAAAAAAAAAAAAAGTCCTTCAAATCAATAATAGTAGTAGACAATTTTTTTGAATCATAGTAGGTAAAAGTAGTATAGCTGCATTAATTGCTCTAAGATCTGTTAACATTTTTTATTTTTTAGATTTCCTTTTTATTACAAAAATAGGACAGTTTTAAGCTAAAAATGTGGGAACTATATGTTCTTTTTCTAATTGTTTAGCAACTCCATTTAAAAAATTTTCCAGTTTTTGTAAGTGGCCATTGTTCTATCAAAATTGGTTTATTATCTAACCATTTTCAAGCTATTGGTTTTGGAGGTTTAACAATGGCTGTCATTAAAAATGATATTCTAACCATGTTGAGAACTTTGTCCCTTAACTTCTGATGGTTCTTTTAGACCCTGTAAATTTTTTTCTATTCCCATTTCAGGCACATAGCCCACGGCCTCCATTATTTGTTGATTTTGGGAGCTATAGGATTGTTCAGGTATTAAGGCTTTGGTTCCCCACTGCTGTAATAACTTTCTTCCCCACAAGTTAATAGGAATCTGAATTAGAATAAACTGAATGGGTCCAGGCTGTCCTTCCGGCCCTTTACATGGTAAGATAAGACTGCTTTGATAAACTTCTGAGGCCTGCCCCACTCTGACTATATAAGAGTGAGCATTTTATACAGGCCAAGAAAAGGGTCAGTGCTGAACAGAAATAACTGAGACATTTGTGCTAGTATTAACTAAAGCTTTAAAATTTTTTTCTGTGAATAGTGACTTTACATGTTGGGTGTTTATTTGTAATTTGATATATCCAGTATGCAGCTTTGCCCTGCTTATTTGTACTTCCAAATCCTCCAATTCTTTCATCTTTGCTTTGACCTAATTTGATGTAAGGTAAAAGTAAGATTTGTGCTATGTGTTTTTTAGGTTTAGCACTGCAAGTATGGGAAAATGACATACAATTTGCATTTCCCCTGTAAAATTACTATTAATAGCTTCTGTATGAAGTTTTATCCCTTTATTATTAAGGCTAGGTTTTCCTAAAAGCAAAACCACTGTTTCTGTAGGTAAGGGCTTACAAACTCCTGCTGGTATTTTTTCGTGGAGGCTCCCCAGGTAAAATATTTACTTTCTGAGTGCTACACAAATTTGCTGCTGCGCTTTGATTGGTGGCAGGGGACAAACATTGTACAGAGATAAGAGAGTAACTTAAGCAGGATAGGCCCCAGTTGGAATCGGGTTCCCTTCCTTATTAAATTTTGAATGGCATTGATTAGCCCAATTATTTTTCTTTATTTTTTTACACTTAGGGCAAATGCCTGGTTTAGTATTTTTTGTTGTTGCCCTCAGCTGAGGTCCTGTTCTTAGATTTTGTCTGCAGTCCTTTTGGTGTGTTCCTTTTTTCCAGAATGGAAACAAGCTACAGGAAATGCAGCAGTCCCATTGTTTACCCTCAATCCTGCCGTAGTTTGCACTAATAATGTAGCCTTATGTAAATTTCCTCCATTGCCATCATGAGCCTTCATATAGTCCATTAAATGAGCTATCCCTTTAAAAGGCTACTTAGCAACATGACATTTTGTATTAGCATTATTGATTGCTTGTTTAAGTTTCTTTAGAAATTTAAATGGCATTTAAATGGAAAAGGCTTCAATGTTACCTAAAACTGTCCCTGCTCATTTTGAGGGTGCATTATAACTGGAAACTGCTATCCCTCTAAATTTTTGTCTTTACCAGCCTGCTGAATCCCAGCCTGAATAGACAATTACTGCTGTGGAAGGCCGGTATAGAGCCACTGGAGCAGCAAGCTTTGCTTTTTGAACAACGTTTAAGTTTTCCAACAGGGAAATATCAGGTAGGTTTGGCCATTTTACTTTTTGAGAATGGGCTTAACAGTTTTACTTTTTAACTTAACTGATATTACTTCCATTTGGTTTAAAGCTTTTCTTTAAAGGGTGTAGTTTTACATGCTTAGCTTCTACTTGCTTTTTAACTAATTCATGGGCTAGATGTAATTTCTTCACCTTTAGAGGCTACTGCTTTACTTAAATCAGATTTTAAAAGAGTTATCTCAGAGATAAGAAAGAAATTATTATTAGAATTTAAATGTTACTTAAACCTTAGCAGAAATTACAATTTTGGATGTTACTTGTTTACAAAGAACACACAAAATTTTGCTGTGGAACACCTGCGGAGAGCAGCACGCAGCTATTTGGACCTGGCCCCACACGGCTGCTGCTTGCTGCATTCTGCTTGTGTCCTGCTTGTGGTACTCACTACCGAGCCTGGGCCACAGTTGTGGCCTTGGGCTGAGTCTGTTCGCTTGAACGCTGCTTTGACTTTTCTTTGCTGCTGAGCTGTTTCCATTTTTTTCTTTTTCTTCCCCACCCCCCCACCCCTGTAATGCTATTAAGGTTAGAAATAGCTGTAATGCTATTAAGGTTAGAAATATAGCATATGAAAGGTTAGAAATATAGGTTAGCATATTAAGGTTAGAAATATAGCATATGAAAATCTGTTGATTCTTAAAAATGTATTTTAAATTTCTGGGCTTAAATGTGTAACAACATAAACATTTGACTAATTCTGCTGCCATAATTAATATGGAAGCTTCAGTTTAATACAGTTACACAGATCTGAAAAAACAATTGCTCTAAAGCTTACAACGACAATGAGAAAATTATCAGAATAATTACCGTTGCATTAATATCTGCACACAAAATGTTTAGAATAGTAAGCTAGGATTCGAACCTAGGCAATTTGGTTTCGGAGAGAAAAAGTGTTCTGTTCCCAGTGAGTTCATAGTCAAATAGGTGCTGGGAGAGGAGGAAAACAAGAATGAAGTCACACAGATGAATGCATGCTGTAATTCTGGACAATTTTAGGAAGGTGTGGCATATGCTACTAAAAAAGCCTGAGGTTGCAAGATTTGACTTATCTAGAGGAAGATGAAGGCTTGGCTGTTGCCTGACTTGTGAAGAATGCATAGGCCTTTTTAACTAGATAAAGCTGTAGGGTGGGGGCCTGGAAGAGCTTTCCAAGCAGAGGACTGAGCTTCTGCAAATGGTCTGTGGCAATCTGTTTGCTTAGCCTGTATGAACAGAGGGAAAGAAGGCTATCCTGGCCAGATGACAGGAAGTAAAGGGAGCTGAGTCCTGAATGAGGTGGGAAAAGGTGGAAGCCAGACCAAGGTGTGAACGTTTTGTACTGTATTTACATAAGAGCTCTGGGCAATATGTTAAGCTCTGAGGGACTTGATAAGATTGATGTTCCAAATGATAAGTCTGGCTCTAATGGAGAAAACAAGTTGGAGTAAGGCAAGAGTAGAAGCCATTGACCTGGTGTGAGAATGAGATAGTGGAGTAGACTGAGGTTTGTTGTTAGGCTCTTAGGTGACAGGTGTGATGAGGGGTAATGGAGGTAAGTAGAGAGATTTCACATGTATTTAGGAGGTAAAAGTTTTAAAAATGATGCTGCACTGAATGTTGGTATGAGAAGGCAGGAGATTGAAAGACCCCAATGTGTCTATATATTCTTTATCTTTTCCAACCTCTGGGATTGATTATAATGTCTTTGGAGTCTTGTGAAATAGTGCTTCTTAAGCTAAAGCTCTTGATTCTCCTTACTTCTGTGGAGATCCTGACTCAGGAGGTTTTGCTTGAGGATCTAAAATTTGGAAATTCAGAGCCATTTGTCTTGTTTTGGATTTTTGAGATATCTTGTTTGAACATTCTTACATTCACGCACATTTGGAAAATGCTGATATAGACAGTGTGTAAGATAGTCAGTGATTCTCAATATTGGATACACATTAGAATTGCCAGGGATGCTTTTAAAAATATGTATGCCAGGGCCCTACCTGAAACAATTAATTCAGAATCTGTGAGTTGAGCCTGGATGTTGGTGTTTTAACAGGTGATTGGGACATGCAGCCAGTATGAACCTCTGAGTTAAATTATAATTCTAGAAATCATGTGGAAAAAAAAACTGGGATAATATGAAGATAGAAGCATGCCAGGCATATATTAAAAATGATTTGTAAAGCACAACATGGACAAATTACTCAAAATAAAATCAATAAAGTAGTAAAGGTACTGAATTATGCTGTATCCACTGGGATATTTTCAACCTTTTCCAAATGACTATATAAAATTATTCTTCCATCTTCCAGCAGGAATTATTAAATAGTGTATATAGTACTTGATATACTTCTCTAAATTGGAGATAAAGCAAATGTCTTAAATTGAGAGAAACTCTTCATGAAAAGAATCAAAGTATTCAAATGAAGATAAAGTAACTTTGGCCATTTAGCATGATCTGAGGTTATTTATAAAATAAACCAGGCAGAACTATCATTTCTGTACTCGTAAGCTTTGTATTTTTACTTCTCAGTAAATTTTATATTAAAAGACATTAATACTTGCTGTTTGTTATTGGATACTTATGTCCCTTGTTGAGAATGCTTTGCATTTAAAGCAAAGCACAAATAAAAATATAACTACAAAAATGATTTCTATAATAATTAAGTTAAAAAATTAGAATGCCCGAGACCTAAAAGTTATTCTCATTCACAGGTGATATAAAGAGAACAACTTAGTTAGGTGACCCAAGCTTTAGAAATGCAAAGGTCTCTAGAGGGATTCCTGGCTTTATATTTCTATCAGTCAATCAATCTGGCTATCCATCTATCAAACAATCAAGTTATACTCAATCCTCAAAAACTGCATATTTAAAAGTTAAATACATATATATTTAAATCATAGAATGTAATGTTTTGACATATTTATAAACTTGTGAACCCCTTGCAACAAAAATAATGAACATATCCCTCAGCCCCCAGAGTTTACTCATGTATCTCTGCAATCCTTTGCTCCCACATTTCCTCATTCCCCATTCTTCATACAAACAGAATATACTCCTTTTTTGTCCTGTTTTTTGTTTCATCCAGAAAAAATATTTTGAGATTCATCCATATTGTTGCTTATACTAAAAATTCATTTCTTGTTATTGCTAAGTAGTAGTCCATTGCATATAATCACCTCAGATTTTCTATATTTCTTGATGGATATTCAAAGCATTCCTAGTTTGGGGCTATTACAAATAAAACTGCTATGAACATCCATATACAACATTATAAGGTTAAAGGAGAGCAGTTTCAGAAAGAGTATTTTCTTTCAGAACTTTGGAGTCGAATGGCTGAATCAAATGGTAAGTGTATGTTTGAATAAGAAAATGCCAAAATATTTCATGAAGTAGCTGTATCATTGCACATTCCCACCAATGTTTTCTCCATAGACAAACCCTCCAAAGGCCAGGATGGATAAACCTGTCTGGAAATATTTCAGAATTCATGTGAGGGAGGGAGACTGGATGTGGTACTCTCAGTAAACCCTGTTTCTAGCATGGCACCTCACTTCAGCTTTTACTGTGCCTTCACAACCTGGATTCTGACACTCTTTGACCCAGTTTCTACAGAGAATAAATTAATTATCTCCTGAGACATGAAAAAGAGGAAATTACTCGGTTGCATGGAGTCAGAGAAAGAGACACAGAATCCAGTTGTCCTTTTACAGACTTCTAGGCAATGCTTCATTTTCAGTGTCATGATCCCTAACCCCCTATAACTTCAGAAATACCTGGCATCTCCGATGTCTAAAATTTTCCAGGATTCTAAAAGATGAGTTAGCTTAGTTCTCATTGGAATCTTGCTTAGCTTCCACTTAGGAAACACCTTTCTCCTTTCTGTAAAGTCAGCTATCACCTAGCAATTTTTCCTCTTCCAAAAGCTGGTTAACATCTCTTGCTCTGTCACTTAATATGGCATTATATTTCTCTTATTGCTTAGCTGACACTTCAGCCATGTTTGGAGAGGGAGCAGTCATAGACAACTGTATTGTTACATCTATGCAAAGTAAAACAGCGAAAACCTTTCATGCATGTTGGTTATTAGACTTGGCTACTCCAAGTCTCCTGCCCCTTCCAAGATCTCTGAATGTCTCCCATGATTTAGCAATGAATGAGGTAATGTCTTGTGTAATAGGGGGGCTTCTAGGCCCCTGCTCTAGCACTTCCCTCTGTTTATTCTGATTGGGTGGCATGTGTTCTGATTGATCTGTAAGTTTCTTGAGTAGTTGGCATCTGGTTCTGATTGATCCTGTCCGTGATATACTCTGCTAAATAATTTTGATATCACTCTTGAATAAAGGAACTCTAACCCATATCATCTGAGGAGGAATTGAATGAAATGAAGTATGAGGTTAAGAGAGCAGAGTTAGGAAGGATATTTTAATTATTTTAAAATACAGTAGGACTTAGTGACATGTTCAAAATAAACCATAGATTTCAATCTAGGGCAGAATTAATTTCAGTATGAACATGAACCTTCTAAAGGTTAAACCTTATCAAAGTTCAAATGAGTGTCGTGGACCGTCCGGACGGGTAGGCACATCTGCCCGGGGGTCTCTCGACCTGCAAGAGGGTCCCAATACCTGGAAGAGGGAGTGCGCCTGAGAAAATAATAAAGACAGAGAGAGAGAAAGCGAGGCGTCTGGAGGGCTGATAGGCTGTGCCTAAACAGCAAATTTTATTTTTCAAAGGCCAGGAATAAATACACTTTCTTGGCTCTGGTTTACGTCATAGTAAGAGGAATGTAAATGTATGCCTCACATGGCCTATACAATAGAGAAATCAGATACACAATGGTTGCAAGACGAAATGTAAATGTATACCTTACATGGCCTATACAATTGAAAAGTCAAATACACAATCAGTGGTTGTAAAAAGTAACAGAATTTCCTGTGATCACAAAGCTTGTTTGCATCCAGACATTATTCCTCCTGGCTGCAGGTGTCTCTGGTTTTGCTTATCAGAATATCTTTTATCCGGATTGTCCTTTATCTACTCCTAACTCAACTCAATTTCCCCATTCAGGAATCTCTGAGTCAGGAATCAAAGCCATCCCTTATGGTGGCATTTTGCTTTGCAAATATTGACAGTTAAACCATTATCTAAGGTGCAAGGCAGTCTGGTAAGTAAGGTTTAAGGATTATACTTAAAGTCATAAAAAGGTTAAAAGCAGGAACCGGTTGCCGGCAGGGGGTAACTCGGTCTAGCAGCAATGCATAGTTTTAGGCCCAAAGGATATTGTGGTTGATATTAGAAACTGATCATTCATCTTTCAGTTCCTATATTCCGGATAGCTCGACTGCCTCCAGTAGGAAACTGTGTTTGGGATCAAACTCACCGTATAGTGAGACTCACGCCTTTTAGGGGTCTCACACGGGAGCGTTCCCCACAATTCCCTCTTTTTTTGTTTTTAAATGCAGCTCAAAAAGTTTGAGCTGAAGGTGCTGGAGGGAGGAGAACACAAGGCGGAAGAGGAACGGCAAGAGAATGATGAGTACAAGGAGAAAACCTCCAATGCCAATTAAGGTAGAAAGGGAAGGTAAATGAAAACCACGAGTCCAAGAGGACAACGTGTCCACAATGTCGCGGGCAATAGTGGCATCCTGCGGCAGCTGTCTGCGAGAAAAGTCAATAGCATGAATTTGACGCTGTAAGCGAAAAATGTCTAAAGACAGATTGTTGTGACTCCAAATGCCTTGTAGATGGGCGCGGACCAGAGGCCAGTCCCATTCTGAGTCATTATAAGGAGCACTAGTAACACAAATGGAATTATAATCAGCATGACAACGGAAACGAAGACGAGACTGAAGATTATGAACCTTGTCACCCAAAACAGTAACAGTTTGTTCTAAAGCATTAAGCTTAGCCTCCAATTTAGAATCAATGTCAATTTGAGTACCCAAAGAAACAGAAACATTATGGGCTAGATGGTTAACAAATGTGGCAGCTTGAATACTGTGAGCTAAACTTACAGCTGCTGTGGCAGCCGTGGCCACAACACTAACAATAGTCAAAATACTAGCAATAAGAATACCCAGAAAACGTTTGGGGCGGACAATTAAATCACGGATGTCATGTAAAATTTGCAGGCTATATTCATCATACCAGGGGCCAGAAACATTAACAGGAAGCATAACATAAGGGGGTTGATGAACGACGAGAATAGTATGGGCAGGGAAAATAGAGGAATCAATGCAGTTGGTAAGAGTGCAAGAAGGGCAAGAAATATGATAGTGACCAGAAGAGACAGAAATGTTAATATGACCATAAAGTAAGGCGTAAGGAGAAGCAACACAGGCTTGAACATAATGTTGGGAACGAGAGGGGTAAGAAACACTGCGGGTACCTGCCTTCCAGTAACTAGGGGTAAGAGCAGTAAAAAGACGCCAGAGAGACGTATAGGTGCGGCCAGAGGAGGTAGAAAAAATAGGAGTGGCCCAGCCGCCGGGGGACTGGTACCGATCAAAGGAGGTAGAGAGCGGCGCAGGGAGAGACCAATCATAAAGAGTGAAACCACTAGAAAGGGTATAGGTAAGGGCAGTGCGTTGTTTAGGGTAGCAGAGTTTCCAGGGGGGAGAGGGGTCAAAAGAGGAGTTAACAACATGACAGCGAGAGCGGGGAATAGACGGGATATCAGGAGAGGAAGAATTCCATGACTCTTTGATACCAAGATAGGTGAGAAGCCAGTCCCTAGCATAGAAAGAGGTTTCGCCCTTAAGGAGGGCAGAAGGGCCTTCAAATGTGGTGAGATGCTTCATTCCTAATTCAAAGCAAAAGGGACCATTGGTAGAGGGGAGAATAGGTAAGAAGGGAATACGAATACTGAGAGCGAGTTGGTCCCATATTTTCGACGCATAAAAACACATAGGGGGAGAGGCAGCTTGGGCAAAATAGGAGTAATTGGCAGTTTGAGGGGTAATATGAGTGGAGGAAGGGAAGCCAAAAAGAGAAGTATCATTCAAATAAACAGGAAAAGCAGGGTCAGTCCAGGTAACAGGACGGAGGATAGGAGGGTCTGGGACATAAGCCCAAAGGATTTGAGAAGAATCAGCAGAGTGAGCTTGGGAGGGGGAAACCTGGCAGGACAATATGGCCATCATGGCAATAAACATGACTGCAGGGGAACGGGAGTGTCCTTGTTCAAGAACAAGCTGGGTCGCTTCGGCAGTCAGACGGCGAAGTTGAGACCAGGTCGGCAGGGCACTGCCGTGGAGCGGTGTGCAGATTCGTTGTGTCCGTCGCAGGCGGCGGCGTCTCCGGTGGGGTGGCGGTGTCAGTGTCAGGCGACGAAATCGAGGAATTAGGGTGTTTGTTCTGCCGTCGAACTGGTCCATGCTTGACAAGACGTTCAGGTACCCAAATTGGCGAGGAAGCAGACCTGGGAAAAACACAAACATGTCCTCGTCCCCAGATGAGGACTGGATCTGGTCCATGCCATTGGTTGGCTAAAGGATCTTTCCACAAGACCTCAGCTGTAGCCTTATCCTGAGGGTGCCAGAAACGGTCGGCGGCGGAGAAGCCATTGGCATCCAAAGTTAAGAAATTTAGGACATATAAGGCATGACGCAACCAGTTGTGAGGCGTCTTATGAATAAAGTGAAGGGTGCTGCCCTGTTTGAGCTTGTGTAGTAAAGTTTTGAGGACAGCATGGGAGCGTTCCACAACGCCCTGACCCTGAGGATTAAAGGGAATGCCAGTGCGATGACAAATCTGAAACTGAGAACAAAAGTTAGCAAAACCTTTGCTGGTATAGGCAGGACCGTTATCAGTCTTTAAAATCTTGGGGGGTCCTATAATAGAGAAAACTTGTAAACAGTGAGAAATAACATCCTTCACAGCTTCACCTGTATGAGCAGAGGCCACAACAAAATGAGAATAAGTATCAATGTTAACATGCACATATTGTAATTTACCAAAGGGTACAAAATGAGTGATATCCATTTGATAAATATGGCCTGCCTGCAAGCCTCGAGGATTAACCCGGTAATGTTGGGTAACAGGCAGGTGAGGCAAACAAGCCGTACAGGTTTTAACAATTTGTCGAGCCTGCTCTCTGGTTATCTTAAATTGCAAACGAAGGCTGCGCGCACTTTGGTGATGCAGCGCATGAGAAGCCTTGGCCTGTTGGATAGGAGATAAAACAGGGAAAATATGTTGAGTAAGTTGGTCCGCAAATGAATTACCCTCAGTCAGGGGGCCAGGCAGGGTAGAGTGAGCCCTGATATGTCCTATAAAGAAAGGATGAAAACGTTTTCTCACCGCTTGCTGCAAGGGAAGGAGAAGATGAATTATTGGAGAGGAATCTGAAAAGGAAAGAGGAGCAGTTTCTAAATTTTGTATCAAATTAACCACATACTGACTGTCAGAATAGATATTTAAGGGCGTATCCCAATTTTCTAAAACATACTGGACTGCCAGTAATTCCACACGCTGTGCCGAATGTTCATTTGTCTGGAAGGAAAATGGCTGTTTGTTGACCGCTCCAGCTGCAATCCCAGAAGAGGAACCATCAGTAAAGGCTAAAGAAGCAGAAGGCAAGGGCGATTTAAGGCAGGTTTGTGGAAAGATAAGAGAGCACTGTGAATAAAATTGTAGTAGTTTATCAGCAGGATAATGACATAAAATTTGTCCTGAAAAACCTGCAAAAGCAATTTGCCAAGAGTCAGAAAACTGCCACAGCCACTGCTGTTGGGCATTAGTATATGGAACAACAATTTTCAAAGGATCAGTGCCAAACAAAGTTAAGGCACGTTGCCTGCCCTTAGCAACCAACGTAGCCACCAGGTCAAAGTAAGGGGAAAGAACTTTACCACGACTAGCTGGAAGGTGGATCCATTCCAAAATCCCTTGTTGCCAAAAAACTCCAGTAGGGGTGTAAGCAGTGGGAAGAATGCAGTAACACCATGGCATATTGTCTTTAATTCTGTTCAATTTCTGTTGACGGAGGGCGTTATGCACAAGTTGCAGAGCCTGTTTAGCAGGATCCGATAACGATCTAGGAGAGGTTGGTTTGGAAGGACCCTTTAACATATCAAAGAGGGGCTTAAGTTGACCCGTTGTAAGTTTTAAACTAGGGCGAATCCAGTTAATATCACCCAAAAACTTTTGGAAATCATGTAAAGTCTTAAGATTACCTGTGGACAAAAGTGGAGTTTTAAAGGAGACCTGGTTAGACTCAATGAGTCTTCCAAGATAATGGTAAGGAGTAACAGTTTGAACCTTGTCTGGAGCAATGATAAGATTAGCTCTATTAAGACAATGTTTTAGGAGTTCATATGCCTGAAATAAAAGAGACTGCGAAGGGGCAGCCAGCAACAAATCATCCATATAATGCAATAGCAGAGCATCAGGAAATTCCTGACGTACTGGGTAAATGGCCTTGGCAACATAGGATTGACATAAAGTAGGACTATTTGCCATTCCCTGTGGGAGAACGACCCATTCATATCTATCATAAGGCCTCTCAAAATTGGTAGATGGAATGCTAAAGGCAAAACGTTTGCAATCAGCCGGAGCCAAAGGAATGGTGAAAAAGCAGTCTTTTAAATCAATAACTATAAGATGCCACTCCTGCGGCACCACAACAGGAGAGGGCAAGCCTGGTTGTAGCGGCCCCATAATTTCCATGGTTTCATTAACTTTCCTTAAGTCCTGTAATAGTCTCCATTTACCAGAACGTTTTTTAATGACAAAAATAGGAGAATTCCAGGGACTGTTGGTAGGCCGAATATGACCCGCATCAAGCTGTTCCCGAACCAACTTGCGGGCGGCAGAAATCTTTGAGACAAGGACCATTGCTCTACCCAAACTGGGGAATCAGACTTCCAGCAAATAGGATCAGCCTGGGCATCGGGAGAATTAGTGGCCCTTAGGAAATATATTCTAAACCTCGTTTGTCATATTTTGGAGAAGGAGAAATAGGCTCTGGTACTCCCTGTAAATTTTTACCTAAGTCTTTTCCTTCTTGGTAATCTTGTCCTTTCATAATCTGCCAAGCAAAATTTCCAGTAGTAAGTTTTGCTTCCATCACTTCTAAAACGTCTCGACCCCACAAATTAAACAGGAGTCCTGGAAGGATATAAGGACGAAAATATCCCTCATGTCCCTAAGCATCAGTCCACTTTAATAAATTAGTAGATTGTTCAGGATTATTACTCATTCCAATTCCTTGTAAAGAAGTCATAGAAGGGGAGGAAGGCCACTGTAAAGGCCAGTGATTAGATGAAATAACAAAAATATCAACTCTAGCATCTAGCAGACCCTTAAAAGGCTTGCTAGCAATCCTTATAGTCAATTCAGGGCGAGTCAGTAATAGACTGCACCCAATAAGCATGATTTGAGGATCCAAAAGCGGAGCAACCTCGAGTCTCAGTGGAAAGGGGTTTGCCTATAGAGGTATTCACAGGTATGACAAGAAGCTGCGCTATAGGCTTATCAGGAGTTAGAGTAAATATTCCACGAGGTGCCCAAACAATAACTTTAATTTTTCTAAAAGACTAGATTTACTGAGGACTTGAACCAACAACCTTATAGTTGCAGGCCTCACACTTTAATGAGCTAACAAGTCACTTGCTTTACAGAGTTAGAAAGTTTTTCTTAAATTGTATTTTGGATGCAAATTTGGCCACCTGAGGCGGTGTAGCTTGCCTGAGACCTGAGCGGGCGGGGCTTGCAGTTGGCAGAGAAAGGAAAAAAAAAAATGTCAGTTTAAAACTGAGCTAGCAGTTTCTGGGCCTTTGGCCCCGCTGCGAGGACCCCCGCCCCAATCATGCGGAGGCAAAGCTTCTGTGGTCAAATTTTCTAAGAGAGAAACAGAAGGACAAACACATTCACAAAGCTTTCTCCAAACAGCAGTCAATACGACAGTTTGAGGCAGATTATTACCTGGAAAGCGAAATTGATTAATCTTTTCTCCATTAAGTCCCCAAGCTTTGTCATCCGAACTTTCACCTTCAGGGATCCAAGAACACAATTCACGAACAATTTGCAAAAATTTCTGTACATGACTAAACTTTACATCACGACCTCTAGTCTTAATCATAAAATGTATAAACAACTTATATTCCTTAGACTCTAAATGCCCCATGTTTTACTCCAGCCTGAAAACTTGAAAATCAACACTTGTATATACACGATTAAGAAAACAACTCAAAACTTAACTGCTGCAGCCTCACTCCTTAATTGATGTGCGTCACTGTAATCCCTCGTGTCCAGGCCCCGTGTCGTGGTCGCCAAATGTCGTGGACCGTCCGAACGGGTAGGCACGTCTGCCCGGGGGTCTCTCGACCTGCAAGAGGGTCCCAATACCTGGAAGAGGGAGTGCGCCTGAGAAAATAATAAAGACAGAGAGAGAGAAAGCGAGGCGTCTGGAGGGCTGATAGGCTGTGCCTAAACAGCAAATTTTATTTTTCAAAGGCCAGGAATAAATACACTTTCTTGGCTCTGGTTTACGTCATAGTAAGAGGAATGTAAATGTATGCCTCACATGGCCTATACAATAGAGAAATCAGATACACAATGGTTGCAAGACGAAATGTAAATGTATACCTTACATGGCCTATACAATTGAAAAGTCAAATACACAATCAGTGGTTGTAAAAAGTAACAGAATTTCCTGTGATCACAAAGCTTGTTTGCATCCAGACATTATTCCTCCTGGCTGCAGGTGTCTCTGGTTTTGCTTATCAGAATATCTTTTATCCGGATTGTCCTTTATCTACTCCTAACTCAACTCAATTTCCCCATTCAGGAATCTCTGAGTCAGGAATCAAAGCCATCCCTTATGGTGGCATTTTGCTTTGCAAATATTGACAGTTAAACCATTATCTAAGGTGCAAGGCAGTCTGGTAAGTAAGGTTTAAGGATTATACTTAAAGTCATAAAAAGGTTAAAAGCAGGAACCGGTTGCCGGCAGGGGGTAACTCGGTCTAGCAGCAATGCATAGTTTTAGGCCCAAAGGATATTGTGGTTGATATTAGAAACTGATCATTCATCTTTCAGTTCCTATATTCCGGATAGCTCGACTGCCTCCAGTAGGAAACTGTGTTTGGGATCAAACTCACCGTATAGTGAGACTCACGCCTTTTAGGGGTCTCACACGGGAGCGTTCCCCACAAATGAGCAGTTCTATTTTTTTCCCTAACTCTGGGAAGAATAATGTAGCTACAATTATATCTATCTCTAATATGTTATATATGACATAATACATGATTTTAAAATATAACATATATTCTACGTTTAGACTATGAGAGCAATGCAGCCTTTTACAGCAGCACGTGCTGAAAAACTTAGCATAGGAAAGTCCGAATAAGAGGCTGGGCATGGTGGCTTATGCCTGTAATCCCAGCACTTTGGGAAGCTGAGGTGGATAGATTACTTTAGCCCATGATTTCGAGTGGGCAACATGGTAAATCCCCATCTCTAGTAAAATACAAAGTAATAATAATAATAATTAATAACAAGTAGCTGGGCATGGCAGCTTGCACCTGTAATCAGAGCTACTCAGGAGGCTGAGGTACAAAATTACTTGAGCCTGGGAGGTGGAGGTTGCAGGGAGCTGAGATCATGCCACGGCACTCCAGCCTGGGCGACAGAGTGAGAGTGTCTCTCAAACAACAACAACAACCAAAAAAAAAAAAAAGAAAGAAAGAAAAAAAAGTAGGAATAAGAAAACAGAAAACTCTGTCATTTTACAACTGAGAAATGATGATGAGATATTATTTCCATGTAATTAATTTTTTTTAGTAAAATAAATTTGTTCTTTGAGGTTTTCCTACCTTATGTATTTGACATTTGAGACCTTATTTAAAATATCTACATTATAATGATTTTCAATCACAGGAGGCAGTCCATTCTTTTATCCAAGAAAATTCTGGAAATCCCTAAAATGTATGTATACAATATGCATAACATGTACGGCAAATGGACCCATTGGCTGTATTTGGGAGTTGTTTTGTTGGATTGTATTCTGATTTTGTTTTAAATCTGTGGAATTCTTAGAGTACTTCACTAAATCCAGTGGTTTCTCTGGGTCATCCTCTTCCTCCATCAGTTTACTTACAGGATGATTATAAACCCCTCATTTAATTTCCCCGAATTATATTTCAGGCGAGGCTATGCTGTGTCATAGAACTTGAGTAAATGCAGATACATAGAGCACAATAGAGGAAGTATATTGCACTGCTATTAGAAATAGCTTCTCTTAGTGTGTAGATACTAAACAAACCAGAGAGTTCATGCCTTCCTCCTGGTAGGTTGCTGCTCAGTCAGGGACATCTCAGCTCCATCAGAAAGTAACTTCTGACATCTAGTACCACGTATACCAGGAGACAATCTTCCTGGATGCCAGAAAGAATAGCAGGTCCCCTCCCCTGTTGTCCAGGGAAGTCGTGCTTATTTAATGATCTTGTATGTTTTTTGTTTTTTGTTTTTTGTTTTTTGAGACGGAGTTTCGCTCTTGTTACCCAGGCTGGAGTGCAATGGCGCGATCTCGGCTCACCGCAACCTCCACCTCCTGGGTTCAGGCAATTCTCCTGCCTCAGCCTCCTGAGTAGCTGGGACTACAGGCACGAGCCACCATGCCCAGCTAATTTTTTGTATTTTTAGTAGAGACGGGGTTTCACCATGTTGACCTGGATGGTCTCGATCTCTCGACCTCGTGATCCACCTGCCTCGGCCTCCCAAAGTGCTGGGATTACAGGCTTGAGCCACCGCGCCCGGCCGATCTTGTATGTTTGACAGTGATAGTAGCCATTCCTTCATAAAAACCGCATACCCCACCTATGATGATGTGGTTAGGCTTTCCTGACCCAAGAAACACATTCACGATAGTTGCTGTACATTTCTAAAAGATAAAACTATCTAGTTTTAACTTCATATGTAATACCAACATACGACTAAACATAGTTCATACTATGTTTAGTTTGGACTGAATATATTTATGTGGGGATGGGGGGAAGAGGATCTAACTTTACAAAGCCAAGTGATCCTAAAAGTAAATATACTCAATTTACATTCACATACAGGATTTATAGTATTTCAGCCTGCAGCTTCTCACTGAAAATTGTTCAGATTCCACAGTTTTTCAAAGTCAAGAGGTGTATACTTGCTTTATATTTGTGTAACTAAAGAATCTAGTCCTGTGAGTTTTTTTCCCTAAAACAGTCTGTTACAGATGTAAATTAAAGTTGTTTCCAAGGAAGAGAAAGCTGCTAGAAATGTGTTATTTTTTCCTTTAAAAAAAAAAAAAAATCTTTATTGAGTTATAATTTATATGTCATGCAATTAATTCATTTAAAGCATACAGTAATAGCTTCTAGTATATTAATAGATGTGTACAACTATCACTACAGTCAACTGTAGTTTTAATAATCTGAAAAAAGTTTCCATGCCCTTTATTTTTTATTTTATTTTATTTTTTATTTTTTTTTTGAGATGGAGTTTCACTCTTGTTACCCAGGCTGGAGTGCAATGACGCGATCTCGGCTCAGCGCAACCTCCGCCTCCTGGGTTCAGGCACTTCTGCTGCCTCAGCCTCCCGAGGAGCTGGGATTACAGGCACGAGCCACCACGCCCAGCTAATTTTTTGTATTTTTAGTAGAGACGGGATTTCACCATGTTGACCAGGATGGTCTCGATCTCTCGACCTCGTGATCCACCCGTCTCGGCCTCCCAAAGTGCTGGGATTACAGGCTTGAGCCACCGTGCCCGGCCCCATGCCCTTTATTTAAACACTCCCATTGCCCAATGCCCCCATCCCTAAGCAATCCCTGATATATTCTCTGTCTCTGTAGAATTGCCTATGCTAAACATTTCAGTAAAAATATTGTTTAGTGATGTATATTAGTTCATTCTCACATCTTTATAAAGAACTTCCCAAGGCTGGGTCATTTATAAAGGAAAGATTTAATTGACTCACAGTTCTGCTTGGCTTCGGGGGGGCCTCAGGAAACTTAGAATCATGGTTGAAGGGGAAGCAAACACGTGCTTCTTCACAGGATAGCAGGAAAAAGACTTGTCAAGCAAAAGGTGGAAAAGCTCCTTATAAAACCTTCAGATCTCATGAGAATTCACTCACTATCACTAGAACAGCATGAGGGTAACCACCCCCATGATTAAATTACCTCCCACCAGATCCCTCCCACCACAGAGAGGGATTATAAGAACTACAATTTAAAATGAGATTTGGGTGGGGACACAGCCAAACCATATCACAATGTAAGGTCTACTTGAGTGACTCCTTTCACTTGGCATTATGTTTTCAAGGTTAAATAATTGTGTGGTGTGTATCACTACTTTTTTATGGCTGATAACCATTGTATGGCTACCACATTTTAAAATTCATCAAGGTGACATGTGGATTGTTTCTACCTTTTGACTACTGTTAGCAATGTTGCTATATAAATGTATGTAAAAATATTTGTGTGATCAGATTTTCATTCTTTTGGGTACATAGGAGTGAAATTTCTGGGTCATATGTAAGTGGTAGCATAAGTTTCATTTTTCTTACAAGTAAAATTATGATATGTACTTTGGCGCCAATTTTATACATATGGATATATACACACATGTATCTCACATGAGATATATGCTATTTATAGTTAAAGAGAAAAGAGAGAAAATGATAGAGATAAAAAGCACTGGTAAGCCTACCATTTTGTGAAATACACTTTTGGCTCTTTAGTGTACATATCAATAATACATCCAAATTTCTGTCATAATGTAGGTAGTTTTAGATGCTTCCTTTGATGCTCAACATGATCGTGGACATTGGATTCATTATTACATCATACAAATGTATCATAACTTATTTAACCAATTTCCTACTACTGGACATTGTGGTCATTTAAAAACCTGGTATTATTAATACTTATTTTAATATATAGAGTTGCTGTATACATTTTGGTTCTTGGAATAAATTCCCAAGAGTGCGATTGGTGGATCAAAGATTAACATATTGCTATATATTGCCCATTTGAATCACGTAATTTTAAGGTCTTGTACAATGAGTTTTTATAAAACTTGAATGAGAAAACATATGAAAGGGCACTATCTAAACCAGGGTAGTCCTCATTTAATTATTTGAGCAATTCTAGTTGTGGGGAGAGAGTGGTACTGTGATAGAAATTAAAAGAAAAGAAAAGAAACGGCGTGAAGCACCGAAGAGAAATGCTGAATAATGGGAAGCAAACAGGTGCTCAATGCTGATAGTTCGACTCAAAGAATGGTAGAAACGAGATGGCCAGAGAGATGACGTGGAGTTGGCTGTAGTAATCTTTTTCTAATCTTGGTTTTCTAACAAAACATCTGTGCTATTTTTAATATAAGCCACATTTAACTGAACATATAACTTAACAAAAACATATAGTAACTGTTCTTTAGCAAATGATGGTGGCTCTGTTGGGTTGTCCACAGAGAAAATATGTCTACCCTTTCAGTTTATGGAGAAAATACAGCTACCTTATCCTAATGCACCAAGTTAATTGGAAAGGGAGTCAAACAAAAAGTAACAAAGCCTTTATTTATTGGTTTATTTATTTTTGGCAAAGATGTGTGTGAAACAAGAGAAAATTCTCATACAAAAGACAATAATTTAAAAACCAGTAAGCATTGCTTTAAGTCCTTTCTACGAAGTAAAATCTAAAATATGGAGAACGTAGATCTTGTATCTATGTTCTAGATCTTAGACCTATGTTATCATAGATCTATGTTCTCCTTAGAACTCAATACTATTGGAATATTTCTTAAAGATCTGAAGAAGCTGGTTCAGCAGAAGGAATATAGCAAAAACATTAAAGTCGGTCAATGTTTTGTTTTGAAAGTGGGTAGCCTTCACAACTTTTATTTGCATTATCTATGTTTGTCTCACATGTGAATGCATATAGTCAATGGCATTTTTATTGCTTACTTTTTCTTAACTCCTAGTTATGAGAACTGAAATTTATTAGACATGGCTTTTCCACACCTTTTGTTAGAAATATAATTTCTGTGTTTGAAGACATCTGTGTTGGAGAAGACTTCCCAGAGGCAGGACGGACATAAGGTGGTTTTAAGGATGCATTTGCTTCCCTAGCCTAAAAATCAAACAATACGTGAAGTAAACCAAAGCTCTGTTCTCAGATTTGGAACACTGCACTTCTGAGACTGTTTCTTGGCAGCCTCTATAAATACATATAAGCTCACATTATAGTGTGGCATAGCAGGAAATTCTAGAAGTCAGTGGTCAGAATTTAGAGAAAGAGCCAGATACAGTGTCATGAGCCTGTAGTCCCAGCTACTCAGGAGGCTTGAGACAGGAGAATGGCCTTAGCCCTGGAAGTTGGAGGCAAGCCTGAGAATTTGAGGCAATCCTGGACAATACAGTGAGACCCTATCTCTTAAAAAAAAAAAAAAAGAATGAAATGAAACAAGAAGAGGATCTGATGTAGCTGAATATTGAGAAAGTGCAGAATGCAAAGAGCCTGAAAGGGGAGATATTTTACATAGGCAGGTGACTCGAGGCATTTTCTGATTGGTCTTCTCCATGCTCCTTGCCCAGCAAGCTCCATGGCATTCACCTGAAAGCCACCATGTCAGTGAGTAGTTATGGGTGAAGGGCATTCTGGGGGTCTTGGGGAACATGGCTAAAATGGGCCTATGACATTCTCCCAACTCATGTCACTTACTTCTCCTAAATCCATTTTCTGTTGTTGGTACCACTTATATTACTTCACTGTCTATATTCATAAAGTTCCTACCATAAAAATAGGAATCTCTTTTCTTTAGAAGATCACAGATTCTCAGGGAACAAAACAGTGTAACAGTGATTAAAAGGTTCATATTCAAAAGGCAGTTACTGGATATTTCTTTTCTCAGCTAAATGTAATGTTAACTTATCTTGACTTTTAAGTAGCAAAGAGTAGGGATCCTTAACATAAATCTCAGTGTCTAATCTCTAAATTAAACATATTTAACCAGATTGTCAATACAATTAATTTTAGCTGTAAATTCTGATGATCTCGTGTGATTTCCTAAAACAAGCACAGGATTATTCAAGTATTGGACTCTGATAAAAAATGTGCACTGGCTTCCAATTGCCCTGGGTTGTAGACTGGAATTTAAATCTATTTGACTGATTTGCCCCAGTCTTCTGTTCTAGCTGGCTTCCTACCATTTGTCAATACAAATCCTCCACTGACTCAGTCAGTCTCCTGGTTATACCACAAACATAACTCGTTTTCTTCTCTTTCCATCCTGTGTGCTTTCTCCTTCCTGTAATGCTCATTTTCTTTCTTTCTTTTTTTTTTTTTGGAGACAGAGTTTTGCTCTTGTTACCCAGGCTGGAGTGCAATGGCGCGATCTCGGCTCACCGCAACCTCCAACTCCTGGGTTCAGGCAATTCTCCTGCCTCAGCCTCCTAAGTAGCTGGGATTACAGGCACACGCTGCCATGCCCAGCTAATTTTTTGTATTTTTAGTAGAGATGGGGTTTCACCATGTTGACCAGGATGGTCTCGATCTCTCGACCTCGTGATCCACCCTCCTCGGCCTCCCAAAGTGCTGGGATTACAGGCTTGAGCCACCGTGCCTGGCCAATGCTCATTTTCTTATCCAAATACTACAGAGTATTTTTATTTTAGAGCCACGTTAATCTTCCTTGCTCTTTGGGAAGACTGGGACTTTGGAGCGAGACGATCTTTAGTAGCTTAGCCACTTTAGACCAGTTATTTACAACTTCTGTAGGCTTTAATTTCTTTGTTTGAAAAAAGTGGCTCATAAAAGTACCTGGCTCATAAAGGTTTTGTGAGGTTGCTTCGAAGGCACTTAACTTGTTGGCACACAGTAAACATTCTGTGGATGATGCTGCTGAGAAAGATGATGAATCTTGGCTTATATAATTGTGTGTTTGGTCTTTGTCAGGATAGACATGCCTTATGTTTTAATTCATATCAGTGTGAAAGATCTGGGGGGTCTCACTGTATTGTTAAATTTTTCTTCCTATACACCAGTGTGTGATTTTTAAAAAAATTTCCAAATGTCCCCTTCCACCTTTGTGAGAAAAGTAAGCTAATCTCTATGAGAAAGAAAGTCTCTCCATGAAAGAAAGCAGCCAGTTTCAGAACTGCAACTTATCTGGCTGTCTCCTTAGCTGTGCTTTATTTCTCAGAGTTTTTAGTCCATTCCAGTTTCTCTTCAATCCTCCCGGGCTCACAGTAGTAAACTGAAGCATGATTTATTCATGGAAAATAAAATAATTATATCATCTTTCTTACCTGCAAGCACATGAGTTTTGATGCCTTTCAAGAGGAATGTATTAGATGGGCAGGTGGTTGGTAATCATCCTCCTCTGCTTCACTGGGTGACATTTAAATATTCACACTGAAATCTGCAGTAACTACAGAGGAGCATTTCAAGTGAATTATTGTTTACTTCATACTACAGTTTAACGATTAGGCATGCAGATAAATAAGGGAACATTTTCATGACACACATGCTATTGAATGCAGTGAACATCGAGAATGCAACTTGATTTTTAAAAATTCTGACAGTTGCCAGTGAACAAAAAGAATGCATCTGAATGGGGAAATTTTCTTTTCTTTTTCTTTTTTTTTTTTTGAGACGGAGTTTCGCTCTTGTTACCCAGGCTGGAGTGCAATGGCGCGATCTCGGCTCACCGCAACCTCTACCTCCTGGGTTCAAGCAATTCTCCTGCCTCAGCCTCCTGAGTAGCTGGGATTACAGGCACGTACCACCATGCCCAGCTAATTTTTTGTATTTTTTTTTTTTTTTTAAGATGGGGTTTCACCATGATTGCCAGGCTGATCTTGAACTCCTGACCTCAGGTGATCCACCCAACTTGGCCTCCCAAAGTGCTAGGGTTACAGGCGTGAGCCACCACACCCAGCCATTTTTTGTATTTTTAATAGAGACGGGGTTTCACCATGTTGACCAGGGTGGTCTCGATCTCTTGACCTTGTGATCCACCCGCCTCGGCCTCCCAAAGTGCTGGGATTACAGGCTTGAGCCACCGTGCCCGGCATTTTTTGTATTTTTAGTAGAGACGGGGTTTCACCATGTTGACCAGGGTGGTCTCGATCTCTTGACCTCGTGATCCACCCGCCTCGGCCTCCCAAAGTGCTGGGACTACAGGCGTGAGCCACCGTGCCCCACTGTTAATTAACAGCTCCCACTGTTAATTTCTAATAATGTTTAGACATTTTACAAATGTTTGTCAACATTATTAGAAATTAATGTCAATGCCACTCAGAGTTTGTGAACACTGCTACGTATCGTCTAATGGAAGAAGGCTAGGAAAAACTCCCAGGAGCGTAAACATCTTGTATCAAAGACTCTGCTAATGATGCAGCCTCCCAGTACAAACAATACATGTGACTTGTCCTCCGCTTTTCAACCTAGGTTTGCTCTATAGCAGAATTAGAATTTAAAACACCCTGTCAGCCAACTCAGTGAAGTTCAATTGTGAATAGAATTTCTGCTTCTGAATTCTTATAGCTTAAATGATGGCCTGTGTGTTGTAAGCTCCAGAAACTTCTTTGAAAATGTGTGGGCCGGGCGCAGTGGCTCAAGCCTGTAATCCCAGCACTTTGGGAGGCCGAGGTGGGTGGATCACGAGGTCAAGAGATCGAGACCATCCTGGTCAACATGGTGAAACCCCGTCTCTACTAAGAATACAAAAAATCAGCTGGGCGTGGTGACGCGTGCCTGTAATCCCAGCTACTCAGGAGGCTGAGGCAGGAGAATTGCCTGAACCGAGGAGGCGGAGGTTGCGGTGAGCCGAGATTGCACCATTGCACTCCAGCCTGGGTAACAAGAGCAAAACCTCACCTCAAAAAAAAAAAAAAAGAAAAGAAAAGAAAAGAAAAGAAAATGTGTAGGCCAAAAAAATGTTTCTCTAACAGCTGTTGAAAGAATGCAGTCTCACTAAAGGGAATTAGACTAGGGGATATAGATTTAATTTCATTCACTTTCATTTAAAGCAAAATATGGTAAGAATTTGATAAATTTATGAACCCAAACTAACCAGAATCCTCAACTTAATTTTTGTTGTTTTAGTGACTATACTAATATTTCATGAGAAGGAGACAAAGAATAGAAACTAGTACCCACTCGAGATTTATGTCCCTCCAAAAATCACCTTCCAGGGATGCATGAATCCTGTGCAGATTCAATCCAGTGTTCACATCCCGTATTTACAATCCTTATGCAGAGGTAATGATGTTTAAAATAATGACTGAGAAATATTATGAAATGTAAAATGATCAAAGGAAGATTCAGTCACGTTCTGGAGAC
This sequence comes from Saimiri boliviensis, assembly GCF_048565385.1. Taxonomy (NCBI): domain Eukaryota; kingdom Metazoa; phylum Chordata; class Mammalia; order Primates; family Cebidae; genus Saimiri; species Saimiri boliviensis. Next base: position 120,150,324 of record NC_133456.1, on the reverse strand, counting down.
TGTGCCTATTTAGGAAAGAAAATTCGCCTATGTACTTAAAAAAACACACACACACACACACACACAACTGAATAGACTGACAAGTGATCCAAATTAAGTGAGTTAATCCAATAATCAATTTCCAAAGCATTCTATTCACCTATGGTCTTACTCTGCTTGATTTAACCTATACCTCACTTGGTGGCATCTATGTCCTCAGTAGTTTGGGCAATTTTTTCTCAAAGCCCCATGTCATCAGCAGTGCAAGGTGAGAGGTTTCCTGGTTCACACATGTGTGTGTCTTTTCACATGTCAGACTTTCATTGAAGAAGAACTCATCCTAATTCTCTCAGTTCTTCAGAGAATTTCTAATCACAAAAGCCATGAGCTACAAGGAGTTCCCAAGGAGACAGTTCTCCTTAGCACTTCTCATTCACTCTGTAGTCAGAGCCATGGGCAACAGAGTCTCAATCCATTCGACAAGTCAGCCTATATTGCATACCATACATAATAGTATATTTAACCAATATATAAATATTATAGGTTAAATATTCCACAAGAAACAAGGTAGCACTTAACATCAAGAGGAGAAAGAGATAGGAGAAAGGGTAAATGAATAAGTCCCAGTGGGAGCGAAGAAGACAAAAGGATTTCTGGTCTGGTCCATTGGTCCTCAACGGAGGAGTCTTTGATGTGGAAGAGCCTTTAGAGGTGCATGCTAAGTTCTTATCGTGGCTGACTGCAAGACTGGGTTAATTAAGGCAGCTGTTTGGAGAGGCTGAAGGTCTGCCTTTATATACATATATATATAGTCACAGAGTCCTCTGGTGAGAACCTACAGTGGAAGAGTGTGCTTACTATGTCCTTACCTGGTTGGATGCAGACTTCACATTTTTATTTGTTTGTTAAGCAAAATATCCTTGTTGGCAAAGTCCCCTATGAAATATAAAATGCAGTATTTTTCTAAGATGGAGTTTAATGAACAGTTGCTCTATACACCCCGATTTCTTAGTTTTGAGGTGAGGTATTTCTGGATTTGCTTCCTCAGGGTTTCCTCTCCTAGTTCTCTGCGACTTTTCAATTTCTGTTGCTACCTGGTTGCCAAATATTACTTTTACTTCTTTTTTTTTTTTTTTTTTTTTTTTTTGAGACGGAGTTTTGCTTTTGTTACCCAGGCTGGAGTGCAATGGCGCGATCTCGGCTCACCGCAACCTCCACCTCCTGGGTTCAGGCAATTCTCCTGCCTCAGCCTCCTGAGTAGCTGGGATTATAGGCACATGCCACCATGCCCAGCTAATTTTTGGTATTTTTAGTAGAGACGGGGTTTCACCATGTTGACCAGAGCGGTCTCGATCTCTTGACCTCGTGATCCACCCACCTCGGCCTCCCAAAGTGCTGGGATTACAGGCTTGAGCCACCGCGCCCAGCCCAAATATTACTTCTTTCTAGAATTTATTAAAAAGGTATAATCCGGCAAAAATATAAAGATTTTTGTGGGTGTGGAAAGAAAAGTCGTATCACAGAAGGAGTCAATGGAAATCTTCTTGGTCTAGTGTAACTTCCACCCTTCCTCTTGTGGCCATTCTTCATCCAAAACGTTCTGGGCCTCTGGCGAAGTGTCTCTCCCCACCGAGTGCAGTCCCTAGGTCTTCGAAGGGAGTGATTCCCTGAAGCTGATGATAATTTTCAGCTATCTCTTGGTCTCCTCTCCCTGTGCCCTGTTGAATTCTAATGAATAATATTCACATCACATTAAATTTTTATTTCTTATGAAATTCTAAATTGCCATCTTGTCTCCCAGTCCTTGAAGAATAAATAACCCTTGATCTTGCAGATCCAACAATCTTAGTTCAGTTCAGCTGCCACATTTGATAGATGAGGAAACTAAAGCTCAGAGAAGGGAAGTGATTTACCAAAAAATACTGGGGCTATTTGGAAGCAGAGCTGAAGCCATAACTCTGGTCTTCCTCCTCTTCGGCCAATGCCCCCATCTACTTGTGTCATTTTTTGCTTCATTCCAGATTGGCAAGATTGTAATAATGAAAGATGACAGGGTTGCTTACGCACCTTGTATTCTTGTCTATTATAACTATAAACCTGAGTATATGTTTCCCAGAATAGTTAATCATCTAGTAGAAGATAGTGTGCTTTCTTGTCCTGCAAATCATGAAAAAACACCTCCTGTACTTTCTCTTAATGTTTGCCATATTGTTTTTCAGGCTCCAGGGAATTGGTCTCAGTGTCATTGTGTGTAAATACTGCCCGTTAGTCTCTCTGTATTAGTAGCTGCTGACTAATATTACAAGGTAATAATTGGTTATACTGTATTAGGAGAATAACAGTTTATAACAATATTACTTGCAATAAACTTCATACTTTCTTTTCCTATTCAGTGAAGCAATTGTTTGGCTTTATGGCTCCACAGACAGTTTTCCTTTCATAGCTAAGTTAATTTTGTCATAAGGCAATCAGGTGGCACAAAAGTATTAACAACTACAGGAAACCAACATCTAGCAAAGACATTTGAAGATCATGTTCACCCTGAATAAACAGGTGACTTTAAAAAAATTCTTCCAACTTTTAACGTCAAACAGAAAAGTTGAAAAAGAAGTACCATAAAGACACATCCACCCTTTATTTAGATTCACAAATTAACATTTTCTGGGATTGGCTTTGTGTGTCTCTATGCCTCTTTTCCTCTTCACATATACACCCATTTTCTCTCTCTTACACATACGTACATATACATGCACACACTCAGATTTTGGGGAGCTCTGAACTCCTTGAAAGCAAATTGCAGACATCAAGATTATATGAAAATACTTAAGGGATTTTTCCCAAAATAAGCACATTCTTTTATATTACTACAATAGCAGTTACAAGACATTTGCTACTGATAATATTATGTAGTATACAATCTAAATTTAAATGTCTCCACTTGCTCTCAAATATTCTCTCTATTAGTCGGGGATCTTATATTGGATTTTTTTTTGTCATGTTTCTTATTTTCATCAGTCTATAATATTGCTTCCCCTCCACCCTTTTCCCTCATCTTTTACAACCTTGATTTTTGAAGAGTCCAGACTAAGGGTGTTTCTCAAACTGGATTCATCTAACTGTTCTTCTGGATTAGACAAAATGTTTAGGCAAGTATTATGTTTCCCACTGCATTGCATCGGGAAGTTTATAATGTCACTTTATCTCAATATTTGTGAAGCTAAGTTTCATCTCTTTGATTTAAATTCTGTACTTAATAAACATTTAATGGATCATAGAGACATATGAATGTCCTTTTCCTAACAATATATTAGTGTATAGTGTTAGGAGTAATTTCATGCCAGAATCTCATATTACCTTGGTGGTATTTGCAAAATGGTGATTTTAAAATTCAGGCATTTTTCTAGCTCAGGGGCCAGTAGATTTTTCCAGTGAAGAGTCACCTTCTAAGTCTTCTAGGCTTTGTGGGCCACATATGGTCCCTGTTACATATTCTGTTTCTTCTTTAGCTGTGTAAAAATTATTAGCTTATCAACTGCAGGAAAATGGTCTGCAGCAGGATTTGGGCCATGAGTAGTAGTTTGTCAAAGTCCTGTTTGTGTTATAAAGAAGAGCTTTCCTTTTCCTTGTAACACCTGTGTGTGTGTGTGTGTGTGTGTGTGTGTGTGTGTGTGTGTGAGAGAGAGAGAGAGAGAGAGAGAGAGAATGAGATTCTTTAATAACTTTCTTTTATAGAGTTGGTCTCTAAGCTTTTTGTTTTTTAAATAAATACTCTTTGGATTTAACTTTGGTAAATAACACTGTTTTAAGAAAATTTCAATTTCATTTTCTTCTATGTTTTCTGATATAATAGCCACTAGCTGCATGAGACCATTCAAATTTAAAATAATTATAATAAAATTATAATTAGAAATTAATTAGAAAAAATTTAGTTTCTCAGTCACATGAGCCACATTTAAGTGTACAAGTATTCACTCAACACACATAGCTAGTGGCTACATATTAAACAGTGCAGATGTAGGACATTTTTATGATTTAGAAGTTGAATTGGACAGTAAAAAAAGGAGATTTCAAATGTATTTGCACAGAGTTGTGCAAAATAGTCCCTCATAATTAGAGTTAACTTATAATTTATTTCTTGTCTTTTTTTTTTTTGCTTTTATGCTTATTTCCCTTCTTACTAATTTGTCTATTTCCTTTTTTTAAGTTACCAAAGTATTTATTATATCTACTATTTTTCCGTTTTTATCTCACATTTTCCTTTCCTTATGCTTTCTTTTGATTTAGCTTATCAGGTTTTTTTTTTAACTTTTATTTTAGGTTCAGAGGTACCTGTGCAGGTTTATTATATAAATGTCACTGGGGATTGTTGTGCAAATTATTTGTCACCTATGTGGTAGGCACTGTACCTCGTAGGTAGTTTGTCAGTCCTGACCCTCCTCTTTCCTTCATCCTCAAATAAGTCCCACTGTCTGTTGGGTCCATGTGTACTCAATGCTGAGCTTCTACTTGTGAGAACATGTAGTATGTGGTTTTCTGTTCCTCTGTTAGTTCATGTAAGATAATGGCTTTTACCTTCATCGATGTTGCTGCAAAGGACCTGACCTCATTCTGTTTTATGGCTCCATCATGTTCCATGGTGTATATGTACCACATTTTCTTTATCAGTCTACCATCGATGGGCATTTAAGTTGCTTTTGGTTCTTTGCTATTGGGAATCATGCTGCAATGAGCATGTGTGTGCATGTATCTTTCTCTTTTCTCTCTTTTTTTTTTTTTTTTTGAGACGGAGTTTCGCTCTTGTTACCCAGGCTGGAGTGCAATGGCGCAATCTCGGCTCACCGCAACCTCCACCTCCTGGGCTCAGGCAATTCTCCTGCCTCAGCCTCCTAAGTAGCTGGGATTACAGGCACGCGCCACCACGCCCAGCTAGTTTTTTGTATTTTTAGTAGAGACGGGGTTTCACCATGTTGACCAGGATGGTCTCGATCTCTTGACCTCGTGATCCACCCGCCTCAGCCTCCCAAAGTGCTGGGATTACAGGCTTGAGCCACCGCGCCCGGCTTCTCTTTTCTCTCTTATATTTCCCTCCCTCCCTCCCTCCTTCCTTTCTCTTTTCTCTCTTCCTTTCTTTCTCTCTTGTTTCTTTCTTGCTTGCTTGCTTGCTTTCTTCTTTTTTTCTCTTATCTTCCTTCCTTTCTCTCTGTTTCTCTTTCTTTCTCTCTTTCTCTTTCTTTTTTCTTTCTCCTTTCCTCCCTCCCTCTCTCCCCCACTTTCTCCCACCTTCCTTCCCTCCCTCCTTCTCTCTGCTTCTGTCACCCAGGTTGGAGTGCAGTGGCACCATCTTGCCTCATTGCAGGCTCCACATCCCAGGTTCAAATGATTCTCCTTTCTTAGCTTCCTAAGTAGCTGGGACCACAAGCGCCTGCCACCAGATCCAGCTAAGTTTTGTATTTTTTATTAGAGGCTGGGTTTCTCCATGTTGTTCAGGTTATCAGGCTGGTCTTGAACTCCTGACCTAAGTTTATCTGCCCACCTCAGCCTCCCAAAGTGCTGGGATTACAGGTGTGAGCCACACACCCGGCCCTCACTACTACTCCCTTTTGTATCCTGCAACTCACACCTTGCCCATGCGACTCATGCATAGCCCCTGCCTTTCCCCACAGTCATTTGTGAGTCCTGCACTAAATGGCCTTCAGTCCAGAGACCAGACATCAGATAGCAATCTGGATATCTTCCTTGATGGGAGGTGAGACCTCCAGAAGAGGAAAATGCCTGCTATGGAGCCTGCACTCTGAACACGGTGACTCTTCAGGCAAACAGCTAGAACCGTAGTGAGTAAAATCTCCAGCCAAAAAGAAAACTTTCCAATCAGCTCTTCCCTGACCCTGTTTTACAGATGGAAACATTAAGGCTCAGAGGAGAGGAGACAGAGTAGGCATTGGAACCATAGTCTCCTGGCTCCAAAGCCAAGTTCTGTCCACCCAGCCAGGCTGCATCCTTCCTTCTATAAATGTTTATAACAGTATGTGCTGGGCACTCTTGTTAGGCCCTGCTACACATATCACTCAGTCTGCTTTTCCCATTCATTTGACAAGTGTTTATGGAGTTCCCACTGTGTGCAGGAGCTGGACTCAATACAAGGGCATCTTGGTAAAAAACTCAGGCAAAGTCTACCCACCTGGGCTTCTAACAAGACAAAGAGAGGGTTGGCACCATGGGCAATGCTGTGAAGGCAATGAATGAAATGGTGGGGTCAGACAGGAAGGGTGGTCATGGATGCTCTCTGCATGGAAGGGGCATCTTCTTGGCTTTGAGACCCAAATGCCAAAATACCTGTGAGCAGCAGGCCATGCCCATTCAGTAAGAGAGCTGAGCCACAACCCTCCATAGATGCCAAACCAAACACAAGATCAGGCCAGCAATGAGGGACAAAGACCATGGCCTGCAAGGGTCTTGCCACCTGAGCTCACAAGGGGATTTTTGTTATGCTTCTTTTATTATTATTATTATGGTGGGGTTGAGGGTCCTCAGTGCACAAGAAACAATCTAGGAACCATAAGTCAAGATCGAGGCTGCAATCCCTGCTCTGCTCTTGCTGTGTGACCTCAGGCTGCTATCGCCACCTCTCAGAGCCTCAGCTTCCTTCCCCTTCTGTAAAATGGAGAGTCTAATAATACCCACCTGGCAAGGGGGTCCAGGGAAGTCAGTGAGCTCCTTTATGTAAGGAGATGATGTCTGCACGTGGCCCCGGGTCAGAGATTTGTAATGGGGATGGAAATTACTGATAAGTGGCCAGGCATGTTGGCTCACACCCTTAATCCCAGCACTTTGGGAGGCCAAGGCAGGTGGACCACCTGCGGTCAGGAGTTTAAGATTAGCTTTGCCAACCCGTTGAAACCCCGTCATTACTAAAAGTACAAAAATTAGTCGGGCATGTGGGTGTGTCCCAGCTACTTGGGAGGCTGAGGCAGGAGAATCGCTGGAACCTGAGAGATGGAGGTTGCAGTGAGCTTAGATCATGCCACTGCACTCCTGCCTGAGCAACAAGAGTGAAACTTGGTCTCAAAAGAGCAAGCAAGCAAGCAAGCAATTACTGATAACCTTACAGGTTTTCAGAGGTACACAAGGGACTCAGAGGGGGGACCACACCCATCCTCTCACACACAGAGAAGGAAACAGCCTACCTACTCAAGACACACAGTGACCAGCTGTCAACAGCTGCATCACCCCAGGGTCTCCATTGTGGCCCAGGGCTTCTGACCTGCCCTGGAGGGGCCCTTGGGCCTCCCCCTACCACCTCCTCTCCGTTCCTCACTTTAGCTCTTCTCTGTGGCCCCTGGTTATGGCCAAAGGCTGGGGATCTTAAGAGTTTGAGGCAGCTGAGCATCTGTCTGTGCTTTCACCCAGAGCCAGAGCACCAGGCCACATGCATATCAGCTGTGATTCCCCACCGGTTTAAAACCACCTAAGGGCTGGCAGTTGTGTGTGCAGAAGAGGGGGTGCTGTTCTTCCTCCAGGTTGACAACATGATAGATTGAAAAGTACATGGGAGGCTGGGTGCAGTGGCTCAGGCCTGTAATTTCAGCACTTCGGGAGGCTGAGGCTGGTGGATCACCTGAGGTAGGAGTTCAAAACCAGCCTGGCCAACATGGGGAAACCCCATCTCCTAAACATACAAAAATTAGCTGGGCGTGGTGGCATTTGCCTGCAATCCCAGCTACTTGGGAGGCTGAGGTGAGAGAATCACTTGAATCTAGGAAGCAGAGGTTGCAGTAAGCCGAGATCACACCACTGAACTGCCGCCTGGGTGACAGAGTGAGACTTTGTCTCAAAAAAAAAAAAAAAAAAAAAAAAAAAGAAAAGAAAATCAAAAAGAAAAGTGCCTGGGCTCTGGAGGCAGAGAGATGGAATTGAATCCTAACTTTTACTTCTCAGCTGTGTGCTCTTGGACAAGTTCACTTCTCTGAGCTTTAGTTTTCTCATCTGTGAAATGGGAACAACATTTGGCTTGCCGGGGGTCTTAGGATGACTGGGAAGTGTCTGGCACATACTAGGTGCTCAATGTGTGTGCTTTCCCATGGTCATCTAAGAGTCCTCAGGGCTGCCCTCCTGCCCTTCCGCCACAACACCTGTGACTGCCTCTTAAATGGGTACTCAGGGTGATAAGGAGGCACAGGTGAGAGAGCCAGGCTGGATCCACACCCACCCATGCCCATTGTTAGGAAAGCAAGCTTTTGATGCCTGGCCCTGCTGCTGGTGGCTGAGAGTATAAAATGGGACCTAGAGCCAGCCTCTCCCTTCCTCTAAGGCACACCAAGGCAATAGTGTTTTAAAGGAAAGGAGGCAGTGGCATGGAGGCTCCAGAGACTGAGCCGTTCCTATGGAAAAAGGGAGGCAGTGGGGCCCATGGCTGAGGACCGTCTGGCGGGTGTTCCATTCTACCTTCCTCCTGGGACCCACAGCCTCTTCATCAGTGATGTCTTCAGGTTCACTGTCCCCAAGCTGCTTAGGTGAGTCCAGACTTCAGGAGCTCTGCTAAGGTTGGTGGTCTCTTAATAGCATCCCTCCAGGGCAGCCATCCCCAGACTTTTTACACAGGGGGCCAGTTCACTGTCCTTCAGACCGTTGGAGGGCCGCCACATACTGTGCTCCTCTCACTGACCACCAATGAAAGAGGTGCCCCTTCCTGAAGTGCGGCGGGGGGGGGGGGGGGGCGGATAAATGGCCTCAGGGGGCCGCAGGTTGGGGACGCCTGCTCCAGAGTCAGAGGGCTTCAGCTCTCATGCCTCTGCCTATAGATCTGGTGCTTGGGACACTGGAGGGTGGGTGAGAAGGATACTGAAAATGGGAAATGATTAATCAGAAAGTGACTGTCCCTTACAAGGGCAAATAAGCAAGCTTTTACCTGAATGTATAAATTAGCTTTTGTTGTAAAATGCTAAAAAGTGAGTGGCTTAAAATTATAAGCATTTATTTATTTTGTTCCCAGTCATGCGGGTCAGTAATGTGGACTGGGCACAGATGGGTGGTTCTTCTTTTCTTGGCTGGGTTTTCTCATGTGCCTGCAGCTGTGTGTCTGAAGCTGGGATGGCTTTCTGTTCCATATGGGTTCCCATTCTCCAAAGAGCTAGCTCCGACTTGTTCATGTGGCTGCTTGGGAGGGTTCTAAGAAATAGGCCAAAAGCCACATTTTCTCTTGAGGCTCACAGCCGGCATAGCTTTACCTCCACTCTACCCTGTTGGTCAAAGGTGGTTTTGTGGCCAGCCCAGATTCAAGTGGTGTCTGCTCAGCTGCCGTAACAGAGCATCACAGACTGAGTAGCTTCAACAACAGAAATGTGTTTTCCTCATGATTCTGGAGGCTGGAAGTTCCAGATCAGGTATCCACATGTTGGTTCCATCTGAGGCCTCCGTCCTTGGTGTGCAGTTGGCCACCTCCTCCCTGTGTCCTCATGTGGTCTTTCCTCTGTGTCCACCCTGGTGTCTCTCCGTGTGCCTACATTTTCTCCTCCAGGGTTCTGAAGTACTGGGATTAAGGGCATGAGCCACTGTGCCTGGCCCTCATGCAATTCATTGAATACTATGCTAACAGTGAAAAACAGACAGATTGTATCGGTACTGGAAGCAGAGTTTCTACTGAATGTTATCATTTTTGTGCCATTGTAAAGTCAAAAAGTTGTGTGACCATCTGCACTTGCAACTACTGGTAGGCCTAGACAGTTGGATTTTAGATCCAGAAACAACCAAACAGTTCCTGCTGGGTGGGAGAAGACCGTAGGAGTCAGAGCTCTTAGCTGCTAGCGAGAGAAGCCCACTCAGGCCGAGTTTAAAAACTTAGGCCAGGCACTGTGGCTCATGCCTGTAATCCCAGCACTTTGGGAGGTCGAGGTGGGTGGATCACCTGAAGTCAGGAGTTTAGACCAGCCTGACCAACATGATGAAACCCTATCTTACTAAAAATACAAAAATTAGCCCGGCATGGTGGCAGGTGTCTGTAGTCTCAGCTACTTGGGGGGCTGAGGCAGGAAAATTGCTTGAACATGAGAGGTGGAGGTTGCAATGAGCCGAGATCATGCCATTGCACTCCAGCCTGGGTGACAGAGCAAAACTCCATCTCAAGAAAAAAATAAAAGAAAGAAAAGGAAATGAATTTATGGGGCAGCTGAGAAGGATCGAGGAGACACAGAGATTAAAGATCACAGGCAGCCAGCTGGACAGCCACAGCCTCATCAAGCCCAAACACGCAGAGGCTGGCCTGGGGCGGGGGGGCGGGTGACACAGAAATGGCCAGGCATGGTGGCTCATGCCTATAATTTCTGCATTTTAGGAGGCCTAGGTGAACAGATCACTTGAGACCAGGAGTTCAAGACCAGCCTGACCAATATGGTGAAACCCCGTCTCCACTAAAAACACAAAATTAGCCAGGTGTGGTTGCAGGTACCTGTAACTCCAGCTACTTGGGAGGCTGAGGCAGGAGAAGTGCTTGAGCCTGGGAGGTGGAGGTTGCAGTGAGCTGAGATCACACCATTGGACTACAGTCTGATCAACAGAGTGGCTCTCAAAAAAAAAAGAAAAGAAAAAAACACATAGAGACAATTTCTATGCAGAACTGTGAGTGAGCGTCTCTCCTTTTGGGGGCAATGCCAGGGTATTTCCAGGATCTGCGAGTGGGCACTGAGCATATGGCTGAGAATCCTGGACAGCAGCAACATCCAGATGTACTTAGCAGAGGAATCAGGGATGTGCCTGGCTGGAGTATCAACAAAGCCGTCAATTCCAGCTGGCTGTGGATGTTGATGCTATACATCCTGTATATGAATTCTCCCATCAGAAGTTCTATCTAGTTAGAAATGCAAATAAGAAAGAAAATCATGCTCCCATTCCCCAAAGGAAAGGGCAGGGAGGCGGGAAGGTGGAAGGGAACTTCCTCGTGCTGCGGCCTGAATCTCCACTCGTGCTGCTGTCTTCCCCACTAGACTCTGTACTTCCAGAAGGGGCTGGAGATGGGCACAATGCCAGCCCCTCCCTTCTCTCCAGAAGTGTTTCGCAACCCTGACATTCACAGTAATTGCTTCTTTCTGTTCGTCTTTTTTTTGAGGCAGGTTCTTGCTCAGTCACCCAGGCTGGAGTGCAGTGGTGTGATCATGGCTCACTGCAGCCTTGACCTCTTGGGCTCAAGTGATTGTCTCCCCTCAGCCTCCTGAGTAGGCGGGACTATAGGTGTGTACCACTATTCTGGGCTAATTTTAAAAAAACTTTTTTTTTTTTTTCCTGTAGAGACAGGGTCTTACTATATTGCCAGGCTGGTCCCAAACTCCCGGGCACAAGTGATCCTCCCTTCTCGGCCTCCCAAAGTGTTTGGCATTACAGGTGTGAGCCACCACACCTGCCGTCTTTGTGTTTCTTTAGAGTAGAGCTGTCCTAGTAATCATCTCTAGCCCATAACTGTTCCCCAGGATTGTGATGTCTTTTAAGCCTCTTTCAATCTTCCAAGTTTGTTAGCTGGGAAAGATTATTAGGATTACACCTGTAATCCTGATGTGATAGGATTATTTAAGTTCAGAGGTTTGAAACCAACCTGGACAACACAGGGAGACTTCTGTCTCTACAAAACCTAATTTTCTTCTTTTTTAAAAACTCTACCCAGGCTACAGTGCAGTGGGCTGATCTCCCCTCACTGCAACCTTCGCCTCCTGGGTTCAAGTCATTCTTCTGTCTCATCCTCCCAAGTAGCTGAGATTACAGGCACATGAGACCATGCCCAGCTAATTTTTGTACTTCTAATAGAGCTGGGGTTTCACCATGTTGGCCTGGCTGTTCTCAAATTCCTGACCTCAGGTGATCTTCCCACCTCAGTCTCTCAAAGTGCAAAGATTGGGATCACAGGTGTGAACAACGGTGCTTGGCCAAAAACTAAAATTTTAAAAAAGACACAATTTAAAAGTTTCTCCTCTTTCTTTTCCTTTTTTTTTTTTTTTTTTTTTTTTTTTTTTTTTTTGAGACAGAGTCTTGCTCTGTCACCCAGGCCAGAGTGCAATGGCACAATCTCAGTCCAGTGCAACCTCCGACTCCCAGGTTTAAGTGATTCTCTTGCTTCAGCCTCCCCCATAGGTGGAATTACAGGCATGTGCTACCACACCTGGCTGATTTTTGTATTTTTGGTAGAGATGGGGTTTCTCCATGTTGGTCAGGCTGGTCTTACCTGTGATCTGCCCACCTTGGCCTCCCAATATGCTGGGATTACAGGCCTGAGCCACCTTGCCTGGTCTATCCCTTTTCTTTTCTATGGATTTTGGAAGACTCCACAGTGTTAGGCCTGTAGCATTTCTCAAAGTCAGGATTTTCCTGGTGCAGGTGAACCCATTCTCTGTCTTGTATATGTGGCATATTTACAGCTGGATTTATCCTCACCCCATTAGGTTAACGTTTGATCATGTTGGCAAGATTCAGTGGGTGATGTGATTGATCTCTTATTGGTGATGAATACTATCCTGTTGTCTCTCTTATTTTGTTAATTTTTTAAACTAGTTTTTTAGAAATAGGGGTCTCATCGGGCACGGTGGCTCACGCCTGTAATCCCAGCACTTTGGGAGGCCGAGGCGGGTGGATCACGAGGTCAAGAGGTCGAGACCATCCTGGTCAATATGGTGAAACCCCGTCTCTACTAAAAATGCAAAAAATTAGCTGGGCATGGTGGTGCGTGCCTGTAATCCCAGTTGCTTGGGAGGCTGAGGCTGGAGAATTGCTTGAACCCAGGAGGCGGAGGTTGCGGTGAGCCGAGATCGCACCATTGCATTCTAGCCTGGGTAACAAGAGCGAAACTCCGTCTCAAAAAAAAAAAAAAAAGGAATAGGGGTCTCATTTTGTCACCCAATCTGGAGTGCAGTGACTCCACCATAGCTCCCTGAAGCCTCAAATTCCTGGGCTCAAGTGATCTGCACACTGCAGCCTCCTGAGTAGCTGAGACCACACACCACCACACCCAACTTTTTTTCTTTTTTTCTGAAGTCTCCCTTTATCGCCCAGGCTGGAGTTCAGTGGCATGATCTCAGCTCATTGCAAACTCCGCCTCCCAGGTTAATGCAATTCTCCTGCCTCAGCACTCTGTGTCGGTGGAATTATAGGCATCTGCCACCACCCCCAGCTAATTTTCATATTTTTAGTAGAGATGGGCTTTCTCCATGTCGGTCAGGCTGGTCTGGAACTCCTGACCTCAAGTGATCTGCCTGCCACAGCCTCCCCAAGTGCTGGGATTACAGATGTGTGCCATCGCATTGCACCTGGCCAATGCCCAGCATTTTCTTCTTTTTCGACTGAGTGTTGTTTTGTCACGCAGGCACAATCTCAGCTTGCTGCAATCTCTGCCTCCTGGGTTCCAGCGATTCTGCTGCCTCAGCCTCCTGAGTAGCTGGAATTACAGGCACCTGCCACCACGCCCAGCTATATTTTTTAGCAGAGATGAGGTTTCGCCATATTGACCAGGCTGGTCTTGAACTGACCTAGTGATCCACCCACCTCAGCCTCCCAAAGTGCTGGGATTCCAGGCGTGAGCCACCATGCCTGGTACCTAATTCCTATTCACTGGTCATGGATGGGAGCTATGGAACCTTCCTCCAGAATACATGCTGGCCCCATCAGAACTTCAGGATTCGGTCTCCTAAGAGATGTTCCTCTGTGCTACACACTGAAATAGTCCATCTCAGTCCACTGTTAGACAACTTCCAGGAATGACAGTGGCTGTAGTCTAGGTGAAGAAACACTGAAGTAGGAGTCAGCAGACCCCGGGACTCTTTGGACTCAGCCACTAACTACTTAATGTGACCTTGGGAAAAAAAAAAAAAAGCTGGAGCAACCATGCCTGTAATTTCAGCATTTTGGGAGGTCGATGTGGGAGGATTGCTTGAGCCCAGTAGTTTGAGAGTAGCCTGGGCAACATAGCAAGACCCCACCTCTACAAAAAATGTCAATAAATTTTCCAGGTGTGGCAGTGTCCCCCTGCAGTCCCAGCTACTCGGTAGGTAAAAGTCGGAGGATCACTTGAGTCCCAGAGGTCAGTGAGCCAGGTCATGCCACTGCACTGAAGACTGCAGTGAGCCAAGGTCATGCCACTGCACTCAAGCTTGGGCTTCAAAGTGAGACACTGTCTCAGAAAAAAAAAAAAACCTGGAGCTTTTGTTTCGCATTTGTAAAAGGTAAATGATATTATCTCCTTCATGGAGTTACTGTGAGGATGGAAATACAATTATTTTTCTTCCCTCTCCTTTTAGAAATACAACGAGATAGGCATAGTGGCCAGGTGAGGTGGCTCATGCCTGGAATCCCAGCACTTTGGGAGGCTGAGGTGGGTGGATCACCTGAGGTCAGGAGTTCAAGACCAGCCTGGCCAACATAGTGAAATCTTGACTCCACTAAAACTACAAAAATTAGTGCATCGTGGTGGCACTTGCCTACAATCTCAGCTACTCGGGAAGCTGAGGCAGGAGAATTGCTTGAACCTGGGAGGTGGAGGTTGTAGTGAGCTGAGATCTTCCCACTGCACTCCAGCCTGGGAGACAGAGCAAGACTCCATCTCAAAAAACAAACAAAAACCAAAACCCGGTGTGGCGGCTCATCCCTGTAATCTCATCAATTTGGGAGGCCGAGTTGAATGGATCACCTGAGGTCAGGCGTTCAAGACCAGCCTGACCAACATGTAGAAACCCCACCTCTACTAAAAATACAAAATTAGCCAAGCATAGTGGCATGTGCCTGTAATCGCAGCTACTCGGGAGGCTGAGGCAGGGGAATTGCTTCAACCTGGGAAGCAGAGGTTGCAGTGAGCTGAGATTGCACTCCAGCAGGGACAATGAGAAGGAAACTCCGTCTCAATAATAATAATAATAATAATAATAATAATTAGATAGGCATAGTGCACAAGACAATGTCAGGTAACACCTGCACCACAACTTAATACCACTTTGAGTCCGGACAGATGACGTAGGTCTCTGTGCCTCATTTTTTCCACCTGTCAGATAGGAATCATATGAGGATGTGCTCCTAAGATGATGCTCAAGGCTAAGTAATGTTACCCACGAACATGCCTAGACCAGAACCGCCTGCATTTTAAATACTCTTCCCTTTTGGCTGTTGTTGTTACCGTTATTATTTTACTAACTGGAGTGATTTCTAGGCTGCAATAAAAGGATCTGAAGTTTGTGAACAAGACCATTATTCCTTACCAACTGATTAATAACCTGTTTTTCTTTTTCTTTTCTTTTTTCTTTTTTTCTTTTTTTGGAGAAAGAGGTAGAAAGGGAAGTTTCCATATACATTTATATATATATATAATTGCCTTGTAGGATTTGGGGTACATGTGAAGAACATGCAAGATTGTTGCATAGGGACACACGTGGCAGTGTGGTTTGCTGCCTTCCGCCCCATCACCTATATCTGACATTTCTCCCCATGCTATCTCTCCCCAACTCCCCACCGCCTGTGGCTCTCCCCTAGTTCCCTCCGACAGACCCCAGAGTGTGATGCTTCCCTACCTGTGCCCATGTGTTCTCATTGTTCAACACCCACCTACGACAGAGAACGTGAGATGTTTGATTTTCTGCTCTTGTGTCAGTTTACTGAGAATGATGGTTTCCAGGTTCATCCACGTCCCAACAAAGGACACGGACTCATCGTTTTTTATGGCTGCGTAGTGTTCCATGGTGTGTATGTGCCAAATTTTTCCTGTCCCGTCTATCATCGATGGGCATTTGGGTTGGTTCCAAGTGTTTGCTATTGTAAACGGTGCCAACATGAACATTGATGTGCATGTGTTCTTATAACAGAAGGATTTATAATCCTTTGGATACATACCCAGTCATGGGATTCCTGGGTCAAATAGGATTTTTGCCGGGCACGGTGGCTAAAGCCTGTAATCCCAGCACTTTGTGAGGCCAAGGCGGGTGGATCACGAGGTCGAGAGATCGAGACCATCCTGGTCAACATGGTGAAACCCCCGTCTCTACTAAAAATACAAAAAATCAGCTGGGCGTGGTGGCGCGTGCCTGTAATCCCAGCTACTCGGGAGGCTGAGGCAGGAGAATTGCCTGAACCCAGGAGGCGGAGGTTGCGGTGAGCCGAGATCGCGCCATTGCACTCCAGCCTGGGTAACAAGAGTGAAACTCCATCAAAAAAAAAAAAAAAAAAAAAAAAAAGAGCACAAATGGGATTTCTATTTCTAGGTCCTGGAGGAATCGCCACTCTGTCTTCTGAAATGGTTGAATTAATTTACACTCCCACCAACAGTATAAAAGTGTTCCTAATTCTACACATCCTCTCCAGCATCTGTTGTCTCCAGGTTTTTGTTTTTGTTTTTTTTTTTTTTTTTTTTTTTTTTGAGTTTCACTGTTGTTACCCAGGCTGGAGTGCAATGGCACAATCGCGGCTCACCGCAACCTCCGCCTCCTGGGTTCAAGCGATTCTCCTGCCTCAGCCTCCTGAGTAGCTGGGATTACAGGCATGCACCACCATGCCCGGCTAATTTTTGTATTTTTAGTAGAGACGGGGTTTCACCTTGCTGACCAAGATGGTCTCGATCTCTTGACCTTGTGATCCACCCGCCTCGGCCTCCCAAAGTGCTGGGATTACAGGCGTGAGCCACCGCGCCCAGCCGTCTCCAGGTTTTTAAATAATTGCCATTCTAACTGGTGTGAGATGGTATCTCAATGTGGTTTTGATTTGCATTTCTTTAATGATCAGTGATGATGAGGACATTTTCATGTTTGTTGGCCTCCTGTGTGTCTTCTTTTGTAAAGTGTCTGTTCATGTCCTTTGCTCACTTTTGAATGGGCTTGTTTGTTTTTTTTCTTGTAAATTTGTTTTAGTTCTTTATAGATTCTGGTTATTAGCCCTTTGTCAGATGGGTAGATTGCAAAATTTTTTTCCGATTCTGTTGGTTGCCAGTTCATTCTAATGATTGTTTATTTTGCTGTGCAGAAGCTCTGGAGTTTGATTAGGTCCCATTTGTCTATTTTGTCTTTTGTTGCCAAAGCTTTTGGTGTTTTAGTCATGAAGTCCTTGCCTATGACTATGTCCTGGATGGTTTTGCCTGGGTTTTCTTCTAGGGATCTTATGATGTTAGGTCTTATGTTTAAATCTTTAATCCATCTGGAGTGAATTTCAGTGTCAGGTGTCAGGAAGGGGTCCAGTTTCTGCTTTCTGCACAGGACTAGACAGTTTTCTCAGCACAATTCATTAAACAGGGGCTCCTTTTCCCATTACTTGTTTTTGTAAGGTTTGTCAAAGACCAGATGGTTGTAGATGTGTGGCATTGCCTCTGAAGCCTCTGTTCTGTTCCATTGGTCTATTATCTCTGTTTTGGTACCAGTACCATGCTGTTTTGATTACTGTAGTCTTGTAGTGTAGTTTGAAGTCAGGTAGTGTGATGCCTCCTGCTTTGTTCTTTTTGCTTAGAATTGAATTGGCTATGCGGGCTCTCTTTTGGTTCCACATGAAGTTTAAGGTGGTTTTTTCTAGTTCTGGAAGAAGGCCATTGGTAGCTTGATGGGGATATCACCGAATCTATAGATTACTTTGGTCAGTATGGCCATTTTCATGATATTGATTCTTCCTAACCATGAACATGGAATATTTCTCCATCTGTTTGTATCCTCTCTTATTTCGTTGAGTAGTGACTTGTAGT
This sequence comes from Saimiri boliviensis, assembly GCF_048565385.1. Lineage (NCBI taxonomy): Eukaryota > Metazoa > Chordata > Mammalia > Primates > Cebidae > Saimiri > Saimiri boliviensis. The sequence continues at coordinate 120,132,671 of NC_133456.1, read as the reverse complement.
TCTCCTTGAAGAGGTCCATTCCGTTCCTTGTTAGTTGTATTCCTAGGTATTTTATTCTCTTTGTAGCAACTGTGAATGGCAGTTCGTTTTTGATTTGGCTCTCTTTAAGTCTGTTACTGGTGTATAGGAATGCTTGTGATTTTTGCACGTTGATTTTGTATCCTGAGACTTTGCTGAAGTTGCTTATCAGTTTCAGGAGATTTTGGGCTGAGACGATGGGGTCTCCTAAATATATGATCATGTCGTCTGCAAATAGAGACAATTTGACTTCCCCCTTTCCTAATTGAATGTGCTTTATTTCTTTTTCTTGCCTGATTGCTCTGGCTAGAACTTCCAATACTATATTGAATACGGGTGGTGAGAGAGGGCATCCTTGTCTAGTGCCAGATTTTGAAGGGAATGCTTCCAGTTTTTGCCCATTCAGTGTGATATCGGCTGTGGGTTTGTCATAAATAGCTTTTATTATTTTGAGATATGTTCCATCAATACCTAGTTTATTGAGAGTTTTGCCTTCTCTGCATCTATGGAGATAATCATGTGGTTTTCGTCTTTGGTTCTGTTTATGTGGTGAATTATGTGTATATACTTGTGTATGTCAAACCAGCCTTGCATCCCAGGATGAATTTTCTTTTTTGAAACAGAGTCTCACTCCCCCTCCCAAACTCAAGCGATTCTCCTGCTCAGTCTCACGAGTAACTGGGATTACAGGCATCCACCACTAGGCCTGGCTAATTCTTGTATTTTTAGTAGAGATGGGGTTTTACCATGTTGACCAGGCTGGTCTCAAACTCCTGACCTCAGGTGATCCACCTACCTCGGCCTCCCAAAAGTGCTGGGATTACAGGCGCGTGTGCCACCACTCCCACCCTATAACCCCAGTTTCGTTTTACCAACTTTTATTACGGAACTTGGCACGACTCCCACATTCCCATAATGCAAATTGTCCTCCCCAATTATAACTGCCAATTTGTTTTCATCTAAGAAAAACAAAACAAGACAAACAAAAATGGAAATGCTGGTCATTTCTGTGGACAAAAAGATAAGTATGGCCGGGTGCTGTGACTGATGCCTGCAATTCCAGCACTTTGAGAGGCTGAGGTGGGCAGATCACTTGAAGCCAGGAGTTCGAGACCTGTTTGAACAACAAGGTGAATCGCCCTCTCTACTAAAAATACAAAAATGAGTGAGGCGGGGTGGCATGCGCCTGTAGTCCCATCTACTCAGGAGGCTGAGGCAGGAGAATGGCTTAACCCGGGAGGCAGAGGTTGCAGTGAGCAGATCATGCCAATGCACTCCAGCTTTGGCAACAAGATCAGAACTCCATCTCAAAAAACAAAAAAAAAAGTAATGTGACTGCAATTTTCTGGTTATAATCACAGAGTTCATGTGGAAATGTTAAGCAATATGAAAAAACACAGAGTTAAAGTTTTAAAAAATTACCCCACATTGGATCAGCAAACCTTCTAGGTCTTGCTGTTGCCCAGCTGGTGTTCAGTGGCACCATCACAGATGACTGCAGCCTCAACCTTCTGAGCTCGCTCTGTGCTCCTGCCTCCCAAGGAGTTGGGACTACAGGTACACAACCCTACACCCAGCTAATTTTTTAAAAATTGTTTTTGTAGAGGTGAAGTCTCATTATGTTGCCCAGGCTGGTCTTGAACTCCTGGCCTCAAGTGATCCTCCCACCTCAGCTTCCTGAGTAGCTGGGACTACAGATGAGTTCCACCATGTCCAGCTAATTTTCTTTTTTTTTCTTTTTTCTTTTTTTTTTTTTTTCTTGAGACGGAGTTTCACTCTTGTTACCCAGGCTGGAGTGCAATGGTGCGATCTCGGCTCACCACAACCTCCGCGCCTCCTGGGTTCAGGCAATTCTGCCTCAGCCTCCTGAGTAGCTGGGATTACAGGCACGCGCCACCATGCCCAGCTAATTTTTTGTATTTTTAGTAGAGACGGGGTTTCACCTTGTTGACCAGGATGGTCTCGCTCTCTTGACCTCGTGATCCACGCGCCTCGGCCTCCCAAAGTGCTGGGATTACAGGGTTGAGCCACCGCGCCCGGCCCCAGCTAATTTTCTGTATTTTATGTAGAGACGGTATCTCACTGTGTTTCCCAGGCTGGTCTTGAACTTCTGGGCTCAAGCAATCCTGCCTCAGCCTCCCAAAGTGCTGGGATCATAGGTGTGAGCCACTGTGCCTGTCCAAAGGTCAGTTTGCACACAGAGACAGACATGCATAGAGGGACAATGGCCACTGTAAGTCAAGGGATGCCTGATCCAGGAGAGAGGCTGGGACAGATTTTTCCCCAGAGCCTCCAGAGAGAGCCCGGCCTGCAGATACCTGACTTTACACTTCCAGCCTCCCAACTGGGAGACAACAACTTTTTATTTTATTTATTGATTTATTGAGACAGAGTCTCACCCTGTCACCCAGGCTGGAGTGCAGCGGCATGATCTCAGCTCACTGCAGCCTCATTCTCCCTGGTTCAAGCAAACCTCCCACCTCAGCCTCCTGAGTAGCTTGGGAACACAGGCACATGCAACCATGCCTGGGTTTTTTTGTTTTGTTTTGTTTTGTTTTTTTCTGAGATGGATTATTGCTCTGTCCCCCAGTCTGGAGTAAAGTGGTGTGATCTCAGCTTACTGCAGCCTCCACCTTCTGGGTTCAAGCCCTTCTCCTGCATCATTCTCCTGAGCAGCTAGGATTACAGGCGTGCACCACCACATCCAGCTAATTTTTGTATTTTTAGTAGAGACAGGGTTTCTCCATGTTGGCCACACTGGTCTCGAACTCCTGACCTCATGATTTGCCTACCTCAGCCTCCCAAAGTTCTCGAATTACAGGTGTGAGCCGCCACTCCCAGCCTTGTATTTTTTCAGTAGAGACGGGGTTTCATCCTATTGCCCTGGCTGGTCTCGAACTCCTGACCTCAAGAGATTCTCTCACGCTCCCAAAGTACAGGGATTACAGATATGAGCCAAGGCATCTGGTCTGAGACAACAAATTTGTGTTGTTCTAAGCCACTTAGTTTGTGGCACTTTGTTACAGCATCCCCAGCAAAGTTATACCCAAGGAATAATCCATTTCATTGTTAAAGGACACAGAAGCTCATGCCCTCGGTCATTCATGAATGTGTAATTAGGTTTTAGCCAGAAACAGAGGCTCATGCCTGTAATCCCAGTGCTTTGGAAGGCTGAGATGGGAGGACCACTTGAAGCCCAGAGTTTGAGGCCAGCCTGGCCAACATGGTGAGACCCCATCTCCAGACACACACACACACACACACACACACAAATATTAGTTGGGCATGGTAGCATGCATCTGTAATCCTAGCTACTCAGGAGGCTGAGATCGGAGGACTGCTTGAGTCTGGGATTAAGAGGCTGCAGTGAGCTGTGATTGTACCACTGCACTTTAGCCTGGACAACACAGGAAGTCCCTAGCTGTCTCTCAAAAAAAAAAAAAAAAAAAAAACAGGGCGGGGTTTGATTTTGTGTCTTTGTTGTTGTTACTGCTGTTTTTTGAGATGCAGTCTCGCACTCTGCCCAGGCTGGAGTGCAGTGGTTCAATCTCGGCTCACATGCAACCTCCGCCTCCTGTGTTGAAGTGACTCTCCCACCTCAGCCTCCCGAGTAACTGGGATTACAGGTGTGCACCACCACACCTGGCTCATTTTTATGTTTTTAGTAGAGATGGGATTTCACCACGTTGGCCAGGCTGGTCTCAAACTGCTGACCTAAGGAGATCCACCCACCTCGGCCTCGCAAAGTGCTGGGATTACAGATGTGGGTCACTGCACCCGCTTGATTTTATATTTTCGCTGGGTTGAGTCTGGCAGGTGTATGGTTAATAAATCATGTCTAAATATTTCTAGGTACCGGTGGCTCAGGCATGCACTGACAGCAATGTTGTGGGTGGTAATATTGGCTTCGAACATGGATGAAAACAAGATCTGGTCTGTTTTTTTCACCCAGACAGTGTCGCTGAGCTGACCTAGAAGATGACAGGACAGGTGCATGAGGCCATGTGTACATCCTGGGAAAGGGGATGCAACTGCTGGGACCCCAGCCCCCCTGCCACCACCCAGCCCACCCGGCCAGCGGCTCTTCCATGTTCGTTACGGCTTTTGAGAGGTTCACTATCCAAAGGAGAATGAATCAAAGAAAGTACAGGGCTGGGACACAATTCCGTTAAACATGACAAGGAATATGCTTTGGTTCAGGCAAACCCATGGCCAGGCACGGTGGCTCACGCCTGTAATCTGAGCAATTTAGAAGGCTGGGGGCAGAGTATCACTTGAGCCCAAGAGCTTGAGGCCAGCCTGGGCAACATAGTGAGACCCCTCCCCAAATCCACCAGAAATGTGAAAGGAAGAAAAAAAGATGTAACTCAGGCATTACCCGCCTCCAGATAGCCTTCCTGATGGCGCCATACCCAGGTGGGCTCAGGGGTAGCCTCTGTTCTCTGGGCATCAGAAGCTGCCTCCCCGGGGCGGTGGTCCTGGGTCAGCTCCTGCAGGAGTCCAGGGACAGGATGATGGTGGATGGGTCAGGACTGAGGGTCAGAGATGTGGAGAGGCAGATGGCTTTGGGACTCACTTGGTGAGATCAGTGGCATTTACTGCAGGGTGACTGTCAGGGTGCAGGGGAGAATTCTGCACCGGCCGTGTCTTCATCTCTCTCTTCCCTCCAATCCCAGGAGAGCAAATGAGGCAGAAGGACTCGCGGGCATGGCTCGCCAGCTCCATCCTCAGGAACTCGAGGACCATCAAGTTCTATGGCTGGGAGGGAGCCTTTCTGGACAGAGTCCTGGGCATCCGAGGCCAGGAGCTGGGCGCCTTGGGGACCTCTGGCCTCCTCTTCTCTGTGTCGCTGGTGTCCTTCCAAGCGTCTACCTTTCTGGTGATCTCACTCTCGTCTCTATGCCGAGCAGGACTGGGGAAGGAGTGTGGGGGTCAGGAGGTGAGGTAGGTGGAGCCACCCAGATTCTACCACCCTGTCCATCAAAACCCACACATTCTGGATCCTTTTCTCTCGGGGGTCCTGCTGTCTGTGAATGAATTAATCACATCATTCTGGTGAAGGTGGCAGGGGCTGATGAGGTCTGCTGTTCTGAGAGTGGGAGGATGGCTTAATCCCAGGAGCCCCAGCAGCATAGTGAGGCCAGTCTGGGCAACATAGCGAGACCCCCATCTCTACAAAAAGTCTTAAAAATGAACCAGGTGTGGTGATGCTTTTAGTCCCAGCTGCTTGGGAGGCTGAGGCAGGAGGATCACTTGAGCCTGGGAGGTAGAGGCTGCAGCGAGGAGAGATCACACCACTGCACTCCAGCCTGGGTGACAGAGAAAGACCCTGTCTCTAGGAAAAACAAAAAGAAAAGGAAACATGGAGATGATTCCCACCCTGGCCTGAAGGACTGAGGGGAGGGGAGCTATGTGAGGAGCCCTGGGAGGCAGCCAGGGGGTCACAATCCTGCCGTCCAGACCCTGCTGGGGTGCCCATGGGACCAACCCAAGAAAGCTCATGGATGGGCTCATGGCAGACTTGCAGCCCAGAGGCATGCTTAACCCTTGATACCAATGGGGAAACAGGGGCAACTGAGATGCTTGCCTGTGGTGACAGAGCTAGGTAGAGGCCAAGCTGGGATTCAAACCCGGGTCACCTGTCTCCAGAGTCCAGCCCTAACCAGGACACCATATGGCTCTTGGGCCTCAGGGTGTGGGAATAGCCGTGCATTGGGCCACTGATGTGATCCTGGCTCTCTGACCCTCTCTTGGGGAAGTTGACTTTGTCTCAACCTGGCCTTGGGGGCCCTGGACAAGGCGGCATCTTGCCAGCTTCAAGCCCTCTCTTTCCTTCCTTCTGGCAAAGAGCCGCTGATCTCAGGCTGGCATCGCCTCCCCTCCCTCCTGGGCTGCTGCCCCAGCTCAGCCTCAGTCTCAGCTAAAGTAACTGTGCCCCAGCCGCCTGGCTCCTAACTGGTTCCAGATGCTTGCCCCAGGTGGAAGGGGGCCAAGGTAATGCGTGCGCATCTGTCCGCCAGCCTGCAGCAGGCCCACGTGGGCCACCCTCGGAAACCTCTGGCTCCAGCTTTCCCAAACATACCCAGGTTTACATTCCTGGGCCAGCCCACAGCCAGGTCCACGAGCCCTTTGGGAGACGGGGGAGGCCAACTCACCTGGTGCCTGGTGTTGCCTCACCCAGCCTGGCGCACTTGTAGAGGCTGGAGGTGATGCTGCAGCTGTTTGAGCTGAGCCAGTGTCACCCCCATTTCTGCTCTCCAGGAATAACTGGGGGTCCTGGGAGTGCACAGAAGGGCCCATTAGACTTAGGCCAGGTTTCTCTGTCCCTCTGAGCTGTCGTTGTCTATGTTCAAATCTGGAGCTCCCTGGAGGGCATGCCTAGTGCCTAGCACAGGGCCCAGTGCATAGTAGGTGCTCAGTAAAAACAGGGCATGAATGGGTGAGTGCATGCATGAATGGTCACGTCTTCCAGCTGGTCATTTCATTTTCCGGCCAGCCACCGTGTTTTGCTAAGCACCCTCCTAGTCCTGGCCCAGGCTGAATCTCTTTACAGAGCACATGCTATGTGCTGGGGTTCTCTGCCGAATTTACACTTGATTTTGGAGTTCCCTACACTTGGCTACAACTGCACAATCATTCCGGGAACTTCTTTCTTTCCTTATTATGTATTTGTTTTCTTGAGACAGGGTCTCCCTTTGCCACCCAGGCTGGAGTGTAGTGACATGATGAGAGTTCACTGCAGCCTCAAGCTCTGGGGTGCAAGTGATCCTCCTGCCTCAGCCTCCAGGTTAGCTGGGACTCCAGGTGGTACCACCACACCTGGTTCCGTTCAGGGAGCTGTTTAGTTTTTTTCCCCAAGTTTTGCTTTGAGTCATGTGGACCTATATAAAAGTTACTGTGGGACAGTGAACATGGATCAGTTGTTAATATCTTTCCATATTTCTCATCTATGTTACATAAATTCATATTATCATACATACATTTTTTCTGTATCATTAAGAATTAATACAGAGACGTTTCTGAAGATGTCACCTTTTTACTCTGAAATACTTCACCTCTTTCCCGTAACAAGGATATTTTCTGATTTAACACAATTACAGCATTCAGAAAACTGAACATTGAAGTAATACCTTCATTGAATGTACAGCCCATATAAAATTTCCCAGCTTTCCCAATAACTTTTTTTTTTTTTTTTTTTTTTTTTTTTTGAGGAGTTTCGATCTTGTTACCCAGGCTGGAGTGCAATGGCGCGATCTCGGCTCACCGCAACCTCCAACTCCTGGGTTCAGGCAATTCTCTTGCCTCAGCCTCCTGAGTAGCTGGGATTACAGGCACACACCACCATGCCCAGCTAATTTTTTGTATTTTTAGTAGAGATGGGGTTTCACCATGTTGACCAGGATGGTCTCGATCTCTTGACCTCGTGATCCACCCGCCTCGGCCTCCCAAAGTGCTGGGATTACAGGCTTGAGCCACCGCGCCCGGCCTTCAATAATGTTCTTTCAAAAAACTGTTTTGTTTTGTTTTAAATCTGGGATGCAGGCCAAGATCGCACAGTGTGCATAATTGCCATGTCTTTTAATTTTCTTAATGTAGAACAGAGGTCAACGGACTTTTACTGTAAAGTGAAATGTAGAGATTGCAGGCCTTATGATCGCTGTTACAGCTACTCAGAATTGTCATTGTAACACAAAATCAGATCTGGACGACATGTAAGTGAATAGGTATGGCTGCGTTACAATAAAACTTTATTTACAAAATCAGGTTGTGGGCCACATTTGACCCAAAAGCCAGCTCCTGATCTTGAACATTCTCATTCCACACGCTACCTTTCCTTAACCAATGTTTTATTTTTTATTTTTATTTTTTAACTTATTTTGATACAGAGTTTCTCTCTGTTACCCAGGCAGGAGTGCAGTGATGCAATCTCTACTCACTGCAACCTCCGCCCACTGGGTTCAAACAATTCTACTGCCTCAGCCTCCTGGGTAGCAGGGATTACAGGCATGCACTACCACACCTGGCTAAATTTTGCGTTTTTAGTAGAGATGGGGTTTCGCCATGGTGGCCAGGTTGGGTCTCAAACTCTTGACCTCAGGAAATCCACTCACCTTGGGCTCCCAAAGTGCTGGGATGACAGGCGTGAGCCACTGTACCCAGCACCCCCCCCCAACATTTTATTGTACAATTTTTCAGACACTAATAAATGGAAGTAATTTCACAGTTGAACACCCACATACCTAGATTTTCCTGTTCACATTTTATTTTGCATAATCACATAGGTCTCCATCCATCTTAGTTTTGGATACATTTCAAAGTAAGTTGCAGATATCAATATGATTTTCCCTAAACATTTTATTTTCATTAACCACCTTTAAAAAAAAAATCCCAGCCGGGTGTGGTGTCTCAAGCCTGTAATCCCAGCACTTTGGGAGGCCAAGGCGGGTGGATCACGAGGTCAAGAGATCGAGACCATCCCGGTCAACAAGGTGAAACCCCGTCTCTACTAAAAATACAAAACATTAGCTGGGCATGGTGGCGCGCGCCTGTAATCCCAGCTACTCAGGAGGCTGAGGCAGGGGAATCACTAGAACCCAAGAGATGGAGGTTGCAGTGAACTTAGATTATGCCACTGCACTCCAGCCTGAGCCTGAAAAGAAGCATGGACAGTGGGGGAAATAACCGAGATCATGATTGTGAAAAAGTCAACCATGCCGACTGATCCTCCGCACCTGGCCTGGTTTGGGCAAAGGCAGCACACGTGGGCACCTCCACTCACCAGCTGTACCTTCTCCCTTCTTCCCCTGCAAGCCTTTTCCTGGAGTTTATTGGTGATCCCAAGTCTCCGGCCTGGAAGGGCTACCTCCTCGCGGTGCTGATGTTCCCCTCGGCCTGCCTGCAAACGCTGTTTAAGCAGCAGAACACATACTGGCTCACAGTGCTGCAGATGAGGCTGCAGTCGGCCATCGCTTGTCTGGTGTACAGAAAGGTGAGCCCCGGGAACAAGTGCAGGTCTTCCGAGCCGGGAAAAGGAACATCACTGAACTGGTTGGTAGTAATGCTATCAGCAGCTGAGAACGCTTTCAGTTCTTAGTTATTAGAGTCACTCACGATATATTCTCACTTCCTTTGTTATTTCTCTTTATTTGCATGTATTTATTTTTTCGAGACAGAGTCTCCACCCACCGTGACCTCCTAGAGTGTTGGGATTACAGGCGTGAGCCACCTCGCCCGGCCTCCCTTCCTTCTTAAGTCTGAGTCCTATTCTGCTGTGCGGATGGATCACGCTGTGTTTATCTTTTCATCTGATGGTGTACCCGTCGGTGGATTTTTGCCTTTTGGCTGCTGTGAATCACACTGCTGTGAGCACAGGTGTGCACATACCTCCCTGAGTTCCTGCTTTCTATTCTTTTGGAATGGATGGCAGTGGCTTTGTTAGAGCAAATGGCAATGCTGTGTGTGTTTTGAGGAACCACCATTTGTAAAGTGTTTTGTCATTGTTGTTGATATGGAGTCTCACTGTGTCGCCCAGGCTGGAGTGCAGTGGCATGATCTGGCCTCACTGTAACCTCCTCCTCCCAGGTTCAAGCCATTCTGATGCCTCGGTCTCCTGAGTAGCTGAGATTACAGGCAGCTGCCACCACACCTGGCTCATTTATGTATTTTTAGGATAGACAGGGTTTCACCTTGTTTCCCAGGCAGGTCTGGAACTCCTGGCCTCAGGTGATCCACCCACCTTGGCCTCCCAGGGTGCTGGGATTACGGGTGTGAGCCACCCCACCTGGCTCTTGTAAAGTGTTTTAATCATCCTGTTTTACTGTTCTTCAGCTGGGGTTGTGATCGCAGTCCTGTTTCTCTCTGCTCCTGCTAAGGAACTTCCCGTAGGCAGCCCAGTCCCCACCTCTGTCCAGGAGACAGCATAGCTGGAAGGGAACCTGGGTCTGTCCTTCCTCAGTGCTGCTTCTGTTTTAGGTAAATATCCTGTGGGGTCAGGAGAGAAAATCCCAAGTGCACCTGGGGAACACCATGGGCATCCCCCAACTCAGGACTGTGGGAGAGATGGGGTGTTGGAGGAGAGGTAAACCTGGGAGCCACTTAGACCCACTCTGTCCCTTGCCCCGCCTTTTTTTTTTTTTTTTTTTTTTTTGAGATGGAGTCTTGCTCTGTCACCCAGGCCTGGACTGCAGTGATGCAATCTTGGCTCATTGCAACCTCCGCTTCCCAGGTTCAAGAGACTCTTCTGCCACATCCGCCTGAGTAGCAGGGACCACAGGTGAGTGCTACCACACCTGGCTCATTTTTGTATTTTTAGTAGAGCTGGGGTTTCACCATGTTGGCCAGGCTGGTCTCCAACTCCTGACCCTAGGCCATCCACCCACCTCAGCGTCCCAAAGTACTGGGATTCCAGGCGTGAGCCACCGCACTCAGCCAATCTCTGCTCCATTCTAATCGCACCGCCTGTGAAAGGCTTCTGGAAGCTCACAGAAGCAATGGCCCCAGTATGATGGCTGCCACTCACTTGCTCCCAGAGTTCTGGGGACACACAGTGAGGAGTGATTGTTTTTCTCACTCATCTAGAGGTGATGAGCCTGGTCAAAGAAGTTTGCTGTTGCTGACTTGCAGCTGGTCAGGCCCCTGCCCCGTGGAAATTGCCCCCACTAAATCCTTATACCTCAGTTTACTCAGCTAACTCAGATCTCCAGCCCTGCCTCAGGCTGAGTTAGGCTCCTCCCTGTCACGCCATGCGGGAATCTCCCATGTGATACTTACTTACTTGATTGATGGATTGATTGATTGATTGAGATGGGATCTTACTCTATCACCCAGGCTGGAGTGCAGTGGTACAATCCCAGATCACTGCAACCTCTGCCTCCCGGGTTCAAGTGATTCTCCTACCTCAGCCTTTTGAGTAGCTGGGATTATAGGCACATGTCACCACGGCCTGCTGATTTTTTTATTTTTAGTAGAGACGGGGTTTCTCCATGTTGGTCAGGTGGGTCCCAAACTCTTGACCTTGTGATCCACCTGCCTCAGCCTCCCAAAGTGCTAGGGTTACAGGCTCACACACGCCTGACCCGTGTGACACTTTAATGAAGTAAGGTGTGTAGGTGATGGCTGCCTGATGATCTTCCCACCACGGGGCAGGGCTAGGGTCTGTGTTGTCTGGAAATTCCTCAGCTCTTTATGCTGGTAAGGGAAGAAGGAAGAGAAATCCCTCGGGAGACATGCGGCGAGGTTTGGTGGGGACATAGGTCACCAGATTGTATTTGGTGTTCCCATGTAACTTGTAACCGCTCTCATGGAAGGTGGCCTAGAACCTCAGGAAGTGGGGGTTGCTCACTGTCACCTAAGGGTGGGGGGAAGAGAAGCTGAGGCTGTACAGAGCCAGCAGGCAGAACAGGAAAACCAGGGCCAGGTGCGGTGGTTCATGCCTGTAATTCCAGCAGTTTGGGAGGCGGAGGCAGGTGGACCATTTGAGGTCAGGAGTTTGAGACCAGCTGGCCAACATGGTGAAACCCCGTCTCTACTAAAAACACAAAATTAGCCAGGCTTGCTAGTGCATGCCTGTAATCCTGGCTACTGAGGAGGGTGATGCAGGAGAATCACTTGAATATGGGACGCTGAGATTGCGGTGAGCCGAAGTCATGCCATTGCACTCCAGCCTAGGCAACAAGAATGAAACTCCGTCTCAAAAAAAAGAAAAAAGAAAACGAACTTACTCTGCCAATGTGGCTGCAGGTGCAACCCCTGATGTGTCCCCCCTGCCCTGCTCCTGCTCCAATATCACCCACAACCCCCAGCTGTGGATTTGAAGTCCTGCAGTGCAGACAGCCTGAATTTGCAGAGCTGCGGGCCTGGGGTCTGTCTTGCAGCAGGAGACACAGAGGAGGGAGCCTTGGGTTTGAGCCAGAGGCAGCCTGTGGTGTCCCCATGCAGGCCCTGGTCCCCTTGTGTTTTGTGACACTCCCCCATATCCTCACAGAAGCCATCCTCATTTTCAGCATGATTACAGATGCTACTTAACTCATGACGGGGTCATGTCCCCATAAATCTATCATAAATTGGTAATAGCAGCCAAGTGCAGTAGCTCACGTCTGTAATCCCAGCACTTTGGGAGGTCAACGTGGGAAGATTGCTTGATCCCAGGAGTTCAAGACCAGCCTGGGCAACACAGAGAGATCCTGTATCTGAAGAAAAAAAAAAAAGTGAAAACATACTAAGTTGAAAATGCATTTATTTATTTGTTGAGACAGAGTCTCACACTGTCATCCAGCCTGGAGTGCAGTGGTACAGTCTTGGCTCACTGCAACCTCTGCCTATCAGGTTCCAGTGATTTTCCTGCCTCAGCCTCCCGAGTGGCTGGCATTACAGGCATGAGCACTGCGTAAATTTTGTATTTTTAGTAGAGATTGGGTTTCACCATGTTGGCCAAGCTGGTCACAACCTTTTGACCTCAGGTAGTCTGCCTGTATCAGTCTCCTAAAGTGCTGCGATTACAGGCGTGAGCCACTGTACCTGTCCTATTTATTTTTATTTTTATTTTTGGAGGTGGAGTCTGGCTCTGTTGCCCGGGCTGCAGTGCAGTGATCCCATCTTGGCTCACTGCCTGCAACCTCTGCCTCCCGGGTTCAAGTGATTCTCCTGCCTCTGCTTACCGGGTAGCTGGGACTACAGGCACCCTAGCACACCTAGCTAATTTTTGTATTTTTAGTAAAGACAGGGTTTCACCATGTTGCCCAGGCTGGTCTTGAGCTCCTGAGCTTAGGCAATCTGCCCACCTCAGCCTCCCAAAGTTCAGGGATTACATGTGTGAGCCAGCCTACCCGGCCCACAAATGCATGTAATACACATACCCTACCAAGCATTGGATGTTAGTCCAGCCGACTTCAGGTTGAGAACAAACCGAGCAGTACTAAAAGGAGAACAAAACCCACTCACCCTTCCCCACCTTGGATCATGACTTTGACATTTCAGGGGTCCAGCCTTCGTGAATGTTTGTAGAAATAGATAATAAACTTGGATAAATGTACCACCTTTAAGTGTACAATTCAGTGGCGTTTGGTAGCTTCACAATATTGTGCAACAATCACTACCATCTGTTTCTATACTTTCTCATCATCCCAAACAGAAATGCTGTCCTCGTGAAGCAATAGTTTACCTGCTTTTAAATTTTAATTTACTTATTTATTTATTATGAGACCGAGTCTTTCTCTGTTTCCCAGGCTAGAGTACAATGGTGCAATCTCGGCTCACTGCTATTTCCACCTCCCACGTTCTAAGCAGTTCTCCTGCCTCAGCCTCCGGAGTTGGGATTACCCATGCCACCACACCCAGCTAATTTTTGTATTTTTTGAAGAGATGGGGTTTCACCATGTTGGTCATGCTGGTCTTGAACTCCTGACCTCGTCGCAATCCAGCCACCTCAGTCTCCCAAAGTGCTGGGATTACAGGCATAAGCCAAAATTTTTTATTTTTTAGGAGATGAGGTCCTGCTCTATTACCCAGGCTGGAGTGCAGTGGCATAACTATAGCTCACTGCAGCCTCAATCTCCTGGGCTCAAGTGATCCCTTCTGCCTCAGCCTCCCAAGTAGATGGGACTACAGTGCACACAACTGCACGTGGCTAATTTTTATCTTTGTATTTTATAGAGACAGGATGTTACTGTGTTCCTAGGCTGGTCTCAAACTCCTGGGTTCCAGCGATCCTCCCACCTCAGGCTTCTGAAGTACTGGGATTAACGGCATGAGCCACTGTGCCTGGCCCTCATGCAATGTATTGAATACTATGCTAACAGTGAAAAACAGACAGATTGTATCGGTACTGGAAGCAGAGTTTCTACTGAATGTGATCATTTTTGTGCCACTGTAAAGTCAAAAAGTTGTGTGACCATCTGCACTTGGAACTACTGGTAGGCTTAGACACTTGGATTTTAGATCCAGAAACATCCAAACACCTCCTGCTGGGTGGGAGAAGGGGTTTTTATTTACATATTTATTTATTATGAGACCAAGTCTTTCTCTGTCTCATAATATTTTATTTTATTTCATAAATATTTTATTTACATATTTATTTATTATGATGTCGTAGGAGTCAGAGCTCTTAGCTGCTAGCGAGAGAAGCCCACTCAGGCCGAGTTTAAAAACTGAGGCTGGGCACTGTGGCTTATGCCTGTAATCCCAGCACTTTGGGAGGTCGAGGTGGGTGGATCACCTGAGGTCAGGAGTTTGAGACCAGCCTGACCAACATGATGAAACCCTACCTTACTAAAAATAAAAAAATTAGCCTGGCATGGTGGCACGTGTCTGTAGTCTCAGCTACTTGGGGGGGCTGAGGCAGGAAAATTGCTTGTACATGAGAGGCAGAGGTTGCAATGAGCCGAGATCATGCCATTGCACTCCAGCCTGGGTGACAGAGCAAAACTCCATCTCAAGAAAAAAATAAAAGAAAGAAAAGGAAATGAATTTATGGGGCAGCTGAGAAGGATCGAGGAGACACAGAGACTAAAGATGACAGGCAGCCAGCTGGACAGCCACAGCCTCATCAAGCCCAAACATGCAGAGGCTGGCCTGGGGGGGTGACAGAGAAATGGCCAGACGTGGTGGCTCATGCCTATAATTTCTGCATTTTAGGAGGCCTAGGTGAGTGGATCACTTGAGACCAGGAGTTCAAGACCAGCCTGACCAATATGGTGAAACCATTTCCACTAAAAACACAAAATTAGCTGGGCATGGTTGTGCGTGCCTGCAATCCCAGCTACTCAGGAGGCTGAGGCAGGAGAATTGCCTGAGCCCAGGAGGCGGAGGTTGCTGTGAGCCGAGATCGTGCCATTGCCTGGGTAACAAGAGCGAAACTCCGTCTCAAACAAACAAACAAACAAAAAACACACAAAATTAGCCAGGCATGGTTGCAGGTGCCTGTAACTTCAGCTACTTGGGGGGTTGAGGCAGGAGAACTGCTTGAGTCTGGGAGGTGGAGGTTGCAGTGAGCTGAGATCACACCATTGGACTACAGTCTGATCAACAGAGTGACTCTGTCTCAAAAAAAAAAAAAAAATGACACATAGAGACAATTTCTATGCAGAACTGTGAGTGAGTGTCTCTCCTTTTGGGGGCAATATCAGGAGATTTCCAGGATCTGCGAGTGGGCACTCAGCATGTGGCTGAGAATCCTGGGCAGCAGCAACATCCAGATGTACTTAGCAGAGGAATCAGGGATGTGCCTGGCTGGGGTATCAACAAAGCCATCAATTCCAGCTGGCTGTGGATGTTGATGCTATACATCCTGTATATGAATTCTCCCATCAGAAACTCAGTCTAGTTAGAAATGCAAATAAGAAAGAAAATCATGCTCCCATTCCCCAAAGGAAAGGGCAGGGAGGCGGGAAGGTGGAAGGGAACTTCCTCGTGCTGCGGCCTGAATCTCCACTCGTGCTGCTGTCTTCCCCACTAGACTCTGTACTTCCAGAAAGGGCTGGAGACGGGCACAATGCCAGCCCCTCTCTTCTCTCCAGAAGAATTCCCAATCCTGACATTCACAGTAATTGCTTCTTTCTGTTCCTTTCTCCTTTTTTGAGGCAGGTTCTTGCTCTGTCACCCAGGCTGGAGAGCAGTGGTGCAATCACGGCTCACTGCAGCCTTGATTTCTTGAGCTCAAGTGATCTTCTCCCCTCAGCCTGCTGAGTAGGCAGGACAATAGTCGTGCACCACCCTTCCCAGCTAATTAAAAAAACACACACACAAAAAAAAAAACAACTTTTTTTTTCCCCCCCCAGAGACAGGGTCTTACTATGTTGCCAGGCTGGTCCCAAACTCCTGGGCACAAGCGATCTCCCTTCTCAGCCTCCCAAAGTGTTGGGTGTTACAGGTGTGAGCCACCACACCTGGCCTCTTTCTGTTTCTTTAGAGTAGAGCTGCCCTAGTATGCATCTCTAACGTATAACTCTTACCCAACATTGTTTTGTCTTTTAAGCCTCTTTCAATCTCCAAGTTTGTTGGCTGCGTGAGTGCTCACTCCTGTAATCCTGATGTGAGAGGATCATTTAAGTTCAGAGGTTTGAGACAACACAGGAGACTCTTGTCTCTACAAAAACTAATTTTTTCTTTTTCACTCCACTCAGGCTGCAATGCAGTGGTGCAATCTCGGCTCACTGCAACCTTTGCCTCCTGGGTTCAAGCCATTCTTCTGCCTCATCCTCCCAAGTAGCTGGGATTACAGGCACATGGGACCATGCGCAGCTAATTTTTGTAATTTTAGTAGAGCCGGGGTTTTGCCATGTTGGTCTGGCTGTTCTCAAACTCCTGACTTCAGGTGATCTGCCCATGTCAGTCTCCCAAAGTGCAAAGATTGGGATCACAGGTGTGAACAACCGTGCCCAGCCAAAAACTAAAATGTTAAAAAAGACACAATCTACAAGTTTCTCCTCTATCCCTTTTCCTTTTTTATGTATGTATGTATGTATGTATGTATGTATGTATGTATGTATGTATTTTATTTTATTTATTTACAGACAGTCTTGCTCTGTCACCCAGGCTGGAGTGCAATGTCACAATCTCAGCCCACTGCAACCTCCGTCTCCCAAGGTTCAAATGATTCTCTTGTTTCAGCCTCCTGAGTAGCTGGAATTACAGGTATGTGCTACCACACCTGGCTGATTTTTGTATTTTTGGTAGAGATAGGATTTCTCCATGTTGGTCAGGCTGATCTCAAACTTCTGACCTCGGGATCCACCCACCTTAGCCTCCCAATGTGTTGGGATTACAGGCGTGAGCCTCCTTGCCTGGCCTATCCCTTTTCCTTTCTATGGATTTTGGAAGACTCCACACTGTTGGGTCTGTAGCATTTCTTAAAGTCTGGATTTCCCTGGTGCATGTGAACCCATTCTCTGTCTTTTGTATTTGTAGCATATTTGCAGCTGGATTAATGATCACCCCATCAGATTAGAGTTTGATCGTGTTGGCAAGATTCAGTGGGTGATGTGATTGATCTCTTATTGGTGATGGATATTATCCTATTGTCTCTCTTATTTTGTTAATTTTTTAAATTCATTTTTTAGAAATAGGGGTCTCATTTTGTCACCCAGGCTGGAGTGCAGTGACTCCACCATAACTCCCTAAAGCCTCAAACTCCTGGGCTCAAGCGATCTGCGCACTTCAGCCTCCTGAGTAGCTGAGACCACACACCACCACACCCAACTTTTTTTTTTTTCTTTTTTGAGATGAAGTCTCATTCTGTCACTCAGGCTGGAGTGCCTTGGCGTGATCTCAGCTAGTTGCAATCTCCGCCTCCCAGGTTTATGCAATTCTCTTGCCTCAGCACTCCAAGTAGGTGAAATTATAGGCACCTGCCACGGCACCCAGCTAATTTTCATATTTTTAGTAGAAATGGGCTTTCACCATGTTGGTTAGGCTGGTCTGAAACTCCTGACCTCTAGTAATCTGCCTGCCACAGCCTCCCCAAGTGCTGGGATTACAGGTGTGAGCCACGGCACCACACCTGGCCAATGCTAGCTTTTTTTTTTTTTTTTTTAGACTAACTGTTGTGTTGTCACCCAGGCTAGAGTGCAGTGGTGTGGTCTCAGCTCGCTGCAACCTCTACCTCCTGAGTTCAAGTGATTCTGCTGCCCCAGCCTCTTGAGTAGCTGGAATTACAGGCACCCGTCAACATGCCTGGCTAATTCTTGTATTTTTTTTAGTAGAGACAGGGTTTCACCATGTTGACCAGGCTAGACTTGAATTCCTCGCCTCAGGTGATTTGCCCACCTCAGCCTCACGAAGTACTGGGATTGCAGGCATGAGCCACCGCAGCCAGCCACTCAGCTTTTTTTTTTTTTTTTTTTTTTTAATTTTAGAAATGGGTCTATGTTTCCAGGCTGGTCTTGAACTCTTGGCCTCAAGCAACCCTCCAGCCTTAGCCTCTTGAGAGAGAAGCCTTAGCCTCCTGAGGGTGGTACCATGCCCAGCTTGAATTTGCCTTTTTAAAAAAGAGTGCATTGAACATTGGTGTAAACAGTTAGGATCACATACATTGCACCTCCCAATGTGGAATTCAGGATGCATGAGAAGTGCCTGGATATTCACAAGGCACTTCTGGAATCAAAAGCTGAAAGGCTGCCCCCTGCAATGGGTATTTCCACAATCTCTGGGCTCCTGAGAATCAGGGCCACCTCCCACCACATGGGTTGGTCTGCAAACTAACTGATTTTTGAGAATTTCAGAAATTGTTAGAAACTAACAATTTCTAATTGTTTTTTTTTTTTTTTGGGAGATTTAAATTTTATTTCATGATGCAGACTTAAAGAAGGTAGAGAGAAGAAAGAAAGAAAGAGAAAGGGCCAGGTGCCTGCCTCACACCTGTAATCTCAACACTTTGGGAGGCCAAGGCGGGTGAAATCATGAGGTCAGGAGTTTGAGAGCAGCCCGGTCAACATGGTAAAACCCCAGCTCTATTAAAAATAGAAAAGTTGGGAGCACTACACA